>NC_069688.1:17102500-17413624 GCF_023699985.2 Odocoileus virginianus
ATCCATCAAATGAATGGATTTATACCTTCCAATGAAAAAATATTAAATCACAAAGGGGAATGAAGTACTGATACATTCTACAATGGATGAACCTTGAAAACAGTAGGCTAAGCATAAGAAGTTGATCTCAAGAGACTGTGTTATCCCATTTATATGAAATTTCTAGAGTAGGTAAATCTATACAGATGGAAGTTTGCTTAGTGGTTGCCAGGGGATGGCGAAGGAGAGAATGCGGAATGACTGTTAACAGCTGTGGAGTTTCTTTTTAGAGTGATGAAAATACTCTATAGTTAAAAATATATACACAACCCTGTGGATATACTAAAAAAAAAAAAAAACCCACTAAATTACATACTTTCAAAACACGAATTTATTACCTATGAAATTGATGCAATCACTCATACATTTAAGTGTAGTATCGTACAGCCACTCTAGAAAAGTTTGTTGATTTCTTATAAAATTAAACATCCAATTATGATATGAACCAGCAATTACACTCCCGGGCATTTACCTTAGAGAAATAAAGCCCTATGTTCCCACATAAATTCATACACAAGTGTTGACAGCAGCTTTATTCTAATAGCCAGAAACTAGAAACAGACCAGTCATGTTTCAACAGTAAAATGCTAAGTAAACTGCAGTACATCCATTCAAAGGACTACTACTCAGCAATAAAAATGAACAAACCACCGATATACACAACTTGGATAAGACTCTCTTTTTTTTCCCCCAATTATTTTTATTAGTTGGAGGCTAATTACTTTACAATACTGTAGTGGTTTTTGCCATACATTGACATGAATCAGCCATGGATTTACATGTGTTCCCCATCCTGAACCCCCCTCCCACCTCCCTCCCCATCCCATCCCTCTGGGTCATCCCAGTGCACCAGCCCCAAGCACTTGTCTCATGCGTCCAACCTGGACTGGCGATCTGTTTCACACTTGATAAAAGACTCTTATACTGAGTGGGAAAAAAATAACAAAAATAATGTCCAAAGGTTATAAACTAAATAACTGTTTCCCTGTAACATTTTTGAAATGACAAAAAATTTAGATTAATGATTGTCAGGAGTTAGGGTGGGAGTTACTGGAAGGGAGTGGATGTGATTAGAAAAGGAATATTTGTGCTGGTGCAACTCTTCAGTATCTTGACTGCGGTAGTTGATACATGAACCTACACATGTCATAAAATTGTACAGAACTAAACACACACACAATACATACACAGACACACATCTAGGGAGATTTGAATAAGGCAGTTGGATTGTATTCAGGTCAATATATTGGTGGTGATACTGTACTACAGTTTTGCACGATGTTACCAATGGGGCAAACTGGATAAAGAATAAATGAGATCTCTGCTATTCTTTACAACTGTATGTGCTCTACAATTATCGCAGTTTTAAAGACGGACTGCCTACAGGGTCAGGACTAAGTGGAGAAAAGACCAGGGCAATGATTTCTAGTTTTCATGAGAAATTTTTTCATACTACTTTATCTTATCTATGTATACTTGATTTAAAAGAAAATATTTTTTCTCTACACAACAGATGTATGTGAAGTACCTGTCATATGAAAAGTCTTCAATGAATGTTAGTTCTCCTTTCTTTCCATGTTAAGGATAAGAAAACCTCCAGACCAAGAAATCAGGACTAAGCAGTCTAATTCTAAGCAGAACTACTAGTAAGTCATCCAATGGCACTACCCGGAACCATAAGGTACACCCACCAAGATAACTATGAGAGAATCTCTCACCATCACTGAACAACTTTGAAACTAAGCCCTCTTCCTATTCCGTGTTCAACAAGTTGAGTCAAGCAATCCCAGGGAAACTTAAAGGCAAAACAGCAGAGGATTCACAATAGTATCTAAAAGATACTTTCATTATGGTGTTTTATTAATTGCTTTCATTATCACTAACAGTAATTGAACACATATGCTCAGTGTGAGGCCACCCAAGACGGACAGGTCATGGTGGAGAGGTCTGACAGAATGTAGTCCATTGGAGAAGGGAATGGCAAACCACTTCAGTATTCTTGCCTTGAGAACCCCATGAATAGTATGAAAAGGCAAAAAGATAGGACACTGAGAGATGAACTATGAGGCGGTTGGACAGCATCACCGACTCAATCGACATGGGTTTGGGTGGACTCCGGGAGTTGGTGATGGATAGGGAGGCCTGGCGTGCTGCGGCTCATGGGATCACAAAAAGTCAGACATGACTGAGTGACTGAACTGAACTGAACGCTCAGTATATCATTTCATGCATTCTCATCATTTAACCCTCATACCAACCTTGCAAGGCAGGTATTATCCCCATTTCATAGACAAAGAAGCTACAACTTAGAAATGCTGGGTATATTGTGCTGGTCGGAGAGCTAGCAAGCAACATGTCAGGATTTTCTCCTATGTATGTCTAATTCCCAGAAATAAAGATTCCAGCCACTCCGCATTATCTCACTTTAACAAAACTATCCCTCATAAAGGTACATACCGGCAGCTGGGCTTCTGACTGGGCTGAATACCTGGGAATTTACTGGGACTTCTAAGTCTCAAGCCCAATCACATTGTCATCACTAGCCTCATGAAGTCTCTTCTGCCACTCTGCACTCTTATGGCCAACTACTTCAGTGTGGCCTTTCAAGCGTTAAGACTTCTACCCTTCGACTAGTTCACTTCACCAGTCACCAACTCAGAGGGCTAGCATAAAAAGACCCAAAAAGAGAGCTGCCCTCTTCATATTTTCTTATTACTTGTCCTTAATCAATGCTGGTAAACACTCTTTCCACTCTCTATTCCTCTACTCTTACACACACACACTTACATATACACAAGTTCCACACTCAGGCTTGCCTTTACCTCTCCATGTCTCCATCATAGCTCTGATTGTCTCACCTTCCCCAAGGGTAAAATGAACCACCATGAAACTCAGCAGACCTCTCATCTAGAAGCTCTCCTTCTGCCTGACAGTCCCAGAGGAAAAATGCTCCTGTTAGCTAAAGCTGACTCCTTTCCGAAATACAACAGAAGCCAGGTCCTTACTTTCTCCTTGGCTCCTCCCCTCCTGCTTCAAAGAAGCCATGTTTCTCTTTCTTAAAAAAGGAAAAATTCTCTGAAATGACAGGTACATTGCATTTAATTAATAATTACTATGTCCTTGACATTATACAAGAAGCACCAGAAATAAGGTTTTGTAATGAGGGCCCAAAGAATTAGAGAAGGAGGGTATTATCAGAAAGATCTCTTTTATGATCTTACCAAGATACAGGTTTTCTTTCAGTGGGAAACAGAAATGGGAGACCCAAGATTTAGTCTGAGGGGGCAAAAGGAACTGTGAGAGTGAGGGTAGAACCAGGAATCCTCAGAAGGCAAGCAACTGATAAAGGGTTTGTGGTCATTCGTGGCTATTTAACAAGGAAAGAAGACAAAGCATAAAGGGAATAAGAGTCATAGTACTTGAAAGGACAGTAAGGACGGCTAAGGCAGGAGAGACGAAAGAAGTAAAATACTCTGCAACTGACTGCCCTAATCTCTCCCTGGGCCTTAAGTTTCATGTATCTGTGTATCTTAACATCAGGTTAAGAAGCAACTAACTCTCCTCAAGCTTCCCATTTTTCACAGGTTCAAGTTTTGAATTAACACTGACTCCTCCCTCTTCATCTTTCAAGAGATTTCAGGTGCTTAAATCTCATCTTCCTTTTTTTTAATCTATCTACTCAGTCCTTTCCCAATACTATTTCCAATTTTACCATGTTAGTTCAGGCCCATATCAACTTTCATTTTAAGAGTCCAGAAAGATTCATATATCTTGCTAAAAATTATAAAATTAGTTAGTTGGAGAGCTGAGGCTGGTACCAAAGTCTTCTGACCAGTTTATTTCCCCAATCTGCAATATTTCCAGATCTTCATGACCCAGATAACCACGATGGTGTGATCACTCACCTAGAGCCAGACACCCTGGAATGCGAAGTCAAGTGGGCCTTACGAAGCATCACTACGAACAAAGCTAGTGGAGGTGATGGAATTCCAGCTGAGCTATTTCAAATCCTAAAAGATGATGCTGTGAAAGTGCTTCACTCAATATGCCAGCAAATCTGGAAAACTCAGCAGTGGCCACAGGACTGGAAAAAGGTCACTTTTCATTCCAATCCCAAAGAAAAGCAATGCCAAAGAATGTTCAAACTACTGCACAATTGCAATCGTCTTCCACACTAGCAAAGTAATGCTCAAAATTCTCCAAGCGAGACTTCAACAGTATGTGAACTATGAACTTCCAGATGTTCAAGCTGGATTTAGAAAATGCAAAGGAACCAGAGATAAAATTGCCAACATCTGCTGGATCATCGAAAAAGTTAAGAGAGTTCCAGAAAAACATCTATTTCTGCTTCATTGACTATGACAAAGCCTTTGACTGTTTGAATCACAACAAACTGTAGAAAATTCTTAAAGAGATGGGAATACCAGATCACCTGACCTGCCTCTTAGAAAAATCTGTATGCAGGTCATGAAGCAACAGTTAGAACTGGACATGGAACAACAGACTGGTTCCAAATCGGGAAAGGAATATGTCAAGTTGTATATTGTCACCCTGCTTAACTTACGTGCAGAGTACATCATGAGAAATGCTGGGCTGGATGAAGCATGAGCTGGAATCAAGATTGCCAGGAGAAATATCAATAACCTCAGATATGCAGATGACACCACCCTTATGGCAGAAAGTGAAGAAGAACTAAAGAGCTTCTTGATTAAAGTGAAAGAGGAGAATGAAAAAGTTGGCTTAAAACTCAACATTCAGAAAACGAAGATCAGGGCATCCAGTCCCATCGCTTCATGGCAAACAGATGGGGAACAATGGAAACAGTGACAGACTTTATTTTTGGGGGGTCCAAAATCACTGCAGATGATGACTGTAGCCATGAAATTTAAAAATTCTTGCTCCTTGGAAGAAATGCTATGACCAACCTAGAGAGTATATTAAGAAGCAAAGACATTACTTTATCAACAAAGGCCTGTCTAGTCAAAGCTATGATTTTTCCAGTGGTCATGTATGGATGTGAAAGTTGGACTATAAACAAAGCTGAGCACCGAAGAACTGATGCTTTTGAACTATGGTGTTGGAGAAGATTCTTGATAGTCCCTTGGACAGCAAGAAGATCCAACCAGTCCATCCTAAAGGAAATCAGTCCTGAATATTCACTGGAAGGACTGATGCTGAAGCTGAAACTCCAATACTTTGGCCACCTGATGTGAAGAACCGACTCATTGGAGAAGACCCTGATGCTGGGAAAGATTGAAGGCAGAAGGATAAAGGGATGACAGAGGATGAGATGGTTGAATGGCATCACTGACACGATGGACATGAGTTTGAGCAAGCTCTGGGAGTTGGTGATGGACAGGGAAGCGTGGCGTGTTGCAGTCCATGGGGTCACAAAGAGCTGGACATGACTGAGCGACTGAACTGACTGACTGCAGCCCAAAATAAAACTATTATGCAGTCATAAGAAGTAAAGAAGTAGAAGAAGTAAAATGATGGATAGCCAGCCTGTAGCCAGCCAGGCTCCTATGTCCATGGGATTCTCCAGGCAAGAATACTGGAGAGGGTTGCCATTTCCTTCTCCAGAGGATTTTCCTGACCCAGGGACTGACCCTGCATCTCTTTTGTCTCCCACAATGGTAGAGGGATTCTTTACCACTAGTACTACTGGGAAGCACAGGAATTTACATATTTAATTATACATAATAAAAGTGGTTCCTCTGGGAAAGCATCTCAGAAGCTGGGATGCATGCTACCTGTTACACACAAACACTCCATGCATTAAGTATTTTCTCTGCACCCAACCTAGGGAGAAATGAAAAAAAAAAAAGAGAGAAAAGAAAAAATCCTGGGGCAAAACTATCCTGATAGCCAGTCTCTAAGATAGCATCCTATGATCCCCCACTTGTTGGTGTTCACAACCTCTACAGTTCCCTGTCACACTATCAGTCTGATCTATGTGATTAATAGAAAAGCTGGTATGTCACTTCAGAAATTATGTTATTAAAGACACCAGGGTCTCTTAGAAAGAAAATCAGTTGCCATGTCATGAGCTGCCTTATGGAAGTGGCAAGGAACTGACAAGAAGCATACGGTTGGGCTTAGAAATGGATTCTCTGGCTGTGATGACCCTTGACTCCAATTTGTGGGAGACCCTGCACTAGAACCACACAGCTGAACCATTCCTAATCCCTGACCTTCAGAAACTGTATGAGAAAATAAACATTTGTTAAGCTGCTTTGGTTTTGAGACAAATCTGTTATATGAACAAGTTAATTAATACAACTTTTAAAAAAATGATAAGGTCTTGAAAACGAACAGAATGACTATGGAAAAAAGTGAGTATCAGGTCAAAAACACGACTATTTCTAAATGAAGATGTAGTGTAATTGCCTGGCATTAATCATTTGATTGCCAAGTGGCATCCACTTCAGAAATGCAACCTGAATACAAGTATCCCCGCAGGACTGGCCACAGTGGCACGGTCAGCTCCTGGTCAGCTGGACTGCAAAACAAGGCAAGGCACTAGCCTGCCTCCACACACGAAGGTCCCGATTTCAAAAAACCCTGGTAACCTAGATAAATGACCGTCTCAGTGACCCTACTTCTCCATTCCTGCACCCTAATCCCTGCTATTGCTTTAAATTAGCCAATGAAGAGCAAGCACACGAAAATCTAGACACCTAGACCTCAGATCCTTATAAACGCAGACCCAGGTGTGCCCTCCTCTCTCTGCGTTTCTCTCTGCCTCTGTTACTGTGTAGCCCTTGGGTGTACCATGTACCCTTCAGGATCTGTGAGTAATGAATCTTGTTTCTCAGAGTACCCTGATGGTTTCTGCTGAAGTGCATCCTGAGGTCATAATTAGAATGGTTGGTTCAGCCACAAAACTGGAGGGAGTGGGGTGGGGGAGTGGGGGCTTTGGAACACACCAGAGTAACCCTGGCCAGAGTTCTTCAACTGTTTCCTCAGCCACTCACCTGTGTGTAGAGGGTTCAAGGAGAAAGAAATGAGAAAAGTGTAGAAGAAGCCTTAGAGGAAGCAGTTAGTACCAGATGTCTGTGCATTATCAAAGTAACCAGAATAAACCAAAACCTAACAGCTGGAAAGTCACATTAAACATGACTTCCCAGTCCCATTAGACTAGTGACCTTTCTCCAAAGCGCCTTATAAACAGTTTCCCTTCACAGGGAGAACACCCTAAATTGGAGCCAAAGCTCCCCAGGCTGGACAAGGTAAAAAGGCCCAGGCAGGGACTCTGATGTCAGGTTGTTCTGGGGAAATCGTTCTTTGAGCACCTAATTTACAAAGGAGAGTAGTGTCTATTAGAAAGTCAATCAACCTGTTCCCCACTGTCAAAGTTACCGGAGGCTACTGTAAGGGAAATTAGAATTGGACGTCTCAAGTTCAGGGGAGCCCTTGGGCCTGTTTATTATCAGAGTGTTCCTCTCCTTTTGATTGCCAGATTGTTTAATTGTGACCCATTCAGGGGCCATTGCTCTTCTGATCTTAACATATCTAATATATGCCCCAAAGATCTTTCCTTTGGGACAGATGAAATATTTCCCATTTTTATAAGATTTATAGCACCAAAACACAAAACACACACACAAATTCCAACAAAAATGGTATGAACAGATTCTAGCATCGATGCATACAGATGAATCAATTCCCAAATCAGGTAAATAAATTTAACCTACAAAGCAAATGAGATACAAGAACTAGCTCCCCAATGAACCAGTTCCAACTGAACCGATTCCCAAATCAGATAAAGAAATTTACCCTACTAAACAAACTAATTCCAATTAGGGTGGGCTTGCCCCACAAGAACTAGTTCCCCAGTGAACCGGTCGGGGCAGCATCCAACACTTCCCTGCTCCAACAGGGTACCCCAACCAAATTGGCTTGTCCCATCAAGGAAAAAACATTCCCGAACACCGGAGCGACTTATCCTCCAAAACCGAGTCCATCACTCTTAACACAAAAGAACACATAAAACAAGCTGACGGACTGAACCAGCTACCGAATTGGGTGGACTTACACTACAAACAAAATCGAGTCCGTCAAGTCAACTCTAGAAGTTTATCGGTTCCTTGTCTCAACTGCCAAGAGCTGGGGGCAGCTGGTGCTGCTTCAGGGAATCTTGAAGGAAAGAACCTCAGGACAGTCCTGGCAGCTGCTAGTCTTGCCCCAGTGTTCCCTGACCGGGTCCAGCTAGCCCCAAGCAGCTAGGCTCCTGGCTGGCTCACCAAATTGCTACTGAATCCAAGCTTGCTCTGTTCTCCCAACAACAGGTTGATGAATTCGAGAGAGGAGGTGTTGACGAAAGGAAACCCACTTTATTCAGAAAGCAGCTGAGGAAACGATCGCAGGCAAGCACCTCAAAATAACCATTTTCTCGGGGTCTGGATGCCAGGTTCTTTAATAGATCAGAGACGGGCAGAGGTGAGGAAGGAAAGTAAAAAGGCCATTAATCTTGCACACATCTCCTAGATGTGTTAATTTCTTCTCCCCTGCCATCTACAGGTGGGCAGGGTTCTGAACAAAGGCACTTTAGTTAACAGTCAGGTAGAGGGGCAGGATTCTCTGAGGCAAGGTATTAAGTATGATTCTAATAACAAAAGCAACAAAAAGCAAGTCACAGAAACAATTCCAACATGGAATAAGAACTGACTTCTCTGCAACTGGGGCAGGAGAAGCATCGCAGCAGGGACGAAGGTCTCCCAGACCCCCGACACCGCTGTCATGGTTCGACCAGGCAGAAACCCTGAACACCAGCGAGGCTCGTGCCATACCGTTGCTCCAAGGCAGCGACCCTCGCTCTCCAGGAAGGCGGCCAGACGCAGGCGGCAGCCCAGAGCCGGCCACAAGCGCCCCGCGGGTCCCTCCAACATGCGGAGACCAGGGAGACGGCGCCCACGAGCCCACAGCCTACCTTGGGGCCTCGAGACCGGCCTCCACCGGGCATCTCCGGGCGCTCCCCTCCCCAAGGCTGCACCGCCCTCTGAAGGCACCGGAAGGCCGTGAGTCGCAGAACCAACTCGGCGCGCCCGGCCGCACCGCGTGCTGCGATTGGCGGACGCTCGGGTCGGGGGCGGGGCTTCCTCGGACGCACCGCCCTACCGGCGCTCCGGGAGGTACCGAGCCTTGCGATTGGCAGATGCTCCGCCTGGAGGCGGGACTTCTCCGGACGCACCGCCCCCCAACACCTCCCGGCGCGCCGCCTTGCCCTGCACTTGGGATTAGCTGATGCTTGTGCGGAGGCGTGGTTTTCCTGCTACTCGCGCCCCCTGTCGCTGAGCTGAAGCGTGGCGTCTGGGAACCCGCGCGGGCAACAGCTCCGGGGACGGATTTTCTGCACTGCTGCCCCAACCTGTGGCTGGGCCCGGATCAACGGAGCAGGCGCAGCGTCGCGGTCGGCTCCTGGCCAGGGAGCTGCTGAAAAGGCCGCCAGGGGTTTTCCAAATAAAGCTCGTCTGTTGTTTGCTTTGTCAGGCAAGGCCTGACGTTAATAAAAATGAATGATAACCCCAAGTGGGCTATGAATTCAGCAAGCGGTGCTTAGGGAATGTTGTAGCCGTGGGTAGCCCGAGAGAGGGGTCTTATTGCCTCATCTGCCTAGGGGGGTGGGTGGCAGGGGCTCAGAATCCGGAGCATTTTCAAGTTTAGAGACGCCAGAATCCCCGGGGACCTGCTACAGCACGTGACTGGGGCTCGGACTCAGAAGGTCCGGACTGGGGTCGGAGAACTTGTATTTCTGACAGGTTCTCAGGTGACGTTGCTGCCATCCTGCATCACTTTTTTTTTTTTCCCCCGCATCACTTTGAGAACCGCAGGCAGAGAACCCTTCCTTAGACCCTGCACGTGAGTTTGCTTAAGTGTTCCAAGTGTTCCAGCACTTGGAGGAAGAGATTTCAAAGGAAATATGATGGGAAGGGGGTGTTGGGGCTGAGGAGAGACAAGAATTAGGTTACAAACTCACTAGGCAGGCTGTTGTCTAAATAAAGGTGTCTATTGTAGAAAAAACGACAATAGTGATTTGAAAAGCGTCAGCCTGGGAAGGAGGAAAGGATTCTGATTTGTACCCTCACAACTTGGCAGAAGTGGAGTTTGGTTTTCTGCTCTAAAAGCACTTTCTTGTGCCTCTATAAGAATTCCAATATTTTGCACTTGATCCATTTTCTGTCTTTCCTGCCTAGTTCCTATTCTTTCAACACAATGCATTTGAGTTTCACTCACACAAATGCTTTGTGTAAAGAGGCCCACACTGCAATCTTTGAAAAAGAAAGAAAGAAACATATTAGCTCTAGGTACACATGTCTATTGGTACTTCCTTGGCAGCTCAGCAGAAAAAAATCCTCCTGCAATGCAGGAGAGCCAAGAGACACAGTTTTGATCCCTGGGTTGGGAAGATCACCTGGAGAAGGAAATATTAACCCACTCCAGAATTCATGCCTGGAAAATTCCATGGACAGAGCAACCTGGTAGGCTACAATCCATGAGGTCGCAAACAGCACACATACACAGACACCCAGATATTGCTAACACTATTATTGTCAACACTTAGCATAAGATAAACTGGACTTTAAATGTAGATAGTTTAGGATTTAGAATATTGGTCCTCTGACTGGGACACCACACAAGTGGTTGCCTCAGTTAGGCCGAGTGACACAGCTCAGCCATCTCACTGTCATTCTTGGCTCTCAACTTGATAGTTGCAACCAGACTGCTTCCTGATGCTTGAACTAAAGTCCCATTGCACTAACTTCTGGTCATTGTCACTTGAATGTTTGAGAAACTCTTGAACCTAAATTCTTCTCTTCCCAAAATAGCTTTCTTTTCAGAAATCTCCATCTCAGTGGTGGCACTGACATCCAGCCAGTAGCTCATGCTGAAGCTGTCACCCATACCAGCCTCTGACAGCTAAAGGATTGTTGCCTTGATTCACCTCTATGTTTGCTTCAGAAGCATCTGGTATTTGACAGATGCTTTGCAGCTGTACTTTCAGAAGTATGTAGTGACCAACTGCCCCAAACTGGCTCTGACTTGACCACAGGAATGCACCTCTGCAGATGAGACTTGGAGGTGTCCAGAAGTTACCATTACTCATTACCATGTTAAGATCTCCGTTCAAGGACAGGGGTGGAGACTCATACTCTGCTAGGCACAGTTCATGCTGCGTGCAAGCCCTGGCTGCTCCAGAGCCACCCCCACTCCCAACCTGGCTGCCCTCAGAAATCTCCATTCCCTTCCTGGTTGGTGGTTTAGTCACTAAGTCGTGTCTGACTCTTGCAACCCCATGGACAGTAGCTTGCCAGGCTTCTCTGTCCATGGGATTCTCCAGGCAAGAATACTGGAGTGGGTTGCCGTTTCCTTCTCCAGGGGATCATCCTGACCCAGGAATCGAACCTGGGTCTCCTGCATTGCAGGCAGATTCTTTACCAACTGAGCTATGAGGGAAGCCCTTCCTAGAACCCCACTAACAAGTCTGCCTCCTACCGCTTAAACTTCAGTTCAGTTCAGTCGCTCAGTTGTGTCCGACTCTTTACGACCCCTTGGACTGCAGCACACCAGGCCTCCCTGTCCATCACCAACTCCCAGAGTTTACTCAAACTCATGTCCATTGAGTCAGTGATGCCATCCAACCATCTCATCCTCTGTCATCCCTTTATCCTTCTGCCTTCAATCTTTCCTAGCATCAGAGTCTTTTCAAATAGTCAGTTCTTCACATCAGGTGGCCAAAGTATTGGAGTTTCAGCTTCAGCATCAGTGCTTCCAGTGAATATTCAGGACTTATTTCCTTCAGAATGGACTGGTTGGATCTCCTCGCTGTTCAAGGGACTCTCAAGAGTCTTCTCCAACACCACAGTTCAAAAGCATCAGTTCTTCGGTGCTCAGCCTTCTTTACAGTCCAACTCTCACATTCATACATGACTACTGGAAAAACCATGGCTTTAATTATATGGTTTAAGTTATAACCATATAACTTATGCTGTCTAGGTTTGTCATAGCTTTTCAAGGAGCAAGCATCTTTTAATTTCATGGCTAAAGTCACCATCTGCAGTGATTTTGGATCCTAATAAAATAAAATTCAACTGTTTTGACTTTTCCCCATATGTTTGCCATGGAGTGATGGGATTGGGTATCATGATGTTCATTTTTTGAATGTTGAGTTTCAAGCCAGCTTTTCAGTCTCCTCTTTTCACCTTCATCAAGAGGCTCTTTAATTCCTCTTCACTTTCCGCCGTTAGAGTGGTATCATCTGCATATTTGAGGTGTTGATATTTCTCCTGGCGATCTTATTTCCAGTGTGTGATTCATCCAGTCTAGCATTTTGCATCATGTACTCTGCATAGAAGTTAAATAAGCAGGGTGACAGTATATAGCCTTATCAAAATCCTTTTCCAACTTTGAACCAGTCTGTTGTTCATGTCTGATTCTGCTACTTCTTGACCTGCATACAGGTTTCTGAGGAGACAGGTCAGGTGGTCTGTTATTCCCATTTTTTAAGAATTTTCCACAGTTTGCTGTGATTCACACAAAGACTTTAGCATAGTCAATGAAGCAGAAGTAGATGTTTTTCTGGAATTACCTTGCTTTATCTGTGATCCAGTGGGTGTTAGCAATTTGATCTCTGCTTTCCCTGCCTTTTCTAAACCCAGCTTGAACATCTGGAAGGTCTCAGTTCATATATTGTTGAAGCCTAGTTTGAAGGATTTTGAGCATTACTTTGCTAGCATGTGAAATGAGTGGAACTGTATGGTAATTTGAACATTCTTTGGCATTGCCCTTCTTTGGGGTTGGAATGAAAACTCACCTTTTCCAGTCCTGGGGCCACTGCTGAGTTTTCCAAATTTGCTGGCATATTGAGTGCCACACTTTCACAGCAACATCTTTTAGGATTTGAAATAATTCAGCTGGAATTCCATTACCTCCACCAGTTTTGTTTATGGTAATGCTTCCTAAGGCCCAGTTGACTTTGCATTCTGGGATGTCTGGCTCTAGGTGAGTGACAACACCATTGTGGTTATCCTGGTCATTAAGACTTTTTTGGCATAGTTTTGTGTATTCTTGCTATCTCTTCTTAATCTCTTCTGCTTCTGTTAAGTCCTTATCATTTCTGTTATCATGCCCATCCTTGCATGAAATATTCCCTTGATATCTCTGATTTTCTTGAAGAGATCTCTAGTCTTTTATGTTCTATTGTTTTCCTCTTTTTCTTTTCATTGTTCACTTAGGAAAGCTTTCTTATCTCTCCTTGCCATTTCCTAGATCTCTGCATTCAGTTGGGTGTATCTTTCCATTTCTCCCTTGCATTTTGCTTCTTTTCTTTTCTCAGCTATTTGCAAAGTCTCCTCAGACAACCACTTTGCCTTCTTGCATTTCTTTTTCTTGGGAATGGTTTTGATCACCACCTCCTGTACAGTGTTACAAACCTCCGTCCATAGTTCTATAGGCACTCTGTCTGCCAGGTCTAATATCTTGAATCTATTCATCACCTCCACAGTATAATCATAAGAGGTTGATTTAGGTCATATCTGAATGGTCTAGTGATTTTCCCTACTTTCTTCAATTTAAGCCTGAATGTTGCAATTTCCCTGATACCTCAGTTGGTAAAGAATCTGCCTGCAATGCAGGAGCCCCTGGTTTGATTCCTGGGTCAGGATGATCCACTGCTGGAGGGATAGGCTACCAACTCCAGTATTCTTGGGCTTCCCTTGTGGCTTAGCTGGTAAAGAATCCACCTGCAATGCAGGAGACCTGGGTTTGATCCGTGGGTTGGGAATATCCCCTGGAGATGGGAAAAGCTACCAACTCCAGTATTCTGGCCTGGAGAATTCCATGGACTGTATAGTCCATGGGGTCGCAAAGAGTCAGACATGACTGAGCGACTTTCATTTCATTTGTTGCAATAAGGAGCTCATGATCTGAGCCACAGTCAACTCCAGGTCTTGTTTTTGCTGACTGAATAGAGGTTCTCCATCTTCAACTAGAAAGAATATAATCAATCTGATTTCAGTATTGCCCATCTCATGATGTCCATGTGTAGAGTCATCACTTGTGTTGTTGGACGAGGGCATTCGCTATGACCAGGGTGTTCTCTTGACAAAACTCTGTTAGCCTTTACCCTCCTTCATTTTGGACTCCAAGGCCAAACTTGCCTGTTACTCCAAGTATCTCTTGACTTCCTACTTTTTCATTGCAATCCTCTATGATGAAAAGGACACATTTTTTTGGTGTTAGTTCTAGAAGGTGTTGTAGGTCTCGGAGTGAACTGAGGATGAGCTTGGTTCATTTCCAAGGCAAACCATTCAACATCACAGTAATCCAAGTCTATGCCCCATCCACTAATACCAAAGAAGCTAAAGTTGACCAGTTCTATGAAGACCTGCAAGATCTTCTAGAACCAACCTGCTGGGGATCAGTAACAGAACCTGAGAACTATTGTGAGCACATTTGGCTCTCCTGTCAAAGCCCTGTCTGACCTGTGTTAAGTCTCTCCACCCTCCCTACTCTTACATGGATATATTTCAGGTCCCTGATTTATTTTGCCCAGTCTACTCAGTGGCCTCATAAGCAGTATCCCCTGGTCCACTCTTGCCCTCATCCATGCACATATAAGTACACACAATCCATTCTCCACACAGATACCCAGGGATGTGTGTGCTCTTCACAGGAGCCTTACCTGCAGTTATTGAATGTGCATGGGGCTTCAGAGTCTTTGCATTTGCTTCTGCATTTCCTGAAAGGCTCTGGTCTCTGCCAAGCCAGTTTTTATACAGCTCCTGAAAATTGCTGAAGCTGGGAGATCCACACATGGAGGTTCACTATAATATTCCTTGATATATTTGAAAATAATTTTTTAAAATTTTCAATTGAGATTTAAAAAAACAAGACAAAGTGAACTTGAACCTGTTCTCAGTTTCCTTGAACTCCTAGGAGACTGAACCTCCTGTTCTTCATTTTCACAAACTCTATACTCCTTTGATGATGTTACAATACTCATAACCTAAATAATTATCACCTGGCTCCACCTATGTAAAGCAGTACCATTTCTGTCTTCTTGATCTTTATATCCATAGCACTTCACAGTTTCTTCCACATATAAAGCACTCAAATAAATACTAGATATGAATGAATAAGTGAATTAATAATTAGTAAGTAAACTTGCCTGAGGGTGTAGAGCTAGTAATGTTTAGAATTAGACTCGAGTGTGACACCTAGGTCTATGTTCTCTACATTATGCCATTAATAACACAGTGTAATTATGAGGAATTTACAATTGAACCAACAGACATTAACCCTGATACCCAAACTGCCCTGGACTCTAATCCTTTTCCTGAGCCTTAACTAACCCTGAACATAAACATCGCTGATATTCACCCTCACTCTAATGCTGACCCTAACACATACCTTGGATCTCACCCTGACTCACACTCACCTTAACCCTGAACTGATCACAGTTCTCACTCTTTAGCCAGAGCTTAACACGGACCCTGAATCTGACACTGAAACTTAACCCGACCTTGACCTGTGATCCTGACCCTCCTGAGACAGTAACTGCAGCCATCAGTACGCTGCCTAACACCCAACACTGACCATGATGACCTGGACCCTCAAGTGACCCTACCCTCACTCCAGCACTGACCCACACCTGAACTGGACCCTCATGTCACCCAGCCCTAACCCTGAACCTAACCCTTGGCCTTATTGTAATCCTAATGTTCAGGAGTACATTAAGGCTGTATTTTGTCACCCTGCTTATTTAACTTACATGCAAAGTACATCATGCGAAATGCTGGGCTGGATGAAGCACAAGCTGGAATCAAGATTGCCGGGAGAAATATCAACAACTTCAGATACGCAGATGACACACTTATGGCAGAAAGTGAAGCACTAAAGAGCCTCTTGATGAAAGTAAAAGAAAGTGAAAAAGTTGGCTTAAAACTCAACATTCAGAAAACTAAGATCATGGCATCTGGTCCCATCACTTCATGGCAAATAGATGGGGAAACAATGGAAATAGTGGCAGACTTTATTTTTTTTTGGCTCCAAAATCACTGCATGTGGTAACTGCATCCATGAAATTAAAAGATGCTTGCTCCTTGGAAGGAAAGTTATAACCAACCTAGATAGCATATTAAAAAGAGACATTACTTTGCCCACAGAGTAATGTCTAGTCTAGTCAATGTCTGGTCTGTCTAGTCAAAGCTATGGTTTTTCCAGTAGTCATGTATGGATGTGAGAGTTGGACAATAAAGAAAGCTGAGCACCAAAGAACTGATGCTTTTGAACTGTGGCGTTGGAGAAGATTCTTGAGAGTCCCTTGGAGAGCAAGGAGATCCAACCAGTCCATCCTAAAGGAGATCAGTCCTCAATACTCACTGGAAGGACTGATGCTGAAGCTGAAGCTCCAATACTTTGGCCACCTGATGCGAAGAGCTGACTCATTGGAAAAGACCCTGATGCTGGGAAAGATTGAAGGCAGGAGGAAAAGGGGACGATAAAGGATGAGATGGTTGGATGGCATCACTGACTCAATGGACATGAGTTTGAGTAGGCTCCGGGAGTTGGTGATGCACAGGGAACCCTGGCGTGCTGCAGTCCATGGGGTCACAGAGTCAGACTTGACTGAGCAACTGAACTGAACTGAATGTTCATACATGCTAATCCTTACTCTCGGCTATACCTTGAAGCTAACCTAAGCCTGTATGAGACTTGACCATGAGTCTGACCCTAAATGTTCCTGACCTTGACCTTACGCTGGCTTGAATAGTAGTCCCCAAAACAGGTATCCAAGTTCTAATACCAGTTTCTGTGAATGTAACCTTACTTGGAAATAGGGCCTTTGCAGAATTAAGGACCTTGAGATGAGATATGCTGAATGCCGTTGCATTGTGGGTGGAGCATGTACTAGTTTGTTCAGTGATATATGTTAAAACATGGAAAAGGAGAAAGCACGGGTATGGAGGAAGTGCACATGAAGACAGAGGCAGAGACTGGAGTGATGCCATCATAAGCCCAGGAGCTGCAAGGGGACCAGAAACTGCAAGAGACCAAGGAGGCACCTCCCCTGGAGCATTTGGAGAGAGTATGGCCCTGCCCACACCTAGATTTCAGACTTCTGACATCTGTGACATCTGTGAGAGAATACACTTCTTTTGGTTTAAGCTAACTAGTTTATGTCAATTTGTTACACAGACCTAATATACACCCTCATCCACCATAAGTGAATCTAACATTTACCATGACTGAGCCTTCTCCCTTGTTGCTGTGGTTCAGTTGGTCAGTTGTGTCCTACTCTTTGCCACCCCATGGACTGCAGCATGCCAGGCTTCCCTGTCCTCTTCTATCTCTCGGAGTTTGCTCAAACTCATGTCCACTGAGTCAATGACGCCATCACCCTTATACACACCCCTAACATGAAACTGACCTCAATCCTCATACAGAACTTGACCTTTACCCTGACCCTATGACCTTCACACTCACTTTGGGCTAGATCTTGACCATCTTCCTAACCCTGATAATTACCCTGATACTGAATAGAACCTTCCTCATAACTTTGACATTGACCCTGATCTAGCGCCCATCCTAAACTTAACCTTGACATTAATTCTGCCATTTAATACTGCCATGACCTTGACCCTACTGCCATGATCTTGACCCTAACCATGAAGATCTTGATGACCATATACCTCACAATGAACATCTTGTCACCTCTGACCCTTGTCCTCACCCAGACTCTGAACCTGTCCTGACCATATGAGCTTGAATCTCATCTGCTGCTTGATTCTTCCTGATTGTCCCTGACCTTTACCCTCATAATGACCCTGAAGCTGACCTTGGGCCGCACACTGCAAGTACCCTAAATCCAATTTTGACCTTGACATTCAGTCTGACTCTAAATCGGACTCTGCGCCTAAGTCTTACTCTGACCTTTGAATGGTGTTTGTTGAAACAGTGTGTTTAACAGTGTTAGGCATGTGTTCATCAGTACTAAGATGTTAGAAACGTTGTGTTTACATACGCATGGCATGGCTGCCCCATTATTAAATGGTGTATCATAATTCAGTGTAAAACTGGTGGGTGCGCTACTATGGAAAGAAGTATATGTGTGAAACATACTTTGTTTCCCCCAGCTTTATTGAGATATAGGTATACGAAAAACTGCACATAATGTATTCAATAGGGTGAGTTACTTACTTCCTATTTTACTGTGTGTACTAAACCTCTGTGTTTAAACAACCTAGGTGTATACTATTTTTTGGAATTAAAAATTGTTTTTAGCTATATGTTTGCACATTCATCCTTTTACTGTATCTATACATGTACAAGTTTTATAATTGAAATATGCTGAAACACTATAAGGTACATGTTACTGGTTATGCTTATATACCTATGAAACTGTGTACAGAAGTGTACCTTGCATGTACTACATTGCTGAGTTATATGTTGAAACCTTTTCAAGACAGCTATGTAGGAGAGTGATGTCAGCAAGATGGTAGAATAAGTTTTCTACTGTTATCCTCCCAAAGAGTAAATATTTGGACAATCACCCACTGATAAGAGTACCTCTTTTGGAGTCCTGATTCCAGCAGAAGTTCCATCACTTCTCTGGAGCAAAAAATCTGAGAACAGATGCATTGAAGAGGATAAGAACAGTTAATTACCATTGGATTAATTTACAATCTCCAGTACTTTGTGAATCTTTGGGATTTTTTTTTGTATATAGGACATGTTGTCTGTTAGTCGTCTGATTTTTTTTCTTTTCTTCTTTCCTAATTTGAATTTTTTTCTCATCTGACTGCTCTGACTAGAACATCAGCAGTGTTGAACAGCAGTGGTGAAAGTGGGCATCCTTCTCTTGATCCTGACCTCAGGGGAACGTTTTCTCGCCAATGAGTAGAATGTTACCTGTGGATTTTCATAAATGTCCTTTGTCAGGGAGAGTAACTTCCCTTCTAGTCTCAGTTTGCTGTGTGATTTTTATCGTGAAACTGGTGAAACTGTATTGAATCTGTCAGATACTTTTTTGCATTGAAATGAAACTTTTTTTCCTTTGTGTATTAATGTTGTGCATTGCAACAATGGGCATTAGATGCTGAAGCAACCCTGCAGTGCTGGGATGCTACCATGTGCCAGTGAGTAATCCTTAGTGTTACTGGACTCCATTTCCGAGTGTTTTACCGAGGATTTCTGCATCAGTGTCTGTAAGGGATATTGGTTTACTATTTTCTTATAGAGTCTCTGGCTTTGATATCTGGGTAATGCTAGGTTCCTGGAATCGATTAGGGAGTTTTTCCGTTTCTGACATTTTTGGGAAGCATTTGAGGACTGGTGTTAACTCCTTTTTCAGTGTTTGGTAGAAGTCACCAGTATACTGTCCATTTCTTTTGGCGGGGGTGGGGGGGTTGGGGTTTATTTTTAATTACTAATTAAGTCTCATTGCAGATCTGTTCAGATTTTCTATTTCTTGAGTCAGTTTTGGCAATTTATATTTCTAGGAATTTTTATTTCTGTAAGGTTGATGTCTCCACTTTCATTTCTTTTTTTGAATAAGCAAGTTTATTTGTAAATTTAGTCAACATACATAATTGACCTAAAAACTTCAATAGAAGGATAAATTTTAAAACCACTTGAAAAGCCATCTCTATGAAGTGATTTTCCTAGAACCTATGCCACATGAACACCATTTTAACTGGCAGAGGTTCCATAAGTTGAAGCTGTGTCCCTCCCCCAAAGCAAGTTTACCCTAATAGTTATTATAATACAAACCCCACAAGGAAAAAAAGTTTGGTATTGTTCCTCCTTGGTAGAGAAAAGTTCAACCTAGTTATGAGACCAATCACAACGAAAAGAAAAGCTGCACTAACTACTATATTAGTAACAGATGATGCTGGTATGAATAACTTGTATTATAGTCTAGAGCCCTTATAAATAAATCCCCCTCCCTGTTAGAGTTTGCGTTATCAGATAGACGGTTAGTTTAACGTGTAGAACAAGGACTTATACAAGGCATAATGTGCAAAGCATTTTACTACATAAACAAGTGCAGTTTACTCAGGAGAAAACCTATCGGTCTCTCAATTACACACCCCTTAAAGACAATACTCCACAGCACATGTCAATGTAAAACATTTAATTTTAAAATGTTGACACTACAATATACAAAATAGCTACTGTAAATGCACATAGTGTATTCTATATCTGCCAGGTTTACATTTTTTTTTAAAGGAAACTGTTAAGTTACACTGTGGTTAAGACTTGTATCTTCACTCCTAAAAAAGCCCACATTCTATCACAGTGATGTATGGTCAGACTTAACAGTCCCAACTGTTAAACACTTGGATCAAGTCATAACCAGTTTTATTGCAAAAGGACCCTGTACACATTTATCAATTCTAGTACCTTAATAGCTACACAACAAATCATTAACATATAGAAACATGCATCATGAGAAGCAAGAAATATCACCCATCCCTTCTGCATAGTAGCAACTTGTTATTCAGCAACAGTGCTCACATCACTGAGGTCTGTGAACAGTCACTTTTCGCCTTCTTCCTGAGTGAAAAATGGAACGACTTGGAACGACTTAAGTATAAATGCAACATATTATAAACAATTTCTTACAATGAAAAAAGTCACAAATTAAACCAAAATTTTACAGAATTTACTTCTAAACACCATAAAAACCGCCTTCACTTAAGATCTCTCTCCCCGTATCCGGCGAGCCAACTGGATGTCTCTGGGCATGACGGTTACTCTCTTAGCGTGGATGGCACACAGATTAGTATCTTCAAACAAGCCCACCAGGTAGGCTTCGCTAGCCTCCTGCAGCGCGCCGATGGCGGCACCCTGGAACCGCAGGTCGGTCTTGAAATCCTGGGCGATCTCCCTCACCAACCGCTGGAAAGGCAGTTTCCGGATCAGAAGCTGGGTGGATTTCTGGTGACGACGGATTTCTCGAAGCGCAACAGTCCCGGGCCTGTAGCGATGAGGTTTCTTCATCCCGCCGGTAGAGGGGGCGCTTTTCCTGGCTGCTTTTGTGACCAGCTGCTTGCGGGGCGCTTTCCCACCGGTTGACTTACGAGCAGTTTGCTTGGTTCGAGCCATTTTCTTTTACCCGGCGCCGAAGTTTTAGGCCGCTTCTCCGACTGCCGCACTGCCGCTGCTGTGCAAAGAGCCAATAGCTCAGCTACGGGAAAAACTTCCAACGAACGGAAGAACTCCTTCCAACGAACGACCAAACCGCTCTGCGCTCCACTTTCATTTCTGCTATTAGATATTTGCGGGTTTTTTTTTCCTGAATTAGTCTAGGTTTATCAATGAGCTGTTCAAAGAATTAATGTTTTGCTTGCTACTTCCGTTTGTGCTCTTTTTACTGGCACCAAGTTTACTTTGCTCTTCCTTTTCTTAGTCTCCTAAACATGTAGCATTAGGTTACTGATTTGCAATCTTTCTTTTCTAATACAGGCGCTAAAGTGTGATGAAATAAAAATTTCTATTTGAAGGCAGGACAAGAAAAATTAAACAAAAATTTCTTTGTTCAGGCCTCCTCCCTCCCTCTGGTCCCTTTAGTGTATAGAGGGATGTAGGGTGTGTCTGATCACACATTAACTACAGCTCCTCCAAGGTGGAGTGCCTGCTTAGCCATCAAGATCAGTGTTTCTTTTCCTTCTGATGCTAGCAGTGTAACTTCTTAAAACAACAGTGTTCTTTCCCAGCTCTGTAAGGGGTCATGGTGACATGCTCTCCTTTGTACATGCTTACCTGGGCTACATATCCTTCATGAACTTTACAGAAAATATCGGTATGTCATTTTCATATACCATTCTTTGTCTCAAAAATGGAATTGAAGAGTAGAAACAACAAAAACTAGTAAAAATTACAAAACACTGCTGAAAGAAGTTAAATAAAAGGGAAAACACTGTGTTCATGGATTGGGAGATTTACTATTGTTAAGTATCAAACCACTTTGCTAAGAATCCACCTCGCAGGGGTCAGCCCCGGACCCCACCCACCTCTGCTCTTGCCCCCAACAGTGTGGCACGGGCTGCTGCTCCTTGCTTGGGACAAGATGCAGAATGAGCTGTGGGAGGCTTCACACATCCCAGGGAAGTCCAGTCCAGCCTAATGAACTTGAGCAATGCTGTCACTGGCTGGCAAACATGAGAGACATTATTAAGTGACAATAGGAATGACTCATGCACAGAGTTTCAGTGAATGTCTCTGAGGGAAGCTGGCATTGAATTCCATTTTAACTGGACGAGGCTGTCACATTATTGAAGTGATTCTCTGAACTCTCCAGGCCCAGAGTGCTGTGCTGACAGCGAGCTTCTACAATCCAGAGAAGAAAACCTGCAGGAGACTCACAAATGTTTTACGTTCTTAATGAGGCTGTGTGGCTTTCATGTTGATGTTTGGCAGAAACCAACACAATTCTGTAAAGCAGTTATCCTTCACTTAAAAAATAAAAAACTTTAGTGCACCCCAATGTTCATCACAGCACTATTTATGATAGCCAGGACATGGAAGCAACCTAGATGCCCATCAGCAGATGAATGGGTAAGGAAGCTGTGGTACATATACACCATGGAATATTACTCAACCATTAAAAAGAATTTATCTGAATCAGTTCTAATGAGATGGATGAAACTGGAGCCCATTATACAGAGTGAAGTAAGCCAGAAAGATAAAGACCAATACAGTATACTAACGCATATATATGGAATTTAGAAAGATGGTCACGATAACCCTATATGCAAAACAGAAAAAGAGACACAGATGTACAGAACAGACTTTTGGACTCTGTGGGAGAAAGCGAGGGTGGGATGTTTTGAGAGAACAGCATCGAAACATGTATATTATCTAGGGTGAAACAGATCACCAGCCCAGGCTGGATGCATGAGACATGTGCTCAGGCCTGGTGCACTGGGAAGACCCAGAGGAATCAGGTAGAGAGGGAGGTGGGAGGGGGGATCGGGATGGGGAATACATGTAAATCCATGGCTGATTCATGTCAATGTATGACAAAACCCACTACAATATTGTAAAGTAATTAGCCTCCAACTAATAAAAATAAATGAAAAATAAATAAATAAATAAAAGACTTGTTTTGGGACTTCCTAAAAAAAATAAATAAATAAAATAAAAATAAAAATAAAAAACTTTAAAAAATGGTGAAAATGGAAAAAAATAAAGAAGAAAATGCAGCATTCTTGTATTTCTGCACATCTAACACTGTTAATTAGCTCAGTAGAAAGGAATCTGTCTGCCAATGCAGAAGACACAAGAGAGGCAGGTTTGATCCCTGGGTGGGGAAGATCCCCTAGAGAAGGAAATGGCAACCTACTCCAGTATTCTTGCCTGGAAAATCCCATGGACAGAGGAGCCCGAAGAGCTGCAGTTCATGGGTCACAAAAGGATTGGACATGACTTAGAAGTTAAAATGACAACAACCAGTGTTAATTATGGACACACTTACACCAGGCTGGGTGATAGCACACTGGTGCTGAGGCAGCTTGGAGGGTCTCCCCCAGCCCAGGCTCGGGCAGAGTAAGATAGAGATGGGTGTAACCATGCCCCAGGGGAGCAGTCCCTCTGGAAGGATATTTTCATCCACAAACTGCTCCTGATTAGCTGGCTAGAACAGGAAAATCATGAGGTCAAAACTCACGGGGTCAGCAGCACTGTGGCTGTATTCCGTCACTGTCACATAGTCACAGGCTGTAACCTAGCGCTGGCCAACTGTTTCGAAAATAAATTCTACAGTCATAGATTCAGTCTGTAGAACAATTTTGGGGGGTACTACTTTATAAAAACCACACCTACTTTACAGTCAATCAAAAGTGCCCTGTTTATATAGCAATATTTCCCAATAGTCCAAGATAACTATCTTCTCTGCAATTCCAGGATAGCAGGGTTCTTTCCTAAACTGTATTCTAGTACTAGATTTACTTATTTATTTATTTGGTTACACTGTGCAGCCTGTGGGAATCTTAGTTCCCTGAACCAGGGCTTGAACCTGTCCCCCCTGCAGTGGGCACATGGAGTCTTGGCTCCTGGACCACCAGGGAAGTCCCCCCAGTGGTAGAGAGTCTGCTGGGAGGCAGTGGCAGTGATCGTGAACAAAGACCACAAAGATAGGAACCAGGCAGAGGTGCAGGATGACAGGAGACACAGCGGGAGACACCTAGGACGTGACCTCCACACACTGGCATCCAGGAGCTTGCGGGCGTCATGCTGGACCGACACAAGCGTGGACTGACTGCACCGTAACCGTGGATGCCAGCTGTCCACTGGAGCACAGACTCTCTGATAAACAGAAGCCCTGATCTGTAGTGCTTGCTGACTTTCTGAGTGAGCTTAACAATTAGCTGGCAAAATTCCTGATGTTCTGAATGTTGCTCCTGTGGGTGGGAATAAGAGGGCTCTGGCACACCACTGATCTGAACTCCATTTCAAGAGGTCCAGGTGGACAACAGCAGTCCATTTTCAAATTCACGATGCCAAACAAAGTTTAAGGGCAATTTGCCTACATTTTTTTTTACAACCAAAGAGTGACTGATTCTGAAGTATACGGGGTAGAGCTCAAAAACCTCACAACTGAACGTGGTATAAATGTGTGTTTTTCTATAACTAATGTTTTGCAAGGAGAAAATTTGGAGATAAACATCTGTAAGGAAGTTCTCATAGCATTGAGGGAACATCATTTCTGACTCCCTTGTGTTTGTTTATTTATCAATTTTCTGAAAGCCACTGGGTAACAGATGGTGTCACAACTCTAGACAACAATAAAGAGATCCTTTCTGTTCATCTACACTGTCAGTCCATGATTATCCTGGCCAACAGCAATGGGAACAACCCTTAATCTCTCCAAGGAGGGACCTGTGACTTTAAAGTGTTGTGATTTAAAGTGTTGAGACAACAATTAGAAATCTACAAGCTTGTCCACACATATACAAACATGCTTATCTCTTTAGCTAGAATTGCAGAATATGGTCCACACTTAAATCTTATTTCACAATAATTAAAGTGAAAATAAAACTGAAGGACAAATGGTCTTCCAAACTCTCCCCCCAAAAAAGAATCCACCTTGTAATGCAGGGGATGTGGATCTGATCCCTGGTCGGGCCACTAAGACTCATTATTTCCCCAAATCATCCAAGAGTATCTGGTTAGAAATGTTTGGAAAGCTGTAACACAAAGCTCAAGTCAGCCTGAAACAGGCTCCAGCTGGGGAGGCGTGGGGACCGAGGCTTGGTGAGTGGACCGGAAGCTGTTTCCATCCTGCATTTCATAACCTGACCCGGCTGCCCCAGAATTATGCTTTATCTCCAAGGAAGACTCACTTCAAGCAGGGGTTTTCTTCATGTTCCTTCTGAATGGGAATGTCAAGTGCCAGGCCTACTTTTAGACTTCCTGAGTCTGGGATGCAAAGCTCTTGTATTCACCTTCCAGCTGTGATCAGAGTAGTAAAGGTAGCAAAACTAAGACCAAGGCTTTCTCTCTCCTCAACACTTTTCCTTCCAGAGGACAATTCTATCATAAAATGTCAAAGCTAGAGGAGAAAAATGTGAAAGAGAAAACCTACAAAAATATTCTAAAATGTCAAACACAATCATGTCAAATCACAATCAAGGAGAAAATCTGTGGATAAACATCTATAAAGTTCTCATAGCATTGAGGGAACATCATTTTTGACTCCCTTGTGTTTATTTATCAATTTTCTGAAAGCCACTGGGTAACAGATGGTGCCACAATTCCAGACAACAATAAAGAGATCCTTTCTGTTCACACATTACACAACCATGTGTAAATATAACAAGCCATAACCGCACCCTGACCTGTTCATATTCTTGCACTGCTGATACAACCTAACATCCCATCAGTTACTCTCACAAAGTCTGTGGGACAAAGTCTTCTGGGTGTAATTTCCAAGGCACATGGGATGCTCACACACATCACTAATGTTCATCCGGCCATAGCGCCTGTTTGCTGTGCCATGATCTGGTGCTCACAAGAGCCTGGATACACCCGCCCTTCTACGTCCACTGTGATCCTAAGCTCATCCTTGACCACGGCCTAGTCCCTCTCCCGGGTCGGCATTCACTTCATCACAAGCTGGATTAAACTGTGATATGACAGGAAGTCACACACAGACGCCTGCTCTCTGGGGCTTTGGGAAGATGAAGTCACTGGTGGCTTGGATCAGAGTTCAGGATGGTCTCTAAACACACACAGGGGTCCTGTCTGATGCCTCCGGGGGAATCTCACATCCAGGGCTCCCACCCTGCCCAAGTTCTGCCAAGGATGTTGGGGTCAGTTGCCTGGTCAACCAGGCACCTCACTTGGGCCTCCTCTGAAAGTCCACTCTCGGGCTCCTGGGCACGAACGCTGTGCTCTCGGCTTCCTCGTGCCACAGCGACGTAGTGTCTGAAGGCAGGCTCCTTCTCGTGGCCCAGCCGAAGCTCATCACTGGAAAAAAGATCAAGCAACACAAAGACACAAACTGCACGTTATTTCTCCAGTCCAAACCAGACGCTCCATTGGTCACACAGCATACTCTCTGCTGCTCATGACCTCGAAGTCAAGATTCCATCTGAAGGAAAACAGAACACTGCTGGGAATATCTGTCTGCAAGTGTGTGTGTGTGGACTCTCACTGCCTCGGGTTCCTACCTAGGATGGAACACAGGGTCAGACGGTGACCCCGTGTTTAGCTTTTTGAGGAACTGTCAGACTGTCTTCCACAGGGGCTGCACCATTTCACATCCCCAGCAGCAACAGCTGAGGGATTTGGTGTCTCCACACCCTCACCAACAACTTGTTATATTATAGTTTCTGATTATATTAATAGCAATCCTAGTGGGTGTGGAGTCTCACTTGCATTTATCTGATGACTAATGATTTTAAGCATTCTTTCCATTTGTTTATTGGCCATTTGTTTATATTCTTTTATAGAAATGTCTGTTCAAGTCCTTTGGTCATTTTTTTCATTGGGTGGTCTTTTTATTATTCAGCTATAAGAATTTTTTAATGGGTTTTATATGCAAGTTCCTTATTAGCTATATGCCTTTCAAATGTCTTATCCCATTCTGTGGACTGTACTTTTACTTTCCTGATGGTATCCTTTGAGGCACAAAAGTTTTTAATTTTGATGAATTTATGCTTTTCTTTCTCCTTCTCTTGTTTGTGCTTTTGGTTTTAGACTTAAGAATGTCAAATGTCATTGCCAAATCCAAGGTCCAAAAGATTTACCCCTATGTTTGCTTCTAAGGATTTTAAAGTTTTAGCTCTCACAGGTAGGTCTTTGATCCTCTTTGAATTAACTCTGTATATCGTTTGGGGTGGGAGTTCCACCTTCATTCCTTTCAGTGATCTTTGCTGGAAAGACCACTGAATGGTCTTGGCATCTTTGTCATGGTCACCATTTACTATCAATTAACGGGAAAGTCCAACTTTTTTCTTTCTTGTGAATCATTTCAGCAAATCTGTATTTCTTATAGACCTCAACCAGAAAAACAAGAAAGCTAGGTTAAAGGTAACCTGATCTGCATATGTATTAATGAGCCGCCACTATGCTCTGTGCACCCAAGGGCTCTGCCACCAGGGTCACATTTGTCCTGAGAAAAGACAGAAGCAAATTTAAAAACATCTCCTCATGCAGGTAGAGATGTTCATGGAATAGTCCAGGACTGTGGTGAGGGGGCCCGGGCTGATTGGTGTGTGTGTGTGTCTGTGGCCCGGGGGTGTGGTGAAGGGGCCCGGGCTGATTGGGGTGTGTGTGTGTGTGTGTCTGTGGCCTAGGGGTGTGGTGAGGGGGCCCGGGCTGATTGGTGTGTGTGCGTCTTTGTCTGTGTCTATGTGTCTGTGTGTGTGTTTCAAGGTTGACTGGGGTGTGGGGTGTGCGTGTGTACATGTGCTGTGAGTGTGGGTTTCAGAGTGAGAACCTCACTGGGCTGATGGGGGGTGGTGTGTGTGTTGGAGGGGTGTGTGGTATGTGTTGTGTGTGTTTAAGTCAGGACCTTGCTGGGCTGACCAGTGTGTGCCTGTATAGTGTGGTGTGAGTGTGGGTTTCAGAGTTGGGAGCTTGCTGGGCTGACCGGGGTGTGGGGCTGACCAGGGTGTGGGGCGTGTGTGTACGTGTTTTGGAGTCAGGACCCGGCCGGGCAGTGAGAGCTGGCCGCTGCATGCTGCACCTCCTCATTGTCAGTGGGGGTGATGGGCTGATGGCACAGGCTAAGTACATACACACACACAGAGATATGTTTAGTAATTCTTCTGGGAACAGCGGCATGTTGGTGTGTGTGTCTTTCCACAAATAAATGCTTACCAGGTAATAACTGCTGGATTGGCACCTGCTAGCTTTCTCTTAGCATAATGAATCTTCTGCCGTGGATACCAGTTTTGTTCAGTTACATTTATTTCTTGAATCCACGATCCTCCTTTTCTCAGCATTGTCTGTTCAAAATTCTGAGGGAAAGGAACATGATTTTCTCTGCTTAATGGTACATACGGTCACATTCAAACAGACCCAACAGGTAGTGATCTCAAAACAAACCGAGTCTCTGGCCGGGAAGGGCTCTGCAGCTTTTTACACACTCTCCCTGCAGCACATGTGACAGTGATGGTGACCGTGAGGGTCTACACTTGGGCTTACCGCGGCCTCCCTGTGGAGGTGTCACTGCTGCGCTTCCTCCGGGGGGCTGAGCTGAGAAGCACGCTGACCTTGTGTGGAACAGACTCAAAACTAAAACTTGTCTAAAAGAAACCAAACCCTATCACCAAAGGGTTACAAATACTCTCAAGTCTAACAGTGTCCTCCAAATAAAAGGCAGGTCTCTTGTCTGATTTTCAAGCTAAATGATCCTAAATGTTAACTTTGAGAGCTGTACAGAACCAGCTAAGTACTTTGGTAAACACATCCCCATCAGGAGACAGAAGAGGTGGTCAGTCATGAGCACACTGGAACAAAGCTGCAAAGTGGGGAGAACCACCCACCTTCCAGTCAAAGGACGGCTCCTTCACGAACACATCCATGGTGGTGGTGAGCAGGTCGGCGCGTGAGCGGAAGGCCCTTAGCGCGCACACCATGACGCTGCTCACGAGCCCTGTCTCCTTCAGTGGTGACATCAGGTTGATGAACTGGCGAGTCAGCCGGAAAGGCATCAGTTCAGGGACCCGCAGAACCTAAAGAACAAATGAGATGCACGGTGGATGAGCGAGGCCTCCTGCAGCTGTCGCTCATGCATGCAGAGCACACCTGCTCCCCTTTTCTTGGAACTGGCCACATGCGTGTGAGGTCACCGTGCCCAGG
Organism: Odocoileus virginianus; assembly: GCF_023699985.2. Classification (NCBI taxonomy): domain Eukaryota; kingdom Metazoa; phylum Chordata; class Mammalia; order Artiodactyla; family Cervidae; genus Odocoileus; species Odocoileus virginianus. The sequence goes on from NC_069688.1 coordinate 17,131,856, forward strand.
AGCAACCACACGATCTGTGCGTGCAGCCACACGGCCCAGAAATGAAGAGCTGGAGTCTGACATCAAGAAAGGTGTGCATCTCATCCACGAAGACATTCTGATGAGCCTCCGACCTTTATACAGGAGCAAGTGATGTAATTAATCTATCAGCACACTGTCTACAACCATCTGAAGGAGGCTGAAACAAAGCTGAGACTCTCCCATTTTGCAAGAATGACCACTTTAATGATCACAGCAGGCCAACTGTCCATAGAGGGGTCACAAAGCTGACGACACATCCATCCCAGCACAGAGCGGGGCGAGCTCACCTGGGTGGCAGAGCCGAACGCATGTCCGAAGTCAATCCCGATCACGCCGCCCGTCTCCAGGCTCACCATGAAGTTGTTGAGATGCCGGTCTCCAATGCCCAGAACCCAGTGGCCGACGCACAGGAGTGCGTGGGAGGTGGTGAAGTGGTTGCGAAGGGCCAAGAAGGCCTCGGGGCCAGTACTCATCTTCAGGAAGGCCCGCCTACAGGGGATGGTCATGTGGCCTCTGCTTCACCCCTGCCCCTCTCCCACAGGTGTAAAGTCAGAAAGGCACTTACTTTAAGAGATCTGCAGGCACTTTACTTTCTCTTTTCCTAAAAGATGTGACTGCTTCAGTGCGATTAGCTACTCTATGATTTAATCATAAGAAATGTCTGATTAGAACAAACTTCCCATGACTTAAAATTTAAATTTTTTTGTTAAATTGACACTACCAGGCAAAATTTTCTCAGACACAAAGTGAATGTATAAATCTGAGAAGAATGAACTAGTTGGAACAAAGGGATGAGAACACCACGTACTTGAACATGAGGGGATAGGCCCCAGGGTCACACTTTCCCACCATCGTGATCAGCCATTCTCTGTACTCAGATGCGGGCGCCCGGGAGTCACTAGCACGCAGGAGAAAGAGAACCAGTGTTAGAAAGGTATCGAAGGCAGCTGACTTCAGAGGCCCCATCACCAGGGACTCACTGCAAAGTAGTGAAGAGGCAGGAAAAACAAGTATGACTTAAATCATATTTAATATTAACACTGCACTCCTGACACCCTGGGCCAAGAACTTCAACATACCACTATTCATTCTGAATCACTCTTCAAAACCCATGGCTACTTCCTGTGCAAAACTGCAGGGATAGACCACCAGATACAAGTGACATCCCGCTTCACAGAGAGGAGGAAGATGAGCTGATGATGCAGGCATACAGTTCTGAAGGCCCCAGGGAGGCGGGGACCCCTCCCACCAGGATTGCAGCACCACACACAACCTGTTCACAGCAGGCCAGTCACTAACAAACTAAACAGCCACAAATTACTTGTTGATGGCAGACTGTCTGCTTCTGTCATTATTTAAACATTGCCACACATTTGTTTGTTTTTTTCCCACACGTTGTTTTAAAACATTTCCAATAAGGAACTACAGGCAAAATCCACAGTAAGTACAAAAAAGCATTTTCTTAAATGATGATGGAGTTGAGCTCAATTTGAAAAACTGCTTTCAGTGATGCTTCAGACAAACAGCAGTGCCTGGACAGGTAGAAACACCCTTGGTGCTTACAGAGCCACTCTGGGGTTTGTATGAAAAGCTGAAGACAAAGCAGGGTTACATGTGCTACTTAGTAATTAAATCACTTCAGGTGACGCTTTTCTGAGCTGCTACTAGGTTAATTTCAGGAAGAGATGATTCAATCAATCCAGTTACAACTGGACAAAAATGTGTAAGCAGGAAAATTGCAATGTACAAATTAAGGGGAAAAAAAACAAGAATTTTAGGACAAGGAGGCTGTTTTAAAAAGGTAGTGGGAACTAATTTATATGATTCCTATTTGAAAGTGAAAGTCACTCAGTCATGTCTGAGTCTTTGCGACCCCATGGACTATACAGTCCATAAATTCTCCAGGTCAGAGCACTGGAGTGGGTAGCCTTTCCCTTCTCCAGGGGATCTTCCCAACCCAGGGATTGAACCCAGGTCTCGCACACTGCAGGCGGATTCTTTACCAGCTGAGCCACAAGGGGAGCCCAATTTGAAAAGCACTTTACACTCCATGGACATCTGTGTACCGTGTGCTTTTCACACTTTCTCACCGTACGAGTGGGGCCGTGGGGCCAGCTGGGCTCCCTGTGTGTTAGTGGACCCCAGAGCAGATTCCTGACCCTGGGGCGCAGTCCTCCAGGCACAGCAGGAGGCATCGCAGGCAAAGGACTCCAGTGACTGGAGCTTAAAGCGGGTAAACACTGTGTAGCAACTACTACCCAGGAATGAGAGACTGACAAGTACAGTGCTCCTATGGTAAGTAAGACGCAGTGAGAGCGCTGCTCCTACGCAAATGCTCTGAGGAGGGGGACAGGCCTGAGGCCTTTTATGATCGTCTCCCCACCATTCTCCCGCTGGTCCCCAAACATGCTGATTCCCGCTTCAAAATGGCTGTAAGCCTCATTGTTCTTTCCTTTCTTTACAGAAACAAGGAACAATTAAAAAAAAAAAACTTACTGATTACAAAAATACATATTTATTGTAGAAAACTTGGAAAATAAGGAGGATAAAGGAAAGTATAAAGTTGTTGTATCACGACCTGGAACTCAGCACAGTCCCCTACCTGCACTACCTGTACCCACCTGCATCAGCCAGTCACACAGTAACCTACACCTACCAGTCACCCATGTGCACTAACCTACACCCACCAGTCACCCTCCTGCACTGACCTACACCCACCGGTCACCCACCTACACCCACCAGACACATACACTAACCTACACCCTCCTGCACTGACCTATACCCACTGGTCACCCACCTACACCCACCAGCCACTCACATACACTAACCTACACTCTCCTGCACTGACCTACACCCACCAGCCACTCACGTACACTAACCTACACCCTCCTGCACTGACCTACACCCACTGGTCACCCACCTACACCCACCAGCCACTCACATACACTAACCTACACCCTCCACTGACCTACATCCATGAGTCACTCACATGCACTAACCTACACCCACCAGTCACCCACCTGTGCCCAACAGTCCCTGACCTGCACCCCTTACACACCAGGGACACCTCACCTCTCCAGCCTCAGCTGCTTTGTCCGCACAGAGGGGAGAGCAGTACTCACCATGTAAGTTTTGGTAAAAAATAAACTTCACACACATTAAAAACTGAGAATGGTGCCATAGAAAACATATAACTAAATGTTAGCTGAAATCTTATTATTTGCTTTATCTTCTTCAATCATTTTTCTTTTTGTTCAAGGTTAATTCTTTTTTAAAAATTGTGATAAAATATATGCAGCTATTGCTTAGGAGGAGAAGCGGGAGGCAGAGGATGAGATGGTTAGAGGGTACCGCTGACTCAATGGACATGAGTTTGAGCAAACTCCAGGAGATAGTGATGGACAAGGAAGCCCGGAGAGATGCAGTCCATGGGGTTGCAAATAGTTGGATATGACTGAACAACTGTACATGACTAAGAGACTGAATAATTACTTAGAAACCTTGACTCCAGGTCATCTTCACCTACCTAGAGGCAGACTGAAACACAGGCTGGGCAGGGCAGCAATGAAAAGGGCCTGAAAACGTCCATGCGGGCAGGGGGTGGAAGAGTCCCACCCAGGGAGGGGGGCAGTGGGCTGGGGTGGCCAGGTGGAGTGGGAGATGGGCCCTTGGGCCTCAGGTCACCTGGTGTAGGCTTTCTTCTCCTCCTGTGACATGCTGCTCAGAAGAAGGTCCTTCAATGTGCAGGTGTTTTCAATCCATTCGATTAGCCCCAGCCTGAAAGGAAGGGACAGTCATGAAACCCTGCTGCCCAGCCTTCTCTATAAAACAGCTCTGCCCTCGCTTCCTCCATGAGGAGGAGCCTCATAGCAGCACATGGTCTCTGTCTTGGGACACCTAAAACCTGAACTGTCCCGTGCCCCCGCCCACAGAGGGGAATCCTCCCACCCCCGCAGAGGGGCAGCCGCACCTGGAGGTGATGGGCACCACGTGGTAGGTGGTCACTTGCAGGCCCCTCTGGCCGCAGGCGGCATCGTGGGCCAGGATGCTGTTCATGACCTGGAGCAGCTGCTGGATACGGTGGTCTTGCCGCAGATCCTCACCGCCCTTCACCAGGAAGGGATACTCCCGTTCATCGTGGCCGCGGATCACGATGCGCTTGGGTTTCCTGATCGAGGCCATCACTTTCACCTTTACAGATCAAACAGCATTTTCAGGTGCAGCTGAGAAACCAGGTGGCCCGGGTCTTGACCCCAGAGGGATGCAGGCGAGTGACAGGTTGTGGGGCCCCTGGTTGCCCTGATTACGAGTTACACTGACAAACATGCATGCTCGCGAACAAACCACATGCCATGTCCACTTGCGTTATGTCTATAATGGACACACACAGAGTTGATGCCTCAAGTCTGCTAAACCCTTACACATGACTGCTACTGAAAGTGAAAGATTATATTAAGGTCAGTAAATTCCATCAGAAAACTCGTAACACAACTCTCAGGGAACTCCACACGCCTGAGACCAACGTGGGGAGTGAACTGAGGGGCCGACCCTGGCCGTGGAGCTTGTGGAACCGGCACCTACCCGCTCGTCGAAGCCTGCGATCCGTGCATGGTGCTCTGGCATTGGTTTGCTTCTGCCATCATACTGACCTGGGATGGACACAGAGCCACCTCAGACGCTGCAGGGACAGCGCATGCACTTCACATCCCCCTTCATCCCCCGCCCTCGGTCTAACAGGAGACAACATTTTACTCAAAATTTTCAGTGGGTGTATTTTTTTTAAATGCTGTTATTTCTCGTTCGACTAATGGATGTTGCTTCCTATTCTGTGGAGCAGAAGCAAATGGGGAGACAGGGCCTTGGGCGAGCCCCACATCCCCACCTCAGCCCCGCTTCCAGTCAGGTTGTATAACAGGAGGCTATGCCTCAATGTTCTTCCTGAAACTCACGGTCTGGGATGCACAGCTGTTAGTAATAACAAAGAAGAATGTTTCTCCAAATCTTTTTTTATCCCCCACTGGAGTAAGGATACAAATCACTGTACTGAAACATTTTTTGTCTGGCAAATTCTAGGGGGAAGGAGGGATGTGAGGATCACACAGTGCCCACATCTGGCCAGCATGCTGCCACCTGCTTGCAGTGTCACCAGCCCCTCCTGAAGGCATGTCACGTGCCATCACCGCCTCACTTCAGGTGGGACCAGTGCGTCTCCCAAGAAGTGAGGTGCAGGCACACTGCATCTTACTGCTCTGCAGACACTGCCGCTTCTACAAATGGAGGTTGGTGATGGCCCTGAGTTGTCAGGAGACAGCGTTTTTCAGACACAGCGTGTTTTAACTTTTGTAGGTGCCGTTTCTTAGACAGGACGTCACTGCACAGTGCGGTATAAACGTAGCACGTACAATGTGTCACTGCGCAGTCAACCGCTTTGATGCGCTCTGCTGCAGGGGCTGGAGTAAAACGCACTTGGGGGGTTGCCTGAATTTTACTTCTGAAGAGAAGTTCTGCAGGGCAATGTGTGGGCAGGTTCAGAGGACATTACTGGCTACCATAACAGCAGGGGGCCAGCTGAGCACTCGTCCTCAGGAATGGGACGGGACTTGTAATGTGGTTAAGTGTACTGATCAAAGAAACTACAGATTTTCCTAATGATGAAAAACATGTGGAATTTAAAATCTTTTCAAAAAAAAGAAAGAAAACTGTGATGATTCTGATTTCACCCTCTTAGAAACAGAGGCTCTTGCTCTGGCACGACTCTCCCCAGTGCTGTGCTGTCCGCCTGCAGGTGAACTCACCAGGGACCTCCAGCTCTGCTCTCAGGAATTCCACCCTGAAGTTGCTCATCCAGGGAGAACATTCCCTCAGGTTCCCCGGTGCATCTGAAGTCCTGGACATCCTCCCCAGTAGCGAGCCAGCGATGGCGCAGAAGTCCTGGGGCTTCATGTCTGGGAGTTTAGAACCCCCTCTCCCAAAGTGCTTATCAAATTCCTTTCCAAAAGCCTGAAAATAATAATAAACTTACCTTAAATTAAAAAAAAATTTTTTTAATTTGAGTACAGCTGTTTCACAGTGTTCATTTCTGCTGTCACCACAGAGCATTGGGAAAGAGTTCCCTGTGCAATACAGTTGGTTCTTGTCAGTTACCTATAGTACACACAGTTTTATATACATGTCCATCTAATTTATCTTTAATATTAATGTGAAGTTGAACTCCTGGAAAGGTTCTAGGTTTATAAATCTTTAAAATAAATAGGTACTCAATTACATTGCTTTTTTTCTGTGCTTTTAATCAACAGTTTCCTTGAATGTTTCAACCCTGTTTTGGTGGATTAACCTTTTAATTGATGCAAATTATGTGTTGATTTGTGATGAAGTAGAAAGTTCTAGATGTATGGTCCCAGGTAACAGAAACCAACCTCAGGACAAGCCACAGCTGGAGCTGCAGTGAGGTTTCTTTCCGTACGGGCTCCGCCCAGGTGGGCAGTGGGCTGTGCTCGACCCAGTCAGAGCTGACGGGCTCAGCAGGAGAAAAAGGACACCCAGTGTGCAGAGTGACAGCGGGCATGACCCGGGTGTGACCCCACAGGAACCCTCCACAGGAGGAGTGGGCAGGCCCCTCCTCTCCGTGGAAGGCTGCTCTGTGACCGCTTGCAGCACCCACTCTGCTGCCCTCTCTGGTCGACCCTGAGCAAGACCCTGCCTGCCCTCACACCCAAATTCTGCTGAACCCTTCTAGCCTTGCGGTTCGTCCACCTGCCATCTGGGATTTCGAGTCGCAATGGTACAGGCGTGTGTGGTATGCAGGGTCACTCTGAGAACCAAGAATACTAAATCACACTTAACCTTTACATCTAAGAATCTAGCCATGAAGAACACTATAAATGTGCCACTAATAGACCTAAAAACATGCCATCAACATCTAGCAGAAAGTCACAGATCTAACGAAAGTTTACAAGTTCAACAGACATTTTAAAACCAGAATTATCAATGAACCAGCAAGTATAAGCCCTGGTCTCCACAGGACTCTGTAATCTCGAGGAGCCTGCCATCCACGTACCTGGATAAACCTCCTTCGAAAACTCCCAAGGCCAGGAGCCTGTGGGTCTCCCAGGGCTGCGTGCATCCTCTCATACATTCTCTTAATGTTCTTTTTATCCACAGGTGTTTTCCCTAGTTCAACCTTGACGTCCTCCATCCAGTCCTGTGCAGAAAAAGACATGTTAAGCAGGACCACAGGCAAGTCTCACTGAGTTCCGTGTGTTACGCCAGGAGCTGTCACCTCACCTTAAAAAGCATGTCAGGGTTGGAGAGCTGCTCCAGGGCATTAATGAAATCCTGAACCACGCCTTCTCGATCCAGCTTAGCTTTAATCCTGTAACAAAAATTAAAGTTTAGGTGCTCAAACATCTTGGCCAACAATTTTTATATGTATATAACTATATTTATATATAAGAAAATATATAATCAACTACCTAGTCCAGGGAAGGAGCAATTTAAAAACTAAAACAGGGACTTCCTTGGTGGTACAAGGGGCTAAGATGCTGTGCTCCCAATGTGAGGGTCCAGGGTTCAATCCCTGGTCAGGAAACGTGATCTCACAAGCTGCAACTAAAACTAAAGATCCCACATGCCGTAACTAAGACTCGGTGCAGCCAAATAAGTAAATAAACATTAAAAAAAAAAGACAGATACTTATTAAAAAAAAGAAAGATGAGGCGAAAGCAAACATTGACATTCTGATGCACACAAGCTGACACATACAGTTTCTGTAGTTAAAAGGTCCCTTTCTCAACAAACTTGCAACTGTTCTCTTTCTAAGGAACTGATCATGCTACAGCTGCCTCTGCTGAGACAGAGGTGGGTGCCACAGGGCAGTGGGTGCATGGCCAGCCCATCGGGGCACTGTGCTCCCCAACACTGTCACTCAGAAGCTCAAGACTCTAAATAACTAGGCACATCAGCTCCTGACACAGAAGGGCAGCTACCATACTGGTGTCTACCAAAATCCTCTTTCTAAAGCGAAACACCACTGCCTGTGTGCTCACTCCTGAATCAACTGAAGAAGCCAAAAGGATGACACCTGGGCCATTTTCTGAGTCCTAATTAAGAGGGGCTTCCCAGAGACTTTCAATCTCAGAACAACTTCAGGGACTGATTTCAGAATGCATCTCATCGAGTCTGTCTCAACCAAGAGATCACTAGCATTTAGCACATCCCTCTCCTGACTAACACTGTAAGATGAACTGTGCTTACAAAAGGAAAGAAATTCGACAGCAAATAACACACCAGGTGGATGCACCCAGCCTGTAGAAGCCCAGGCCTCCCGCCCCAGGGCAGCGCTAACTCATCTGAGGACAAACATAAGCATCCGTATGTCTGCTTGGCCCACAGTCATTTTTACAACCTTTCAGTGTTTGAGCAACCTAATTTTTCTGTGTCACCTGGCCACAAACTCCTTGTTTTTATGACCAGCAGAAGTGTCTTTGAAGCAGTAGCTTTCGCTACTTATCATGAACGGGTAGACAATGGCCTGCGGGTAGTGGTCGGCAATGTCCTCCACGGTGTGCTGGATGGCAACCGCCTCCTCCTTGTCCAGCAAGGGCAGCATGTGGCCGATCCAGCCGATGAACTCCCAGCAAGGGACAGAAGAGATCTGCAACAGAAAGCAGGGACTCAGTGCTGAGTGAGACATTTAATGTTCTTTCCCTACACAGGGGCTGTGTGTCCAACATCAAAGCACAGCTACATTTGTGATTGTCAGCATAAAAGCAGACAGACGCACCGACAGAGGTTGGCCCTCTCCTGCCCTTTCGGTTTTGACCCGCCAACAGCCTTCTCTGGGCACTCAAACAGCCCCTTTCTTTACAAGAATGGGAGCAGACAGAACCGCTGTTGCTGACTCTCCTTAGATTTACGTCATTCCTTCCGCCAGCTGCACTGTATCCCATGTCATCTCACTTGTGCTCCATGATCAGCTTTTAGGGTGCCTGCAGTTCTTACTTTCCAGACAATACTACAGGGCTCATCCCTGCATGTTTATCTCTTTGTACCTGTGCTATACGCCCATCAAAGCAGGAGAGATTCCTAAATCCCTTCTTACTTTTAATATTAACAACAGTAAAAATCATTGATTTTCCTCCAAGAAGATTTTTCAAGTTTTCACCTATAAAAGTCTTTTCCAAAATCCTTTCCGACACTGAGGACAATCAAATTTTAAAATGTATTAGTCTGAGGAATGAAAAAGTATCTAACTGTAATTTGCATGTTTCCCTTTTAGAAGCCTGCGCTTCTTGGCCTCACATACTTTAATCATGCGAGCATCTCCTGTTTTCTATTAGTCTGTTATTTTGGAGATCGGAGATAACTGCTCTCCATCTCCAGTATGTGTTGCAAATATTTTTCTCTCAGTTTTCTTTTAAACTTTGTATACGATAATTTTTTTTAAATGATAGAAGTGTCAAATTATTTTCCTTTATAGCTCCTGGTTTTTGTCTCTCAACTCCAAGATCATTTTTATATTTCACTCAGGTTTTCCTCCAACGCTTTTCCAGCTGTTTGTTTCAGGATAAAATCTGATGCACCTGGAACACTGATGCAAAGTGAGGGAGGGCAGGCAGCCTACAGAACCCTCAGCACGAGGCCAGCTGCCCCTCTCAAGGGTCTTGATATAGACCCACCGCTCCGTCTGTTTCCATGCCAACTTAAGATGTTATTATATATAAATATGATTTGGGGAAAAATAAAATCATAACTTATTAAAATTTCTTTACTTATCTTTAAGAAGAACGCCGGTGTGTTGCTAGTAAATTGACCTTAATTTCCTGTGTTGGACCTACTGAAATGCTCACCCGTCCAAGTGCGCAGAGAACTGACTCTGAGCTTGGTGAGAGCACCGTCTACAAGCCCGCTGTGCCCAGCTAACAGCGCGTGTCACCCTTTCTGAACTATTACAATGTCAACTCAAAGCCTGGCCCGGTTTTTCCAGTTAGAGCTCCATAAAAGTCACTAAGGATCCTCTCTGAGGGCCCTCCTCCCTTTTGCCCCAACACAGCCCCAGCAGAGAGGCCGGCACGGGACATGAGCAGGGGAGTGGGATTTTGGTGGGAGCCCTCAGGGTCCCCAAGATGCAGGCTGTGGTGGGCCAGCACCCAATACGTCCCCTGTCAAAATGTGGTGCTGCCAAACAGTGAGCTGAGCAGAAGGCTCCGGATGCTACAGACGAGGCTCAGCCCTGAAAGGAGAGGAGGCTGTGTACTGGCCTCGCCCCTTCTCTGCCCCTCGGGCCCCCCTGCAGACGGAGTCTTCACAGCAACACCCCCAGAGGAAAGGGGGGACAGGGAGCTCACCCTCAGCGTTTCACTGACACACGTTCTGGATGGAGCAGAAAGCGGTGGTTAGGAAAAGCCATCACCCATGCCCCACACACGTTGCGTGTCTGGACATAAGTTCCATCAAGTTCCAGTTGCTGGAAGGAACACACTGACCTCTCTGGTCATCAGGCCCAGCGTCTCCTCTGGATACTGTGCGATGATTTGCAGGAGCCGGGGGAACTTCAGCCGGGCCTCGCTTGAGTGAAACTTCAAGGCCTTCAGCATCTTGTCCACCACAAGGGCTGGATACGTGAGCAGCTCTGTGGATCCAAGGACTAGTGGGACAGAAGAGGGGAGATGCGGTCACCACCCCCACACAGACACTGTGACCAGCCCTGATGCTCACTCCCCGGGGCTTGCATGTTGTAATCATGATGTTCCCTCTGCAGCAGAGCCGCCAGTCCTGGGCCGCGTGAGGGCTTCTCTCGGGGGCTGATGCCTGCTCCTGAGTGAAGCCGTCTGAGTCCTGGGCTGCAACAGGAGGGCGGCCACAGGAGCCAGTCATACTCACATCAGGTGAGCAGACGGAGGGACAGAGACAGCCTGCCACCGTCACAGGCAGGCCACAGGGTGCACCCGTGTCATTGCCTCTCAAACAAACTGTGTGCTGACACAACGTGAGGCTCACCGGACGGGCCCTCCTCCTCCCTGCGGAGCTGCTGGTCACAGAACTCGGCGAGTGTCAGGTAAGCCATGGTCACGCCAGCTGTAGGCCCCTGCCCCCGCGCCGAGGGCCCAGCCTCCTCCTCTGCCGCCCGCACGGCCTCAGAAAGGTGGTGGAACGCTCTCTGGTACAAACCTGCCATGACCTGGAATTCAGAGACCCTGACAGCTGTGAGTGGGCCTGGAGCTTCCTGAGGACCCTCCTCCCTACCTGGGCCCCATGGGCCACCAGCGAACACAAAGCTGTTAGTGTCAGATCGGGAGAGAGATACGAGCCTCACATAACCCCAGGACCTGAAAACCAACACAAGGCGGAATCCCCAGGCCCCAGTGTGGGGCTGAGGATGAGCTGGGACACAAGTGACATGAGGAGCACATGGGAATTACTGATAATATAGAATCACCTGAAAAAAGCCAACAGAGCAGCCGCTACACAAAAAAGCAGAAAAGCTGGTTTTCCCCACAAGCTAGTGGGGCGTCTGGATGATGACAGATGGCAAGATTACAGCAAAGTGCATGGAAAAACTGTCCATAGGGATCAACACAGACTCCTCATTTTTGACACTAAAGGAAAGGCATTATCCGAATGAACAGGAAGCACACGGAAGGTGTCACTAGCCCAGTGGCAAACTCGGCTGCATACAACTGCAAGCTACACGTTAAAGGCACACAGCAAGACCCGATGCTGCTCTCATGCAGAACTGTCACGGTCAGGACAAACACACGATGCAAGGAGCTCAGGTCCCCAGGGTCACTACCTTGTCCACATCCTGTGAGCTGGACCCAGACAGCTCCACGACACTCCTGGCCTTGCTCTCCCCGATCCCAGCAAGGCAGGTGGGCTCGTCACAGAGCGCGTCGGCCAGGATCCGGTAGGTCGTGCCCAGCAGGACATGATGGTCACGGGAAGCCAGGGCGCTTGTGCTCGATGTGTTCTCAGCTATTGGATCACACACACACACATATACAATTTTTTTAGAAGTGAGTAAAAACACAAATTACAAAGAATATAGTCATAATTAAACTATTACACCCAAAATTTAGCTAAGTGTTAAAAAGAACATTTTAAACTTCAACTTTAAAGAAATAAAAGCTCCAAAAGTCATATTTAATAGTATTATTAGGATACAAAGTACCCTGGCTCCAAATACTTAATAAACATTTAATAAAAATTTTACAGGGCTTCCTTGATGGCTCAGTGGTAAAGGATTTGCCTGCCAATGTCGGAGACACAGGTCCCATCCCTGAGCCAAGAAGATTCCACATGCCAAGAAGCAGCTAAGCTTACCCACGGCCACAACTACTGAATGTGTGCTCCAGAGACAGGGAGCTCACAATGTCACAATGACTGAAGCCCGAGGGCTCCAGAGCCCATCCTTGGCAACTAGAAAAAAGCTCATGTGGTAATGAAGACCCAGCACAGCCAAAAATAAATAAAATTATCTTTTAAAACATGTTTATAAAATTGAGTTCCCAAATGTCAGATAGAGCAGCACAGAGAAGAGGTGAGAAGACAGGCTCCACTGCGTGGGCCGCACGGAAAGCAGCTCTCACCCAGCAGGGACGCGGTCCTGAGAGCCGTGCGTAGCTGCTCAGGCCGGCGCTGGGCCCGTGCCCGGCTATGGCTGAGCCGGCAGTAGGCCTGCACCCACGTCACCAGCCAGTCCTCCCGGGCTTTCGACTCTCTGTGCAGCTCCTTCAGCAACTTCAAGGCGAGTGAGAAATTGTTCTGCAGGAGAGAGAGAGGAAGCAGAGAGATGAAACAGGGCCCGCAGCACACAATCCAGCAGGGAGCAGGGACCCGTCACCTCAGCTGAAACCATGGGGTGTCCCTGTGTTTACCGCAGGGACAGTCGCAGCCACAACATGCACTCCAGGGAGGCTGGGAGAGCGTCACTGCGACCAAGCTCACAACACATTCCTCAACCACGAGACCCCTATCCACTGGGGTTTCCCCTCCCCAGCCGCACGACCATGGCCTTCTGCCCCTGGATCTGCCTGTGCCGGACCCTTGGTATCATCGAGTCAGCAGATGACCTTGGACTTGAGTCAGAACCCCACCCTTCCGTACAGCTGAGCAATGCTCTCCTGCAGGGTGAACCAAAGTTTATCATCCACCTCCTCCTGACACGCGTTCCAGTTTTGTTGTTGAAACGTTTCGGCTATTTCAAATAATGTTCTTTGCTAATTTGAATGCAAATAAAGGCCCTGGAGAAGCTAAAGGCAAAGGAGAAAATGAAAGATATACCCATTTGAAAGCACAGCAAGAACAAGAAAGTCTTCCTCAGTGATCAACACAAAGAAATAGAGGAAAACAATAGAATGGGAAAGAATAAAGATCTCTTTAAGAAAATTAGAGAAAACCCCGCCCCTGAGCTCGCGCGTGTGCGGGAGGGGGCGGGTGGGGAAGGACAGCCAGCGAGATCCCGAGGCGAGGCTCGCACGTCCGCCCCCGCCCTGGCCCCCAGCTCCCACCCGGTCCGCCCGGCTCAGCCATGATCAAGGCGATCCTCATCTTTAACAACCACGGGAAGCCGCGGCTCTCCAAGTTCTACCAGCCCTACAGTGAAGATACACAACAGCAAATCATCAGGGAGACATTCCACTTGGTATCTAAGAGAGATGAAAATGTTTGTAATTTCCTAGAAGGAGGATTATTAATCGGAGGATCTGACAACAAACTGATTTATAGACATTATCCAACGTTATATTTTGTCTTCTGTGTGGATTCTTCAGAAAGTGAACTTGGCATTTTAGATCTAATTCAAGTATTTGTGGAAACATTAGACAAGTGTTTTGAAAACGTCTGTGAACTGGATCTAATTTTCCATGTAGACAAGGTTCACAATATTCTTGCAGAAATGGTGATGGGGGGAATGGTATTGGAGACCAACATGAATGAGACTGTTACACAAATTGATGCACAGAATAAACTGGAGAAATCTGAGGCTGGCTTAGCAGGAGCTCAAGCCCGTGCTGTATCAGCTGTAAAGAATATGAATCTTGCTGAGATCCCAAGAAATATTAACATTGGTGACATCAGTATAAAAGTGCCAAACCTGCCCTCTTTTAAATAAAAAATTAAAAAGGCCACTCCCAGGTAAAATACAGGGGAAAAAGTCATCTAAGTTTACCATACAGTTGTTTACCAATAATAAAGGAGGAGAGTCTTAACTTTTACTCTTGGATTTAAGTCAAGGTACTGTATAGACATTATATAAAATCAGTATGGAAGTTCAATGTTGCTTTTCTTGCTCAGTGGTTTTGAAGAAATTAAGTAGTTCCAGTGTGATTTTTTTTCTTTATTTTCTAAACTGCATTCCTGTGGCCACCTAAGGCATGCCTGGATGTATTGGCTATTACAGTATTTCAAAAAGTGTTCAGGACATTTCTTTAAATTGTGTACAACCCAAAATGTTGGTGTTTTGTATGGATCACAAGTGCAGCATTCCTTAATAATTTGTCACAATTGTTATTTAAAGAATGAAGTATGTATTGCATGAAAACCTTATGACCTGTTTCTCTTAGTTTAAATAAACTCCAAGGTAACCGGACTTATAAAGAAAAAAAAAAAAGAAAAGAAAAGAAAATTAGAGATACCAAGGGAACATGTCATGCAAAAATGGGCTCAACAAAGGACAGAAATGGTATGGACCTAACAGAAACAGAAGATATTAAGAAGAGGTGGCAAGAATACACAGAAGAACTACACAAAAAAAAATCTTCATGATCCAGATAATCACGATAGTGTGATCACTCACCTAGAGCCAGACATCCTGGAATGCGAAGCCAAGTGGGCCTTAGGAAGCATCACTACGAACAAAGTTAGTGGAGGTGATGAAATTCCAGCTGAGCTATTTCAATTCCTAAAAGATGATGCTGTGAAAGTGCTACACTCAATATGCCAGCAAATTTGGAAAACTCAGCAGTGGCCACAGGACTGGAAAAGGTCAGTTTTCATTCCAATCCCAAAGAAAGGCAATGCCAAAGAATGTTCCAACTACCACACAATTGAACTCATCTGACATGCTAGCAAAGTAATGCTCAAAATTCGCCAAACTAGGCTTCAACAGTACATGAACTGAGAATTTCCAGATGTTCAAGCTGGATTTAGAAAAGGCAGAGGAACCAGAGATCAAATTGCCAACATCTGTTGGATCACTGAAAAAGCAAGAGAGGTCCAGAAAAACATCTGCTTCTGCTTTATTGACTATGCCAAAGCCTTTGACTGTGTGAATCACCACAAACTGCGGAAAATTCTTAAAAAGATGGGAATACCAGACACCTGACCTGTCTCCTGAGAAATCTGTATGCAGGTCATGAAGCAACAGTTAGAACTGGACATGGAACTACAGACTGGTTCCAAATCGGGAAAGGAGTATGTCAAGGCTGTATATTGTCACCCTGCTTATTTAACTTATATGCAGAGTACATCATGCAAAATGTCAGGCTGGATGAAGCACAAGCTGGAATCAAGATTGCCAGGCGAAATATCAATAACCTCAGATATGCAGATGACACCACCCTTATGGCAGAAAGCAAAGAAGAACCAAAGAGCCTCTTGATGAAAGTGAAAGAGGAGAATGAAAAAGTTAGTTTAAAACTCAACATTCAGAAAACTAAGATCATGGCATCTGGTCCCATCACTTCATGCAAATAGATGGGAAAACAATGGAAACAGTGACAGACTTTATTTTTGGGGGCTCCGAAATCACTGCAGATGGTAACTGCAACCATAAAATTAAAAGATGCTTGCTCCTTGGAAGAAGAACTATAACCAATCTGCTGCTGCTGCTAAGTCACTTCACAGTGACTGACTCTGTGCGACCCCATAGACAGCAGCCCACCAGGCTTCCCCATCCCTGGGATTCTCCAGGCAAGAACACTGGAGTGGGCTGCCATTTCCTTCTCCAATGCATGAAAGTGAAAACTGAAAGTGAAGTCACTCATCTAGACAGCATATTAAAAAGCAGAGACATTACTTTGCCAACAAAGGTCCGTCTAGTCAAAGCTATGGTTTTTCCAGTAGTCATGTGTGGATGTGAGAGTCGGACTATAAAGAAAGTTGAGCGCCAAAGAATTGATGCTTTTGAACTGTGGTGTTGGAGAAGACTCTTGAGAGTCCCTTGGACTGCAGGAGATCCAACCAGTCCATCCTAAAGGAAATCAGTACTGAATATTCACTGGAAGGACTGATGCTGAAGCTCCAATACTTTGGCCACCTTTTGTGAAGAACTGACTCATTTGTAAAGACCCTGATGCTGGGAAAGATTGAAGGCAGGAGGAGAAGAGGACAACAGAGGATGAGATGGTTGGATGGCATCACCAACTTGATGCACATAAATCTGAGTAAGCTCTGGGAGTGGGTGATGGACAGGGAAGCCTGGTGTGCTGCAGTTCATGGGGTCGCAAAGAGCTGGACATGACTGAGCAACTGAACTGAAAGCCCCTGGATACAAATTTCTGTTTGGACCTATGCTCTGCTTTCTCATGGGTATGTTCGGAGGAGGGGAACTACAGTGACATGGTGACCCTTAGCGTTTGCAGGAGCTGCCAGGCCAGTGACTGCACAGCACACCTCTATTCCAGCCGTCCTGAGGGTGGTGGCGGGTGGACCCTTGCTGTGGTCTCACCTGCCTCCCCCCCAAGACTTGTGGTGCTACGTTCTTCACGTGTGCACTAGCTACTTGAGTGTCTTCCTGGGAGAAGCATCCATTCAGATCCTTTGCCCGTTCTGTCACTAGATTGTTTGACTTCCTGTTATTCGGTCATAAAGAGTTATTTATATATTCTGGATAAGGGGACGCTTGTCAGATACACAATTTCCAAATATTTTCTCCCATTATATGGGTTGTCTCTTCACTTCCTTTAGTGTGTCACTTGAGGCACGGAAGTTTTTAGTTTTAATAAACAATTTCTCTACTTTTTATTTGGTTGTTTTATGGACATCTCTTAAATCTAATTCTCTGCTAAGCTTCAAAGATACTGACATTGGACTGTGTTACAACCCTACCAATCACTCGGACCAGAAGTCCAGGTTGCTCTCATCACTCCTGCCGTCTCTGGTCTTGTTTCACACAGTTTTCATTCCCACGAGCATGTACAAGACCTTCCAGGACCTCCTGGAGTCTCCAGTCCCTGATTCTGGGCCACAAGCTTCACGATCCACCTCAAATCAGCATCACTAAATAGCCTTCCCCTCACAGCAGACTCTGCAGTTCCCAGTTTCTCACCTTTGGGATTTTATTTAAAAATGTATCTCAGCACCTTTCTCTCCCAAGTGCCTCCCCTCCATGGAGCCTTCCTTCCCTCCTACCTCATGCCCTCCCCAGCAGTAGAAAATACCCACTGTGCCCCACTTCCTGCTGAGAAGCCACATGCACCCCCTCAGCTACATGCCCTGGACCACAGCCACTACTGCTGCACCCAGAGCTAAGAAGACAGAAGAAGAAACGGCCAGGGCCTTCTGGAAAAAAAGAATCTTTCTTTTCTGCAGGAAATAGGGAGAGACTACCTGATTCCAGAAAGATGCAGTGGGAAAGCAAGACACGAAACATCAAGAGCATTTCCAACTCCAAGGGAAGCCTGGAGTTACCAGAGTCACGAAGAACAGATTCGTGTGTGTGTGGCGGGGGAGACCAGGACAGGAGACAGATCCTCCTCGGTGGGGGATTCGAGAGCATCTGAAAGCCTGCTCCTCTAGAGTATAATTTAGGGACTGATACAGCTCCTTTATTCACTTAGGCTGCTCCAGGCTGGGCTTTTTGTTATTGAAAATATAAAAATTCCTGATACAATACCTATCTCAAAGAAAAACATTATATATGAGTATTAAAACCCACAAAACAGAAATACTAATTATTTCTACTGGCATAATATTCTTTGCTTTATAACAGCAATCTACATAGGGTCATTAAGACAGAAAACTCCCCTAGTACATTTAAATGTGGTTACATGAAAAATTTGATACTTAAAATGTTAATATGCCACTTGTAAACAAAGCACACTTTGTATAGATTAAGGATCTTATTATCAAATGATAGATTTTTCACAAAATACAATTTGAAACCTAAATACAATTTGTAACAAATTGGCATGCATTTGTTTTGTTAAACAAGAGAAAACCTGATATTAGGTCTATTTTTTTATAAGTAACAGAAAATAAACATTTTGAAATGGTTGACAAGTGAATAATAAACTTTAAAGGCTTTCTGGAAAACTTTAATTTTTCTTCAAGTTTACTTTCTTATAAAGAAAAGAAATACTAACAACTCCATCACCTCTAAGCATCAGTTTTTTAAGAGAAGCTTGACTTAAAGACCGCTGGTTCAGAGTCTGTGGCCCTAGCGCCCACCTGCTTCCTCGCACTCTCGGCCATCTGCATCCTCATGGAGAAGCTGCAGCTCGTGATCAGGGCCCGTGCGTCCTCTTCCTGAGTCTGTGCATCCATCTCGGCCCCATCCTCACTTGCACCTTCACTGTCTTGAAGGAGACTGAGCTTCTCCTCTATTTTGCTGAGAAAGAAACATCTACATGAAACAAAGAAAAGAGTTAATGCCGGACTTGTGAAAGAAATCTCTGACATACAGGAAGCTACTGGATAGCATTCAGACAGATATTCTACACTTACTGAAATTTTGCTCATTTTTTAGACTGTTAGTGTTATACTCTCAGTACTGGACTTAATCTCCATTTTTATTAACCAACTCTGAGGATCCTCTGAAGATCACTTTAGATATTTTAACTTTCCAGATATCATCTATTGCCTCCACCTCCACAAAGTACAATATTTACACTCACAACCTGCCTTCTTAATGAAGGGACAGCACATCTGGTGTTGGGTCGAAACCATTTTTCTCTTCTGTCTCCAAATCTAAGGTCTTCCTCCCAAAGTCAGACAGTATCAAGTGGTAGGCAGATTATAACCACTGAGAACAGTGGCTGTGTTCCATATATGGCCATCTGATTTGGTTCTTATGACTGTATTTCAGTGTTTTAATTTTCAGTAACACTGACACACAAAAAAACCACTAAAGACATGGAAAATATGAAAAACACAATTAACCACCTTGATCTAATTGAAAATTATACACATTATGTCCAAGAACTGCAGAATATACTGGGTTTTCAAGTACACATGGTATATTTACTAAAATAGACCATATGCTTGGCCATAGATCAAGTCTTGATAAATTTAAAGAGACTGAAACCATACAGTATGTTTATAACCATAAGGAATTAATTCAGAAATCAGTAAGACACAGAAACTCACTTATAACTATTTTATGGATCAAAAAGAAATCACAGAAGAATGAGAAAATATTTTGAACCACAAGATAATATAAAATATAAAAATATAAATGCAATGTACTAAAATCTGCAATGTGCAGCTGAAGCAGTGCTTAGAGGAACCTTATAACTTTAAATGTACTGAACAAAAAAGCATAAAATCAATGATCAAAGTTTATACCTTAAGAAACTGAAAAAGGAAAAGCTAAGTCTAAAGTATGCAGAAAGAAAATACTAAAGATGAAACCAGAAATAAATTAAATAGAAAACAGATCGATGATAAAACCAGCAAAGCAGATCCTTTGAGAAAATCAGCAAAATTGACAGACATCTAAAATTGACAAACTGATGAAGAAAAAAAAGAAAACACAAATCATCAATATCAGGACTGAATAAGGATCTCCCACTACAGACACCACAAATAATAACATTAGAGTATAATATGAGCAACTTTATGCCAACAATTTGACATGAAATGGAAAAATACAATGTAATAAAATTGATATGGAAAGAAAGAGAAAATTTAAATAGTCCTAGATGTCTTTTTTCAGAAAGTTTTTTTTCCCCCCAGTATTTATTTATTTGGCTGTACTGGGTCTTAGCTGCACCATGTAGTACCTAGCTACCCAATCAGGGAGTGAACCTGGGCCCCTGCACTGGGAGCACGGAGCCCTCGCTGCTGGACCCCCAGGGAGGTCCCAGCCATATGTCTACTTAAGTAATTACATATATTATCAAAACTCTGCCCCACACAAAACCTCCAGGTATATATAGTTTCACTGATGAACTGTATCAAATATTTAAGAAATAAGAAGTATCTTACACAAACTTTTTAAAAAAGAGAGAAGGATACATGTTCTAACTCATTTTATGAGGCCTGCATAACCCTAACATCAAAACCTAACAAAGACATTACAAAAAAGGGAGACATCACAGACCAGTTCCCACTAAAATACAGACAAAAAAAATTCTTAACAAAATGTTAGCAAACCAAGAATATGGAAAAGACATTGGAAAAGAGGTCACCATAACCACACAGGTTTACCTTCAAATGCAACATCTACTTCAGAATCAAAAGCAATGTATTACACCACAAACACAGCAAAAAAGATGAGCAACATTATCCGGATGGTGACACGGGTTATTCTTGACCTTGGTCCCCTCACAGGAACACCAACCAACACCACCAACCAACAACGTTCACAAACAAGACACCTCTGGGAAAATCCCCCAACACGACGGTGAGTTGTAAATAGCCCTGTACCCCAGAGAGAATGGATGAGGGGGGATGCCCTCTCCCAGGGCTGTGGGTCTCACCTCCTAGGGGTCTCAGGGCTCAGACTATAACAGAAAAGCTGGGGGGATTACAGCAACCAGCAATGGATCTGGGAAGGCAGGGCCCTGCTCCCAGTGGTGACTGAACAGAAATCCTAACCAGCGGCTTTGTACATCTGAGCTGAGATGCTGGCCCAGTCTGACCAGGCAGGTGGGCAGAGTGCAGGTTTGCCTGATTCAGGACCCAAACAAGAAGTGTCACCAGTCCTGGAGCATGTTCTGTCCTCTGCTTGGACAGAGAAGCTAATTCACAGCCCCAGCCACTCTCAATGGAGCTTGGGGACCTGCACAGCCCACCCTGCGACCCTGCTCACAGCAGCACGGGACGGCCCAGCGGGAGGCCCTGCCTGTGGAGAGAGCCAGGACAGTGGCTGGGCCACAGAGCCATGTAGCTTGGCTCATGGTTCTGCTGCATCTGGTTCCCAAACAAGAGTCCTGCCAGCTGAGGGGCCTACGTGGTGTCCCCGCATGGGCCGGGAAACTGCCCTGTGGAAGAGCCTGCAGCTCAGCCATGCAGGGAGCCTCACCAGAACATGTGGGCTGTGGTGCCCACCCACAGTGCTGCAGCAGCCAGCTCGGCCAGTGTCTCTCCTGTCCCGTCTTCAGAGTCGACTGGTGGCCCTGTCTGGCCAGGGAATTGGCGTGCAGTCCCACCTGATCTGGGGCCCCAAGTGATGAGTTGTGCTGGCCTTTGGGCCAGTCTTGCTGTTTCCCCAACCCTCAACAGTACCCCACCTTATTGCTAAGCACAGGACCCTGTTCCGACCACCCAGGAAGCCTGATCAGAGAATCCAGGCAGCACAGAGAACCCTTTTACAAGATAGTTTATGTAAGCCCTATGCTAAACACAAAGGAAAGCCTTCAGTAGCCACACAAAAGATGTGATAAAGAAGTCAAAACACAGTAGACAAAAAGTCATCAAATCACACAAGAAAGAACAGGGAAAGCAAAAAGGGGTGATGAACCCGCAAAACTGTCAGAGAGCAATTAACAAAATGGGAACAGTAAGTCCTTACCTATCAATAACTGTTTCAAATGTAAACAGGTTAGATTCTTCAAGCAAAAGACACAGAATGTCTGAATGGATAAAAACAAGATCCAGGGAGTTCCCTCGAGGTCTAGTGATTAGGACTCGGCACCTGCACTGTCCTGGCCCGAGGTCCATCTCTAGACAGGGAACTAGGATCCCACAAGCCACATGGACACAGTCAAAAGACAAAAAAGATCCAACGATATGATGTCTACTCCAGACTCACCTTTGCTCTGAGACACACTGACAGAGTAAAGGGAGAGAAAGATATTTCAAGTAACTGGTAACCCCAAAGAGCAGGACTAGCTCTATGCTATCAGAGCAAACAGAGTTTAAGCTAACAACAGTAAAAAGAAGATACAAGCAAGGTCATTACATGAGGATAAAGGGGCCAACCACCAATCTGCAAGAAAATACAATGATTACAAATATTTATGCACCCAACATGGAAACACTTAAACCTATAGAGCAAACAGAAATAGAACTAAAAGGAGAAATAAACAGCAATCCAACTATTGTTGGGACTTTACTACTCTACCACCAACAATGGACAGATCATCTTGACAGAAAATCAATAAAGAAATAGCATAGTTGAACAGTACTAAAGACAAAACGGACCTAACAGACACGTACATGAAAAAAAGAGAAAAACACGATCAATTAAATAGAGGCAAAGAAAATAGATGCAAAGAAAAGGCCTTTGACAAAATTCAACATCTCTTCATGATAAAAAAAAAAAAACTTTCAGAAAATCAGTATATGAGCAGCAAATAACTGGAAAATACCAATACAATGAAAAAAAAAATCCATTTACAACACTGCTGAAAAAACAACACATACTTAGAAACAAATCTAACAAAAGACATCTAAGATTTCCATACTGAAAAAATACAAATCTTTGAAATTAAAGAAGACCCAAGTAAACAGAGAGACATATCACATTCCTGAACTAGAGAACTCTACACTGTTAAGACAGCAATTCCCAAAACTGATCTGTAGTCAACAAAAGTCCAACCAAGCTCTGTTTTTCTTTTCCTTTTTTTTTTTTTTGGTAGAAATTGGTAAACAGATTCTAAAATGTATATATAAATATAAGTATCCTAACAGAAACAAAGCAACTTTCATTAAGGAAAACAAAGTTGGAGGACTCACCCTATCTGATTCAAGACTTACTATAAAGCATCAGTAATGAATACAGTTTGATATTGTGAAAAGATAAGCATAAAAATCAAGAAACAGAACACAGAATTCAAAAAAAGACCCACAGATATAATGGCCACTGATTCTCAAAAAAGGTGTCAAGGCAATTCAAAGAAAAAAAAGTTAAGACTTTTGAACAAATGGGATTACACAACCAGATATCCACACGAAAAAAGTACACTTGTACCCCTGCCTCACATCATCTACAGGATCATTTTCCACTGGATCACAGGCCAAGACATAAAAAATGGAACCATAACATTTCTAGAAGAAAATACAGGTGATTAATTTTGCAAGATGAGCCTGGAATACCAGATCGAAAGGTCTCCCACTAACCAAACCTGCGACATTCTGAACATGAAATAAATAAGAACAGTAATGGATTATATTCCATAAATAAAATTTGATTCCATGATTATATACTAATAATTAAAATTTAAGTAAATGAATTTAAGTAAAAGATGGGGGAGAAGGAGGGCTTCCTTCGAGATGCAGACAAACATGGGCACATTGGCAGTGGGAGAAGATGGTCACCAGACAGCACTGGCAAGGCTGCTTTGTCCAGAGTCATCCAGACACAGTGAGGAGAAGGTGGCCTCATCCAGACATAGCGTGGAAGAGGTGGCCTCATCCAGCAGGACTGGCGTGTTGCAGAGCACCTCCCCTGTCATCCGTTAGGTGCAGAGGAGAAAACAGGCCTGATACCCGGGAAGGCCGGACACTGCTTTAACCAGACAGCCAACACCACTGCCCCCAGAAAAGGAAATGCAGGGGACACTCTGTGCTTCTAGGAGGGATGCCACAGGACGTACACTCTGCTTCAGCAGCATTCCCACCACGGGCATTTCACCTGAAGACAGTAGTGATGACATACAGCTAAACCCAAACTATGGAAAACACCTCCAGAGCATCAGTGTCCTGAAAGATGGCTGAGAACTGTCCCAGGTTCAAGGAGACCAAGAAGACATATCAGCTAAATAAATGCATATACGATGCTGCTGCATGCTGTCTTAAAGGCTGGAATGCTTTACGGGACATTAACGGGAGAAATGACAAAACTGAAATTGAGGCTGTACATTAAAGTGAAAACAGAAGTTACTATTGTACCATGGTTCTAAGAAAATACTCTTTTTCTTAGGAAAGGTACACTGATAAACAAAGAGGTAAAGATAGATGTGTGCAGCTTATCCTCAAATGGTTCAAAAAATAAGTATATGTATGTGGAGAGAAAAAAAAAAGGCCAATACAGCAATTTATTAAAAATGCTTAAAAAACCATGAATCTGAGAAAAAGGCACACAGAAGAGTGCCACTTTTCTTGTTATTTTTTTACAGAAAAGAACTGTCTCAAAATAAAATGTTAAAAAGTTTGAAAAATAAAAAGTATTAAAAGTGAATCTTTGAAAAGCTATAGTACCAGAGGAAACAGGGTCCAATGGCAGGAAGAGGACATGTGGGGGTCACAGTCCTTCGGTCCCCCGACTGTGTGTTTCTGCATAAAACAACTCACAGCCTCTCTGGCCCTGCTCCTCCCACCCGTATGTGTGGCGAGTATCTGCCTGAGGACCACCCAGGGCTGTTACAAGGGAGGCAGAGAGCCTCAGACCTGGTGAAGTGAGGCATATGGTGCATAACAGGGCTCAGAAGTCGGGGTGTCGCTCCCCATCAGGCAGCCCTGAGACAGGAGCAGAGGGGCTGCCCCGCCTTCTCTCAGCACATCCACAGCTCACCGCCCAGCACAGGACAGACAGGGAACATGACCGCACACAGGCAGGGAGACTGCTGATGGGACAACCTCAGTGGAAACAGGCGCGCACAGGGCTCAGACCCCACACCGCTCAAACACAGTTTGGGAGAAAAATGATTCTGGAAACTTCAGAAAAGAGACCACATCAACTTGGGGGGATCACATCTCACCGATTCGTGATGATGTCATCCCAGACGTTCATTGGGTCCATTTTAGCATCGGGGTATCGATTTGTCCAGGTTTTCACAAGTCTCTTCAGGGGAACTTGAGATGATAAATTACCTAAAAATGACATTATGGTATGAGTGTGGCCACAGCCCAATGATCAGACCACCTTACAAAGTGAGCTGCCATCAGTAAACAGAAACTTATTTCAGATTCCTGGTCCAAATTACAACACTTGGCCCTATTGTTCACAACAGGAGCACAAAGTTACCATGTTTAATATATTCTGGCATGAAAAGTTAATGTCTTCAGGCCATCAAGGAAAGAGAAAGAAATAAACACGCACAATTTTTACATTCACCACAGGTCCACAATCACAATGCTCCACTCACGATTCCAAAATCTAAAAAGCACTGAAAACTGACGAGTTATTCCCAGGGTTGCAAACAATTTTCTTGTTTACAAAATCTAATATGAATTGTCGCAGGGCAACTGAATCTGTTCACTCATGGGAGTGCCCACAGGGAGACTCGTCTGTCGCAGGAGGATGGGCCACCCAGACCTGGGGTGCACGTGAGGTCACCATGACAAAAGCCCCCAAACGACCTGGCTGAAGGGCTTCTACATTTCACATCACTAATATTTAAAGAGAATGCACTAGTCATAGCAAATAACCTTTTTCAACAATATAAGAGACGACTTTACACATGGACATCACCAAATGGTCAATACCAAAATCAAATTGATTACATTCTTTATAGTCAAAGATGGAGAAGCTGTATACAGTCAGCAGAAACAAGACCAGCAGCTGACTGTGGCTCAGATCATCAACCTCTCATAGCAAAATTCAGGCTTAAACTAAAAAAAGGAAAAAAAAAAAAACCTGGAAAAACAATAGGACAACCAGGTAAGATTTAAATCAAATACTATATGAATTCACAATAGAGGTAATGAACAGATTCAAGGGTAGATCAAGTTAACAGTGTGCCTAAAGGGACACTGGGACACTAGGGACAGAGGCCATAACACAGTTCAGGAGGTGACAAAATCATTGCAAAGAAAAAGAAAAGCAAGAAGGCAAAGTGGTTATCTGAGGGGGCTTTACAAATAGTGGAAGAACGAAGAGAAGTGAAAAGCAAGGGAGAGATGGAAAGGTACATCCGATTAAAGCAGAGTTCTAAAATACAGCTATACCAGTCAAGAAAGCTTTCTTCAATGAACAGTTCTTAATAATAGAAGAAAACAAAAAAGGGGAAAGACCAGCGATCTCTTCAGGAAAACTGGAAACATCAAGGGAATATTCCGCCCAAAAATTGGCACAATAAAGGATAAAAATGGTAGAGACCTAGTAGATGCTGAAGAGATCAAGAAAAGATGGAACAAATACAGGGAATAACTGTATAAAAAAGATCTTAATGAACCAGATTACTATGATGGTGTGGTTAGTCATCCAGAGCCATACATTCTGGAGTGCAAAGTCAAGTCGGCCTTAAGAAGCGCTGCTGATAATAAAGCTGCTGTTAATGAAATTCCAGCAGAACCATTCAAATCTCTAAAGGATGATGCCATCAAGGTTTGAAAATTCAACATTCAAAAAATAAAGATGATGGCATCTGGTCCCATCACTTCATTGCAAATAGGTGGGGAAACAGTGACAGACCTTATTTTCTCGGGTTCCAAAATCACTGCAGATGGTGACTGCAGTCATGAAATTAAGAGAGACCTGCTCCTTGGAAGAAAAGCTATGACAAACCTAGAGAGCATATTAAAAAGCAGAGATATTACTTTACTGACAAAGGTCCTTCTTGTCAAAGCTATGATTTTTCCAATAGTCATCTATGGATATGAGAGTTGGACCATAAATAAGGCTGAGTGTCGAAGAATTGATGCTTTTGAACTGTGGTGTTAGAGAAGACTGTTGAGAGTCCCTTGGACTAAATCAGTCCTGAATATTCATTGGAAGGACTGAAGCTGAAGCTTCAATACTTTGGCCACCTGATCAGAAGAGCTACCTTTAAGAAAAGACCCTGATGCCAGGAAAGATTGAAGGCAGGAGGAGAAGGAGACGACAGAGATGAGATGGTTGGATAACATCACCAACTTAATGGTCATGAGTTTGAGCAAGCTCCAGGAAATGGTGAAGGACAGGTAGTCCCGGTGTGGTGCAGTCCATGGGGTCACAAAGAGTCGGACACACCTGGGTGATTGAACAATAACAATAACATTTAAAGCTTCGGTTATCTTTCTCTAGTGAGAAAGCAGCGCTTACCTTGTTCAGGCAAGTTACTTAATCTCTGATGCCCTATAAAATAAGGAAAAAGAACCTACGTCTCATTTGTTGTTGTTCAGTCCCTCAGTATCTCTCAGAGTTTACCCAGGTTCATGTTCATTGCTTTAGTGATTCTGTCCAGCCATTTCATCCTCTGACACCCCTTCTCCTTCTACCTTCAATCTTTCCCAGCATCAGGGACTTCTCCAATGAGTCGTCTGTGCACATCAGATGACCAAAATACTGGAGCTTCAGTGTGAGCATAAGTTCTTCCAATTCAGGGTTGATCTCCCTTAAAATTGACTGGTTTGATCTCCTTGCTGTCCAAGGGACTTTCAGAAGTCTTCTCCAGCACCACAGTTCAAACGCATGAATTCTCTGATGTTCTGCCCTCTTTAACAGTCCAGCTCTCACAACCGTATGTGACCACTGGGAAAACCATAGTGTTGACTATATGGACCTTTGTCTCTGCTTTTCAACACACCGTCTATGTTTGTCACCACTGTCCTGCCAAGAAGCAAGCGTCTTCTGATTTCATGGCTGCAGTCACCATCCACAGTGATTTTGGAGCCCAAGAAGAGGAAATCTGTCACTACTTCCACCTTTTCCCCTTCTATTTGCCATGCAGTAATGGGGCCAGATGCCATGATTTTAGTTTTTTTTAATAGTCCTAAGCCAGCTCTTTCACTTTCCTCCTTCACCCTCATCAAGAGGTTCTTTAGTTCCCCCTTCGCTTTCTGCCATTAGAGTGGTATCATCTGCATATCTGAGGTGGTGGTTGTTTTTCCCCCCTATCTTGATTCCAGCTTGTAACTCATCGAAGCTGGCATTTCTGATGATGTGCTCAGCATATAGGTTAAACAAACAGGGTGACAGCAGACAGCCCTGTTGTACCCCTTTCTCGATCCTGAACGAATCAGTCGCTCCAAGCAGGGTTCTGTTTCTTCTTGACCCGCATACAGGTTTCTCAGGAGACAGGGAAGATGGTCTGGTATTCCCACCTAAGAGCTTTCCATAGTTTGTCACAATCCACAAAGTCAAAGACTTTAGCGTTGTCAATGAGACAGAGATAGATGTTTCTCTCTATAATCCAGTAAATGTTGGCAATTTGATCTCTAGTTCCTCTTCCTTCTCTAAACCCAGCTTAGACACCTGGAAGTTCTTGGTTTGAATAATGCTGAAGCCTAGTATGCAAGATTATAAGCGTGACCTTACTAGCATGGGAGATGAGTGATAGTTAGAGCATTCTTTAGTACTACCTTCTTGGGAATTGGGATGAGAATTGACCTTTTCCAGTCCTATGGCCACTGCTGGGTC
This sequence comes from Odocoileus virginianus, assembly GCF_023699985.2. Classification (NCBI taxonomy): domain Eukaryota; kingdom Metazoa; phylum Chordata; class Mammalia; order Artiodactyla; family Cervidae; genus Odocoileus; species Odocoileus virginianus. Next base: position 17,160,261 of record NC_069688.1, read on the forward strand.
TTCCAGATTTGCTGATATAATAAATGCAAAACCTGACCAGTTTAGTTCAGTTTAGTTGCTCAGTCATGTCCGACACTTTGCAACCCCACAGACTGCAGCACGCCAGGCTTCCCTGTCCATCACCAACTCCCAGAGTTTGCTCAAACTCATGTGCATAAAGTCAGCAATGCCATCCAACCATCTCATCCTGTCGTCCCCTTCTTCTCCTGCCTTCAGTCTTTCCCAGCATCAGGTCTTTTCTAATGAGTAAGTTCTTCACATCACCTAGCCAAAGTATTCCAGCCTCAGCATCAGTCATCAGATGCCATGATATTAGTTTTTGAGCCTACATCTCATAGGCTGTTATAAAACTGGGTAAAACACAGAGAAAAGAAACTAACACAGCTCCTAAAATGATATGCCACTAGTAATACATACTTGAAAAACCATTCTCCAAATTTGAAACAGAGAACAGTCAAGGAGATAGTTCTGAACACCAACTTTTATCAGTACTAAGTCTTTCATAGTTATTTGTATGAACAGAAATGAAATTTGGTTACTTCTGGCTCCGGGGCACCTTCCATCAGCATCAGGATTAAGCCCCCTCAGCAGCAGCAGAAAGGCCTTCAGTCTGGGCACAGCCACCCAGGCCTCAACTTACCACCTGGCACCCAGGGTAGTCACGCCAGCGCCCCAGGGTCAGGCTGGCCTTTGGTGAGACCCTCTCTCCCAATCATACCCAACTTGAGCCCTACTGGCAGATTCTATCACCCCAGTTTTTCACGGGGGTCCTGGACCACTCTGCTCTGTGGGGACCACAGCGTCTGCTCCCTGGAAGAGCACTGGACTATTTTAAACACTTATTTCAACAATCCCAAAATATACATTCATGGAGTAAACTCAAGACAGTTTCTAACCCACACATTAAGAAACATGTACTATCACCAAGCAAAAAAAAAGTCAGATGCCAAAACTCTTCCTAATTATGAAAGGAAAAAAGATACATATAAATAAAAAATTACCTTGTTTGCTAATAAAGCTGATGAACTCCTGAATTTCTATGAAAGTCTGTACAGACTGCAATTTGGTGAGTCTACTTCTGTGTAAGAGGACATCAATACTGGAATAGTTCTGGAAAAGTTATTTAGCATTGGTCACAAGGCAATGTACTGCTTCAGATTTTAACACAATCTAAACATGAAACAGCAACCATCCTATAAACAGATCAGTTACACAGGATGTCTCTGAGTGGTCACAAGAGCAATTAAACAGTCTAATTTTTTTTAAATTTTGGTTTTCAATCACATTTTGGTTCAACAAAATCAATAAGAGCGATACAATCAGGTGCCGCTGCCTCCATTCCCCACCAATTCTTAAAAACCACAATATCCTATAATACAGAACTGCCAACTACAGAAGCCAACCTTTCTCCTTCCATAAACCTCCTCAAGTGGACTGCTACTCAACCTCAAACATGTTTAAAAACTAGCATAAAGACAGTGAGTATCTATGTTCGGCAACAACAAACATTCAGGGACTCTACACAAGATGTGACTTTAACAACATAACGGCCAACCTCAGAGGCAGGACAGACACTGGCCAGCAGGGTCGCATGACCCTCCTGCACGACCACCTCCCACCCAGATGCCTGGGTGCGGGATCTGCTCTCTCTCATCCAGGGAGAGAAAGAAAAACTCAAGGGAAAACAAAAGGAACTTTCTAAATCAGAAACAGGCGCTAAAAGGCCCCAGGCCGTTAGCTAGTGTGCAGGGAATCAGAGGGAAGTGGCCAGCGAGCTGCCCATGTCAACCCAAGCTCACAGGAAGAGCACATCCTGGGTGGGCACGCCCATGTTACCTGCATGAACATCTGGATGCAGTTCTGAATATAATACTTGGCCCTGTCAATGTCGTCCTGCAGGAGATAAAGGAGACTCAGCTCCTGGCTGTAGCGGAGCTCGAGCAGGGCCTTCCTCAGCTCTGAGGTCAGCGCCTCGTCCACAAAGGTCAGCAGCGCCTGGTCACCCTCCCCGCGGAGTAGCAGCTTCAGCTTACTGCGCACCATGTACGGCAGGCAGGTCTCCTGCAGAGCGAGAATGGATGTGACATCCCGAGACGGCGTTGCCATGCATCCATGGTGTCACTTCACAGGTCCAAATGATGGCGTTTAATGGCTTAAACCTAAGGCTACAATCTTCTAAGCAAGTTCATCTACAATTGCTTATTTTATAACCACAAAAGATAAAGGAACACATTGTATAGAAAACGGGAACTACTTGTAGCTGGAAGAGAACTGGACGTTCAGTACCAAGTGAGGACCTGCAGGCCCAGTGAGGGCAGCAGTGCAGACCAGCGCCAGGCCGGCCCAGTGAGGCCTCTGTGCGGTGCAGAGTGAGGACCTGCAGGCCCAGTGAGGGCAGCAGTGCAGACCAGCACCAGGCCGGCCCAGTGAGGCCTCTGTGCGGTGCAGACACAGCAGGAAACGCTCTCCCTGTGGTCACGCCAGGGAGGCTGACATTCCTTTGTAAAGGCATCTGCTTATTTTGAAAGCATTAGCTAAGAGCACAGTGAGTGAGTGAGTGAGTGAAAATCGCTCAGTCATGTCCGATTCTTTGAGACCCCATGGACTATACAGTCCATGGAATTCTCCAGGCCAGAATACTGGAGTGGGCAGCCTTTCCCTTCTCCAGGGGATCTTCCCAACCCAGGGACCCAACCCAGGTCTCCCGCACTGCAGGTGGATTCTTTACTAGCTGAGCCACAAAGTAAGCCTAAGAATACTGGAGTGGGTAGCCTATCCCTTCTCCAGTGGATCTTCTTGACCCAGGAATTTAACCAAGGTCTCCTGCATTGCAGGCAGATTCTTTATCAACTGAGCTATGAGGGGAAGCACAGTGGTTTAACAATATTATGGAGTTTGGGGGAGTCACGTTATATAAACACTCTAATGCTTTACAACTACTTTCCTGTTTCTGAAAAGTTTTAAACACCTTCATTAATGAGAGAGCACTTGACCATCAAGGACATCTACTTGGGTGACCTCACAGATCGCCCCGCACCTGATAGAAGGGCTCACTCCACAGCTTGCTCAGGTCCGGGGTGCCCTCGCCACCAGCACTAGCTGTGGAGCAGTACTCCAGTGACTTCCACTCGGACAGCTGGTTGTAGCAGTCAAGGGATGCAAGTTCCCAGAAATCCTTCTCAGCTTCTGTGGGCTCGCCGTCTGACCATTCTTGTGTGTTGAGGGCCTGCAAAGATTATTTTACCAAATTGGATACATGTAACATTCACACTAAGAATAATCACTGTCAGATTTATGACAAGTGGAGAAAAAAGGGAAAAGAGAGTTAACTTGAGGGAACTTAACAGTCAAATGAATATTAAAAATAATAGCTAGGACAGAACCACTTCTTTGGGGAACTTACCTATAAAGTCAATTAATAAGCTGAAAACTGAAAATGCCCCTTAATTTGATGTAAATACTGTAGATTCTTCACTACTTGAAAAGTTCTTAGAATGAAAATTAGAAACAGGACACTTATAGAAAACTGCAGAGGGCTTCACCATTCAGACGTCCCTCACAGGCCACAGGCCCTCAACTGCAAGTGTGAACCTGCCACAAATCCACACTTGGCCACGGACAACTCCAACACAAAACGTACAAAACTGGACTTCAGAGTCACCTTCCCCAAACCAGCTCTCACCTACCTTTTCATTCCAGAGTGGAAACAATCTACTCAAACAGAAACTATATGATAATACCAGATATGGAAATGACATCTTATAATTTCATACTAACTTGGTAAAAAACACTTTGATTATTTTCTTAAAAAGAGTAAGAGCTAGTTCATGTTCAGTTATTATGAAACCATTTTTGGCAGTAATCTCTGTGTAAAAGTTAAGGAATACAGCTGAATATTGGAAGGTCTAAGTTCTAAAGCTGACAGTGTTTCCATCCAGGGAACAAAAGTGGTAAAGCAACTGACACACTTGCTGGAGATCAACTCTACCTCGTTGTACAGTCTGGCAGCTTCAGAATAGTCACTTCTTGCTTCTGCTAACAGCGCGTCCTGCGTGATCTGCTTTGTTCCAATCTCACTGCTGAAAATACCACGGAGGATGTCATACTCCCCAATCGACCTGTAGAGTCTATGAAACAGATCCAAAAAAAAAAAAAAAAAACGGGACAAATCAGTGAATGCCCCAATATTTTAAAAGTCTTTCTTGAAATGATATTAAATCAAGATGCCATAATTATATTAACTAAAAAAGATGTCATTCTTGTTTTGTTAAAACATAAAATCTTAAAAATTTTGAAGTTATCATTAAGTTTTATTACTTGAGCCATGCGGAAGGCAGAAATTATTATAAAGTGCATGCATGTGTGCTCAATCATTTCAGTTGTGTCTGACTTCTTGTGACCCCATGGACTGTAGCCCTGCCAGGCTTCTCTGTCCATGGGATTCTCCAGGCAAGAAGACTGCAGTGGGTTGTCACGCCCTCCCTTCCAGGGGATCTTCCTGATATAGGAATCAAACTCAAGTCTCTTATGTCTCCTGCATTGGTAGGCAGGTTCTTTACCACTAACATCACCTTGGGAAGCCCATTCTAAAGTGCATTTAATGTAAAATCTGAAAATAAAGGTTTACAATGCACAAGTTGATTCATTAAATGAGACTGTTCTGTCACTCTATCACTGAAACACTGCTCTTATCTGTGGTGACCTTTCTGGAATCCTTACCTAGCCCTGAAATGTGGAATGTGGTCCAGAACCCAGGAAAACTAGTAAAGCAGGTAAACTAGAAGCAGGTAAACTAGTCCTGGTCCTACAGATGCCATGTACTCCACGTTCTATGGCTGTCTCGATGTTGCTGAGAGCCTGAACACGTGCTAGAGTTTTGACCCTGATGTCAACACAAATCTGCTGGCCCGTCAGCCAAGCCTCCCACTGAAGCCTGAAGACAGGCTCGGGTGTCTAAAAGTCCATTCCCTCTTCCCTGGAGACTTTTCACTGTCTTCCGAGTCTCCACACAAGGTGTCACGACTGCCCATACCCACAGGGGACATGACGGGGTAGAAACAGCCTGTGGGCAGAGCAGCAGCCCCAGGACGTCGTCCCCCAGGGGACTGGGTCAGGCCTGGGCTGTGATGCTCCTCGGCAGCAACACCGCGCCTACTGCTCACCTCAGGCCAGTACAGAGATAGGAGCAACTTCACGACAGTGAGACTCTTTTATGCTTTTCCCAGAACCTGGAATATCTGAAAACCAGCGCTACAGGAAAGAAGTGCAAATCCATTTCACCCTAATCCAGCGCCCTCAGAACCCAGTGCCTGAGAATTAGGCACTGGGTTTCTCATGATAAACCTCAGGTAAGAGAAGACTCAGACAGGATGTGTGTCGCCCAAATAAAGTGACTGTGTTAGACGCATCGCTTTGGCCACAGCAGGGTCAGGGTCAGAGCTTACTTGGCAAGTTCCATCCACCTGCCAACGTCGGGGGGCAGGCCGGGCTTCCCCCGCGCACGCTTGGCGGGAGGCTCCTGGGGAGCCAGTCTCAACAGTGCCTCCTCCAGCAGGCAGATGGCCCCAGGCTGCTGCAGGCCCGCCAGGCCGGCCCCACTGACCAGAGCCGGGTCGAGGCTCAGCAGGTCGGCGTGTTGGCAGCTGATCTCCTGGCAAGACACAGACATGCAGTCCTTCAGTGAGAGGGTCTCCAAGCAGGAGTAACTCGTTTTACCAAACACTCAGTTCTGGCGTGAGCAGTCACAGGAGAGAGACACAGAGCGCTTCACACAGTCTCAGTCCAAGTCTGCACCTGCATGACCCCCACGTTGCTCCACCAGTTCCAGGCCCGAAGGCAAGCTGCAGGGTGAGACGTTACCTACAGTGACTCCCCTAAACAGCAGTGGACAAAACTGCAAAACTAGAAATTCAGATATGAAAAAAATCACTGCAGAATACAACGTGAAGAGAAACTTACTCTGAAACACTGGTTGATGCAATATAATTTCTCAAGCCTTGTCTTTGGTATTGCCAGGAGAAAAATCAATGAAAGAATTCTACATGTAAATTATAAACCAATAAAAATAGAATACATAAAAAGAAACTGTATTAACAGTTTCATGCTGCATGGAAAAGAACAAAGTATGCATAATAAATACTTCATATCAAGGAATTATTACCCAGTCAGTTTGTAAACCACAGCTACTGATAAATAGCATTAAAGAACATAATTTTTAAATTACTCCAAGAATGTTAACTAATTACAAAAATACTGACATGAATCCAGACGATTTTCTATTAGGGGCTTTGTAATTATCCAAGTTTTGAGTATAAAGAAAATATTTCTTAATCCCCTAATAAGTATGCTTAGTGGTTACAAAAGTACATCTACACTAGTCCTCTGTTCAAACTGCATTGCCGTGGAAACCTTCTCTGACACCTGTGTCCCACCTGTGTCTGCAATGGTGCATAGCACCATCCCCCCGCCCCCCAGAAAGGGGTGGCCGGCTGATCTGCCCACCAGGCCCTGTACCCCACCCACTCCTGCACCACGTGCCATGCCCTCGTGACCTTCCACCACTGCCTGCTCTCCGCCTGCCCCCAATGAGTGTAGTTCTGTGTCCCCATTGCCTGGTCCCCACCCAGCGCACAGGTAGGCATGTACTCCCTAACGTCCCCGTAAGGGCTGGGTGCCACGTGATATGCAGGTGTGAACTACAAGGACAAACTGACACAGTCAGAGCAACTTTGTATTAAGTTGAATCTCAGGTTATTCTGTCATATATAAATTTAAAAAAATACAAATAAATTGACACTTCCCTGGTGGCTTAGTGGTAAAGAATCTGCCTATTAAGGCAGAAGACACTGGTTCAATCCCTGGTCTGGAAAGATCCCACATCCTGTGGAGAAACTAGGCCTGTGTGCCAAACTACCAAGCCTATGCTCTAGAGCCCGGGACCCACAACTACTGAAGCCCGTGTGTCCTAGAGCCTGAGCTACACAAGAGAAGCCATGGCAATGGGAAGCCCCTGCACCACAACAAAGAGGAGCCCCCTGTGCCCCCCAAATCCCCTGCCAACACAACTAGAGAAGAACCCACACAGCAAGGAAGACCCAGCACAGCCAAAAAGAATAAATAAGCTGCACCGAGCCCTGGGAGGAGGTGGCCCCACCAGAGTCCAGCTGCTGTGTTAAACCGATACTGCGACCAGGAAACCAGCAGAGCCACTGAGACATGGGCGTGCCGCAGCCTCACCTGGATGCAGGACACGAAGGGCGGGAAGGAGGAGAAGCTGGTGTCCAGAAAGCGCGTGAAGTCTTGCAGGAGCCTCTGGGTGGCGCCCCGCCCCTCGGCCGCGGTCCTGCGCTCGCCTGACTCCCTCAGGATCCCCGAGCACAGGCTGCTGAAGAGCTGCCTCGCGACGAGTGGGTCTCTCTGTAAGACATTCCCGAGCAGGACAGATGTGTGACTCACCCACGCGTCAGAGCCTGGCCTGAAACATCAAGTGCTGCCGCCGTCACCATGCTGGGCAACGTCACTGGAGGGCTGTGCCCACCGAGGAAAGCTGGGAAGGGACATGGGGCTGTATGCTATTTTGCAAATTCCTGTCACTTTGTAAATAGCTAGATAAATAAAAAGCTTATAAAGCAGTAATGTAAACACAGACATAACCTATTATTATGATCAATATTGGGCTTTCCCAATGGTTCAGCTGGTAAAGAAACCACCTGCAATGCGGGAGACCTGGGTTCAATCCCTGGGTTGGGAAGATTCCCTAGAGAAGGAAATGGCTACGCACTCCAGTGTTCTGGCCTAGAGAATTCCATGGACTATGTATAGTCCAGGGGGTCCCAAGTAGTCAGACACAACTGAGCGACTTTCACTTATCACTTATGATCAATATTAGTACTGTAAACTTAAGTATTGTAAAAATATGAGGCAACAAGTTTCAGTATGTAATTTCAGTATATGACAGTATATAAAAGACTTTTTAAATTACTTCACTAAAGTCAAAGGAATCTTAACCAGACTTTCAAGGGATAAATATCCCACTTATCTCAGGGCACTCAGCTACAGAACCTCACTCACTCCCGAAGCACGTGGTGACCCTAACGACACAGAGGAGCATTTCAGTCCTCGGCTCCTGGGAATTTCGGAGGAGGATGCTGATGCCACTGACCTCCCTGATCACTCCCACAAGAGGGTTTTGTGTAATCAATGATTTAAGCAGTGCAGCTACTTACATACTATCTCATTCCCACCAACATCACTGGTGAGAAAAAGTGCGGTGTGACTGGCACACAGAGACACTGGACCCAAGGCAAAGTGCTAGATGGGACCCCACAGCGGGGTCCCCGGGAGCCAGGACTTGGGATGAGGCTCAGCACTGAGGCCCATGTTGGGGACAGGTCACCCCTGCTTCCTGCACGAGGCAACGGCCCCAGAGCGTGTGACGGCCCGCACTGACCTGGGCCACAGCCTGCAGCGGGGTGATCAGGCTGCTGTGTGGAATCTGGATGTCAGGAAGGTCTCCACGGCGATAACTTCTGTACAAGACGACCTGGGCCTCGTGCTTCATTTTCAACTCACTCTTGATCTCCTACAATCATCAGCAATACAGGAAGGTTACAACTCTCTCTAACCAGTAGAGCTTGGGTGATGAAACCGTCCTTGCCTACCACTAACAAAAGTGAATCAAGGTCAATTCTATCCAAGATGCTTGAGTCACTACACTTGATCAATGTGGCAGACGGTAAGCCCAAAACCAGTGTCAGATGTGCAATGGGAAGATTATTTAAAGATCTATTCCAAAGAAATCTGAGTTTCTCTGAAATCAGAGAACTTGATTTAAAACTTTTTCAACCCACAAATGAGAGGATTGTATTTCTTTGTCACTCTCGAGACAAACCTTGGCTACAGGGTCCATTGGCCCTTGCTGGCCCTGCTCTCTGCAGCCCTTCCCGCTTCGGGCCCCGTTCCCCCGGCGGGTACCTGTTCCCCTGACAAGGCCCCGTTCCCCCTGTGGGGCCTGGTCCCTTCTTCAGCCATTTCCTCCTTCAGGCCCCATTTCTCCTGCAGGGCCCCATTCCCCACTCGGGGACCTGTTCCTCTGGCAAGGCCCTGCTCCCCCTGCGTGGCCCGGTTCCCCCCCGCAGAGCACTCCCTCACATGCATACGTCCCAGCTAACCCCTGAGGCTGCCCCGCTTCTCCGTCTGCTGCACACTGCTCTGCAGCTCCAAGAGCAGAGGGGACCCTCAAACGCCTCTGCTGAGAGCAATGACAACACCCAGCAAGACCACCCCCGGCCCCAGGCCACAACCCATCCATTTCCTGAGACCCTCGGGGATCAGCCCAGTGCCTCTATCCCACTCTTGCCCTGTCCCCTCAAAAAGCCCAGGCAGGACTCAGGCTTAATGAGGAGGCTGGAGCAAAGACCTCTAGGCTGGTTGGGACCGGCCCTTGGCCTGCAGTGCTGTGGTTACAGAGATACAGGAAAGTCCAGTCTTTCCATAGAAGACATAGCAATCTTCTGACTGTTTCACACCCAGACTTGGAAGTGAAGCCGCTGAGGATTTAAACTAAGTCACAATGGAGACAGGGCTCTCACTCACAGGCCAGTCCTAGAACAGCCTGTCAACATCACTGATCTATATCTCACACTAACTTTAGGGCTGAACAACTTCTGCTATTACTTCCACATTGGGAGAAACATTCAACCATCCATTTATGCCACATGTGTGTCTGCATTGGGCAGCTCAGGACTGGCCACGCTCCTCATCCTGCCCCCCACCAGCCTCCAGGAGCACAGCCCCCCAGTTTGTTCGTCCTGAGTCATGGTGTTAGGGCTGTGGCCTCGAGGCTGCGGGGACTGCACCTGGGAGACAGACCCCAGGGCACCGGGGGGCGAGGGGGTCTGGTCTCCACCTTGTGTAGAAAGCCCATCTGTCCAGACAGGACAGCGCCCCCACCCCACTGCAGAGCAGTGGGTCTCAGCGGACACCTGGAGGTGGGGTCGCATGGGCAACCTCTGCAATCCGGCCTAGGCCAGCCAGGAAGACATCTCTTGGGCACACATCCTGTGACAAAAACAGCTATTTCTGACCAAATTCCAGAAATGGGTACAAACCTTTTCTCGCTTTTGCTCAACAACACCTTTCCTGGCATAAATCAAACTCAGCTTTTCTTGGTCCTTTAGAAATCGCCTGCGTAATCTCAGTATTTCTGCACGATTATCTGGACCTGAAGAACAGACAGCAGGTTGGTTATGGGCGGCTGACATCCGTCCCCTCCTCCCCAGAATTGCTGACATGAAGTGAGGTATCTGCTCGTCTCCATCCCCTACTCCCCGCAGCTCTATTTCCAGAACAACCTAAGCCTGTGAAGCACAGTTTTGGAAGCTGGAGAACTGAGGCTGCACGGAGAAAGCAGGCAGGGCTCAGACGTCTCTGGGAAAGAGGGGGTTCAGGAATGCGAGACTGAGGCCGGGGGTGCGGGGTCACACGGCTGGAGCAGAGCCCCCGCAGCCGGGACCACTGAGGAACCCAGGGCTGCCCCAGCACCAGGCCTGTACATGCAGGCGGGAGGGGCGAGACCTCGCCTTGGAGGGGGACCACCCAGCACAAAACGGGGGTCTCCACATCTGGTGAGGCCAGTCAGCACACCCAGAGTGCAACTACCACTCCCAACCCTGGTTATCGCCTACCTGGACACAGCAAAAGCCAAAAATCAGCAGACGTTTGAGCAAAGCTTCAAATAAGAAAAATAGGAACCAAAGCAACGGGGGGGAGAAAATGTTGAAAGCACACCATCTAGGAAAAAAATTTTTAAATGACCCTTTATCACAGGAGCAGAGTAGGTCCTATAACAGGGCACAGAAGGGACTTTCTGAGAGCACAAAAGCTCATGGGAACTAGAGACTGGACGTCATCATGCACAAGCACAGTCAGAAGGTAACGCTGGGCCCAGAGCCGAGCAGAGGTGGTAAGAAGGGAAAATCCCTCAGGTCTGACAGTCAAGATGGAATTCCTACAAGAGAAAACTGATGTTTGGAAATTATCGGCAAAATCACCCACAGGGGAAAAGGGAACCCGTTTCCTAATGAGAAAGAACATGTATGTATATACATACATGCAGGTGAATCACTATGCCATACAGGAGAAATCAACACAACTCTACTTCAACAAAAAAAGAAACTGAGGTCATTAACACCTATGAACAGTGACTGCACAAGAAAGGAGAGAAGCCCCACGTGACCCAAGCAGCAGCAAGACCTGTTCAGGACGTTGGTGACAGTGTGGGGGAAGGAGGCGGGCAAGAGAGAAAGTGACCAAGACCCCAAGGAAAGGGGGCCACAGTAACACCAACTGGAGCTGTGGAAGCAACACTGAGGGCCTGGCTGAGCGGATGAGGCTGGCTGGGGAAGCGGCCCCGGGGGATTGGGCTGCCGGGGCTTCTCGCGAGTCTGGGGGGCATCTGGCCGGGGCTCCTCCCAGAGCGCACCCCCCACCCCCGGTGAGCTGAATGTCTGCATCCTCACTCCAGCCCTCAGGTCTGCCTGACCCTCCCCAGCCCCCGGACCTGAACTCTCTCTGACTCAGCTTCCCCATCCTGCGCGTACCATGGCCCCTAGACACCTGGGAGCCCTGAGTGAGGGCCCGAGCCCAGTTCAGGCAACTGCTTTCTGGACCCCAAACCAGGCTCCCACGCGGTGCTGGGCTCCATGCAGGCCACCCAGACTCAGGAACAGTCATGAGTTTGCAGAGGCAGGCATTTCAACACAGCTCAGTGATCTTTTACCTTGTGCTCCGTCGTCCACCTCATCCTCAAGGAGGCCCAGCCTCTTCTTCCCAAATTCAGGCCCCACGGGCTTCAGGGGTGTCCCCCGGGGCCTCTCGGGCCTCTTGTGGGCAAACAGTAGGGACGCAGATGAGGCCTCGGTGGTGGGGGCCAGGCTATCGCCCAGAGGGTCTGTGCTGCCCGCCGTCAGCCAGTGGGAGAGCACTCTTCCCCCTGCAAACACACACGACGCGCGGGTCACAGCAGTGCCGCTCGGCCAGCGCCTCGGCCAGGACCCGCCGCTCGAGAGCAGGGCTGCCCGCAGTCACCAGGGTGGGCCACCACGTCCCCAGGAAGGCCCGGCGGCCGGACCACCTGTCCTTGTGGGCACGAGGGAGGCCACCACATGCTCATCAGGATGACACTGCGTCTACGCGGCACCAAGGTCTGTGATCGATAACGTCAGAGTCTAAAAGCCCCACAGTAATTGGACAAGTTAGTCCTATTTCCAGAACAGTGTGAAAAAATTGCACAAAGGAAAGAATACTGAAGTATTTCCATAAAAACGACTTGGGGATTTTACTCTACAACTGATAGTCTGCTGGTCAAAGGAAACGGCTGAACCATTTGAGGAAGAGCAGTTTAATGAACTACAAACACAGTAAGTGAACCTGGGTCAGCTCCAAGTGGTTTTAAATGGGATGCACTGGACAGATTTTTCTGGACAAAAATCAAACCAATACTTATATGTACTGAAACCTTTCTTGTTTTCTCCAGTCAGAAATAATGCTTTCCTCCCTTTTTTTTAATTGTGGTAAAAACACGGAAAGTCCAATGGACAACGTCACGCACTCTGAAGAGCCCAGCATGTTCGCTGGTTGTACAACAGTCCCCACCTCTGTCCCCAGGGTCCCTTGTGGCCACTCCACCCCTGAATCTACAACCCAGGGACTCAGCCCCTCCTCTCTCCTACCACTGAGGCCTTCACGGCCCCCCGGCATGCATGCAGTACAGGCATACAGCGGAGGCAGTACCTGCACTCTGCGTGGGCGTGAAGTCGAGCTGCTGCTGGGTGGCCCGGACCTGCCCAGCCATCGCCCTGCGAGCCGAGATGGACCCATCCTGGGTCCGGGCCTGGAGCGTGCTCTGGGAGGCCTGAGTCTCAACAAACATTGGTGTGAGGACAGTACTCCGGAAGCGCCAGTCGGGGTCAATGGTATACTCCTGCCAGGAGAGAGGGTCAGGTGAGGTCACGGCCCTTCTCAGAACATGCAAATGCTTTATTTAAAACTTCACGGTCCCTTCCACAAACATTACTATACTCCATGTATAGTGCAGGTGGGTGTCTCGGGAAGAATGTGTGTGGATTCCAAGTAAAATCAGGAAGCCAGCACACAAGTCGTCAGGAAAATACCAATCAAACTGCAGTGAGGTGTCACCTGCAGCCGAGGAGGGGAAGGGCACCTGTGCACTGTGGGTGGGCACGAAACCTGCTGCAGCCACTGTGGACAGCAGAGTGCAGGTTCCTCAGGAAATTATAAATAGAACCACCGTAGGATCCAGCAACCACAGCTGGGTATTTATCAGAAGAGGACAAAAACACTAATGGGAAAAGACACAAGCACCCAGTGTTCACAATAGCACTGTTTACAACAGCCAGGATATGGAGAAAACCTAAGCCTCTATCAGCAGATGAAAGGAGAAAGAAGACGTGCGGTGAGCGTGTGCACGTGTGCGCACACACACACACACACACAGTGATGGACTACTACTCATCTTTGAAAAAGAATGAAATCCTGCCACCTGCAACAACACGGACGGACCCTGAAGGTATTATGCTACATGAAATAAGTCAGAGAGAAACACAAATACTGCATGATCTTATTCATATGTAAAATCTAAAACAAAAAAACATAACAAAACAAAACCAAAAAAGCTCATAGAAACAGAGAACAGACTGGTGGTTGCCAGAGGCGAGGGGTGAGGGGTGGTAGAGATGGGTGAAGGGGGTCAAAGGGCACAAACTTACAGTTGTAAAGTAAGATCTGGGGGGCGATGTACACATGGTGACTACAGTCAGTAACACCATTTATACATGTGAAGTTTCTAAGAGAGTATATCTTGAAAGTTCTCATCACAAGATTAAAAACCTCTAACTATGGGCAGTGATGGATGTTAACTAGATTTATTGCGGTCATAATTCTGTAATACATACAAATATAGAATCACTACCTTTTGCACTGAAAACAAATACAATCCTAATTACACCTTAATTAAAGAAAAAAGCAGGGATTTAACACCAGTGGACAAAATCTGCTGACCAACAGCTGGCGGGAAAGTCAGCTCACCAGGCCAGAGCTCACCTGAAACTCACACTCTGACAGAGGGTGCTCAAACAGGGGAGTCCGGAAGTCGGGGCTCAGGCTGGTCATTTCAAGCAGGAAATCTGTCGCTAAACTCAAGAAGTGCATTTCTATCTTAGGAGAATATAAGGAATTTAGGGCCAGCAATCGGTCCAAGGTATTTGAAGGCAACCTAGTTTCATGGCTCCAGAAGTTCCGAACAGTTAATCTGGAAGACAGAGAAGAAGGAAGAGAAGGAGGTCTCTACATGTGCCACACAGGGAAGATCCTCTTCTTCCACCAGAGATCAGCCCTGGGACTCCATCCACATGCAGACCTCCATTCACAAGTAAGCTGCCTAAAGATGAGGTACATGCTGAAGGGGAAATATTCCAGAATGTTGGCATACTTTAACAGGAGGTGAGAAGCTGGGTCATTCTATTCTCATTTCTATTACCCAGAAGTTTGCAAAGATGGGAATTTTACATTACATACTCTGAAACTGAGAAAACACCAAGAGAAATTATATATATAGTCCTTCATTGCCTTGCTAAGACAATTCACTCTAAACATTAGTGCCACAAAATATTCAAAACATAATGTGAACATAAAATAATCAAACTATTAAACAAGTTAAAAACCAGATCAGGCTTTATAATTTGTGAATGTTTGAGAAATCCAAATACAATTTTTAAAAGCTCAATGAATTAAAAATTGCAGTACACTGAAAGTTAGCTGACACACAGAATCGTCAGGGTTTCTTCCATGTCTGCTGTAACATAATGAGCTCGTGGCGAGCTCGTGGGCATCTGTGATGACACTACAGCATCCTCTGGTTTCCAAGGCCTCCAGCACGCCCTCTGACACTAATGTGCAGAGTGGGAACTCACTTGGAGCTAAATGGGGAATGACAAAACCACTTTTCATTACAGGTTTCTCATCCTGAGATGCTGTAACTCACAGCACAGTCAAGAGAGTGTTACTCACACCAATTTTTCAAGACTTATATATTAAAGTAACATGCCAGGACTTTTGGGTTCTAATGTGATTTAAAACACATTTTCTTATGCCAGCAAGAGGCAGAGAAAAGGCTAATACAGCAAAGGCCCTTTGACACCTCAGAGAGACCCCACACTGGCCCAGAAAGAGTCCTGAATGTGCATACCCGCCCACCCCGCTGCTCCGGGACGGGCACTTACTGAAGCCCTGGGTTCTCGTCGGTCAGCCCTTGGATCAACACATCTTTGGCAAGCTTGAATACTTCACGCGAGTCTTCATCTGCCTGACTCTCTGGGTCTCTGAGAGAAGTCACAAGACAACAAAACTGTTACTGCTCCTTCTGCTGCTCTGCGTCAACCCAACAATGGTGTCTAGGATGAAAGTAATGAAACCCGCCCTCTTCCCCAACTTCCACCCACTCCTTAGGGCCTGCACCCTGTCCCGGGCCATGGTGGCCAGCCGGGGAGCAGGACCACAGTCCCCAAGGAGGAAATATCCCAGGAGTTCTTTCCTTAACCTTGTCAGACTGTAAGGGAAAACAAGGAAAATGAAATACACTTTCAGCTCAACCAATAATACCACGCTCTGAATACTTCCCACAGGTTCACAAAATGAATGAGGACGAAGATATATTTCAACATACCAAACTTATTTCAGTTATTAACCACACAATTTAAATGTCTTATCATTTATTACAGTCGTTCCAGACTGCTGGAGGCACCCAGATGCTCCCTAAGAGACGGGACACGTGCGTCAGGGAGGAGCTCACCTGTAGTTGTCATGGACCCACATGAGGATGGCGTACATCCGCTCGCGGCACAGCACTGCCGGGTGAGACAGGAACTCCACCACGGCGCTCAGGAGCTCCCGGAGCTCTGCAGGTCTCAGCCGTGCCATCATCTTGGAAATTATGTCCAAACACACTTTCTGTCTCTCATCATCTCTATAAAAAGAGGAATTTTCAAAAACACAGACTTAACTGTTATTACCATGCCTTTAGATATGACAGGTGACATTTTCTTCTCTGTGCTGTTCTGTATTTCAAATTTTATTATTATAGCTAACACTACATTTACATTAAAATTAAACTCTTGAAAATAATGATCGTGGGCTAGATTATGAAAAGGAAATTAACAATGTAATGTCCCGCCTGGATCCTAGGAAGAGGATGAGGAAACTGGTGACTTCAAATAGACAGAAGTGCACTAATGTTAACTTCTTGGTTTAGACAAACACCGTGATGATGTGAGATGGGGAAGCTAGGTGAAAGGTGTGTGAGAATTCTGTGTACTTCCAACTTTTCTGTAAAAATTAAATCACTTCAAAATAAAAAGTTCATTTTTTAAAAACCTGACAAAGTCAAACAAAATAAGCTACCTAGAAAGGATTTCATGACTTTAAAAAATGGTTTCCAGGGCTGGTCAGGCACCAGGGGTTAAGTGCAGTCGGGGCCCAATGTGGGGCACCCCCACTTCCTTCTTAAGCGCCAGCTGAATGCTCCACATACAGTAGACACTCAGCTAGGCTGACTGGAGGAAATCAACACAAAGACAGTTTATCACCATGTAAAAGTGTGCACAGAGTTGAGAGGAAAACAGCACTGAGGGAGGAAAACATGGGATGCCATCAGCAGCACTCTGTTAACATTTACCTTAACAGCATGTTACCATTTTGCAAATAAATTTAACAAATAATGGAAGCCTCTTAGCTGACAAAAGAGGTACAGAACTCAAAACCACACATTTTGAACCTGAAAACAGCTCTGGACATCCCAAGACGGAGTCTCTCAAGTGTCTGGTGTCAAAGTGAACAAACACTCCTGTCACAATAACTCACAAGTCCCCTTGAGTTGAGGGGACAGCTGAACAAACAGCTGCATCCAAGGGCACAGGTGGCGGCCACTCACCTGTGTCTCATGACCTGAACAAAATCCTTGCTCTTCAGCTGCAGGTACAGGTCAGGGGTCTCCTCCGCACGACACAGCACCACCTCCAGACACAGCGTCTTCATCACGCCATGGAACCTCGGCAGCAGGAAGAGCACGCTGTTCATGAACCTGGGCAGCGGGCAGGGCCGGTGAGCGGAGGGGCACTGACCCCCACCAGGACCGTCCTCGGCAGGCAGGTGGTGACAACGCCCCACGACCTTCTCCACAGGCAGGGGCAGGCAGACGGACACAACCACCCATCCCCGCCCACGACCCACCCCAGCAGGCAGGTGGACACGGCCCCCCACCTGTCGGCCAGAGGAGCGAAGTTCTTCGTGGCTCTGCTCAGGCACACGATGAACTTGTCCTCCATCGTGTTCTGATGCTGCCTCAGTTGCTTCGCCACCAGTTCATACACAGACTCCTCCAGCATCTGGAAGACCAAGTTTCCTTTCAAATACACACAAGTGGGAACTCGGAGGAACTGAGAAGAGTGAGGTGACCACCCACAGCACCATCTCAAGGAGGCCCTGGAGGCTCTGACCACTGGGCACCACCAGAGGCTCAGCAGCCGTGGGTGCAGGTGACCCAGGCCTCGGCCACATATCAGGTGAAAGAACCATCAAGATTATACTTCCTTCTGACGCCAAGACTCTGCCAGCGAGTCATCTGAGCAGCTGAACAAAGACCAGGGACTGAATGCTGTTTAGGACACACGAAATCCAGGGGTCGGGATGCCTTCCAATGCAGGGGGTGCAGGTTTAATCTCTGGTCCAGGAGCTAAGAACTCCCAAGCCACAGAAGCAATATTGTAACAAATTTAACAGACTTTAAAAATGGTCCACATCAAAAAGATCTTAAGAAAAAAAAAGACATATTTTATTATGTCGGTGTGCATGTCTCTGGTCAAAGACTCTCACAAACCAGGATGTCAGGGAGCTCCATCTGCAGGCAGCCTGCCTGTCTCCCTATGCCCGCCTTCCAGGCCCGGCCTTTCCTGACTGCTCCCCGAGAACTGCACCCCCAGGGAGCACCCACACACAGAACAGGGGGCCCTGACCCCACGGGAGAAATGAGGAGCACAACAGGCACTTGGGACTGGAGCCCGTGGTCTGGAACCGAGCTGGTCAGTGGTCAGAACACAAGTGACTCCCACTTCTGTGTCCCACGCTGCTCCCCCATCTTACACTAAATCAACCATTCTACACTCAGAAAAGAGCTATGTCAAACCAAAGGGTGTACCATTTGTATTAAGTTGAGACTTAAGTCATGAGAGATTAACCTTTCGATCTGCTATTATGTGCTCCACCAGTAGTGATAACTAAGCATATTATATGAATTGAAACCCACCATTTAGGGGCATTAGAATCATGTCATCACAATGTTATCCTGAATTTGAAACATGTTTTTATTTTATAAAAATAGCTGGCAATCCCTAAAATAAATTATAAGTTTGATTTTCTCAGGGAGGGGGTTCCTATTTCCTTTCAGTTTAATTTTTCCTCTAAATACAAATAAATGCCTAATTGGTGAAATAGGCCGGGCTCCAACATGCTACGGAGGGACCGTTCTGCCCTCAGGATCCCCTGGCTTCCCCAGCCTCTCCTCGACCTGTCTCGTTGCAGAAGGGGAGGGGACTGGAGACACAAATTTGGGTATCAGGAGCCTGAGGAGTTCTCAAGCCATGAGGCTGGGTAACCAGCTAGGGGCCCACACTCCGAGTTGTAGGAAAGTCCGGTGGGGTGACACCCCAGCGAGGGAGGGAGAGTGTCTCGGAGCATGACAGAGGGCCGAAGACTGGTCCAGTGTGGCGTGCTAGACAGTCTGCACCCCGCGTCCGGTCACCGTGGGTGACAGGCTCTGCAGACGCTAGCAGGGAGCCCCCTGCATTAACTCATGGGGGTCAGCCAAGTAGCAGAGAGTTATAACCTGTGACTTCCAGAAACGAGTCGGGGAGGGGACTGTGTGCTTAGAGGTGCAGGGCACAGACCAGGTGCCCAAGTCAGAGGCCACCCCCGCTCTTCAGCTGCACTATGCCAGAAACTGGAAGGGGGGCACCTCTCCCGTTTACCCTCCCCCAAACCACAGCAAGGCTTCACCAGGGCAGTTTCTCCAAAGTGGCCCCTGATGCCAAGGTCAGAGGAATGAAAGCTGCTCCAATGCTTACGTCCTGACTTTACAATAAGAAGCAGGTTAACAACCTTAAGGCTTGCCAAGTTTCCAGGCATTAAAAAAAAAATTATCTCTTTAAAAAAACTGCCCACTCTGGCTTCTGGTACAGAGGACACAGTACCGAGGCTGAGTCAACAGTGAAGAAGAGGCGTTCATGCCATGTGCACACACTCACCTTCTCTCTCCCGCTGAGATACCGGAGAACAAGCCCCAAGACCTCCGCGGATGCTGCGTACACCTCTTTGTATCTGACAAAGGACATGTTACTGACCAGAGCTTCAAAGTACCTGCAAGAAACACAGAGAGCCAGTAAGCACAGGGCAACCCATCCTGCTGTCTGACAGAAAGTGAAAGTCACTCAGTCGTATGCGACCCCATGGACTATACAGTCCATAGAATTCTCTAGGCCAGAACAGCGGAGTGGGTAGCCTTTCCTTTCTCCAGGGGATCTTCCCAACCCAGGGATCGAACCCAGGTCATCTGCATTGCAGGCGGATTCTTTACCAGCTGAGCCACCAGGGAAGCCGCTGTCGGACAGAAATGTATCACAACTGTCCTCCCTGCCCACCCAGACAAATGACACCTGGGCATGCCCTGCCCACCCGCACAGCTCCAGATACAGACACTGGCAGCAATGAAATCAGCAGTAGCCTGACTTCTGACCCCTCTAAAGCTGTCTATGTGACAGGAGGCGGACACACAGTGACACAGGGGTGGGGTGGGGGTGGGGGACGGTGCAACCTGGCCTCATGACAGCAGGACCGGGTATCAGCAAAGCCACTTGTCCGAAAGTTAGCCACTTCCTGCTGATGCTGTGCTGAGCTGCACGACCGTCCATGACACCAGGCGGCCAAAGCCCCTGGAGCCCCGGAGGCTGATCCAGGAGGACAAACTGGACAGTGAACACTTCCAGAGAGACAGTGAACTTGACCGAGTGACCGGCTCTGCAGGGATCCAGCCCCTCTCTGTGAAGTTTCGGGCTGTCCTGCTAAGGTCCCGCCACGTGGACCCTTCCCCGCCCCAGGTGATGAGGAGCCAGGAGGCCCGCCCCCTCGTGGCCACACCCTGTGGTGAACGGTCTCCGGACCTCAGGCTGCTTTCAGGAGCTGATGCTGAAAAGGGCAGCTTAGAAAATAATAGAAATAGCTAACACCCTGTCTACCAAAATTGCATGGAAAAAACCACACGGTTTTTAAAAACTCACTTTTCTCATTCACTCCACTAACATATTTCTTCTCCCAAATGATTTCTAAACCCAACTACTTAATTCAGGTGGAAATACTAATATGGGTCCTAGTCCTTAAATTTATCAAAATTAAACCATATTCCAGTCTCCAATCAGAATCAGGTATGCTTTACCCAAAAAAGAAACAAAGCGAAAAACATGACACTTACCGGACACTTTCCACGCCACACTTTGGGTCATAAGGGGGCAAGCTGTTGGCCATTACAATGCCCAACAACTGAATTCCTACAGAATTGTCTTTAGAATTAGGATCTTTACTGGAAAACTTGTCAAATATTAACCTGAAATGTGAGTGTGAAGAAACAGTGTAAGTTGTCGCACGTACGGAGCAGGAAGACAGAGGTAAGATCTCCCACAGCTGACTGTCGGGGCAAGAAATTCCTTCCTTCCCATTACTTTGTTCACAACTGGTTACTCTGCCTCTGGGAGGGGGGAGCCCTGCATCTCCCACAGTCTAGTTATTTGCCCTAATTCTCCCTCGGCTGATGGTGAGAAAAGGAAGAAAAGTGAAGTTGCTCAGTCATGTCCGACTCTTTGCGACCCGATGGACTAGCCTACCAGGCTCCTTCGTCCATGGAATTTTCTAGGCAAGAGTACTGGACTGGGTTGCCATTCCCTTCTTCAGGGGATCTTCCCGACCCAGGGATTGAACCCAGGTCTCACACATTGCAGGCAGATTGTGAAGGGTGGATCATGAGTGACATCACACCCTACCAGTAGATTCCACTCCAGGAACCATCCTTCCTTCCAGCACTTCAAGTCCATTAGTGTGTTAGTTGCTCAGTCGTGCCTGACTCTTTGCAACCCCATGAACTGTAGCCCATCAGGCTCCTCTGTCCATGGGATTCTCCAGGCAAGAAGACTAGAGTGGGTAACCATTCCCTTCTCTAGGGAAGCTTCCTGACCGAGGGACTGAACCCAGGTCTCACGCATTGCAGGCAGATTCTTTACCATCTGAGCCACCAGGGAAGTCCTGAAGTCAGTAAGTCTCATGGTAATTAACCCTGCACAATGTGTGACAAGTTAAAGGATACTGCAAACCCCAGTAAACCCATACCTGTAAGGGATGGACAGACAATCCTTCCAGCACTCAACAAGGGTTTTTATGATTTCAAGGTTATGTCGAAACACAGCTCTTTTTTGATGAAAAACATGTTTCATTAGGAAATGAAGCAATCGATTCGCTAACACTTCATCTTTAGGGACCCCCTGAAAAAATGCAGAGAAATTTCATGTAAATATGTAGCATTTCCATCTGGGAAAGTATCTCTTAACCCAGAAGTCTGTTTATAAAAGAAAGCTGGCACTGTAATGAGGAGTCTGGCTCCCGTGCTTCAGACGACATGTGACTACAACACAAAGGCCTCCCCTGGAGGGCCTTCCCCAGAACCCCCAAGGCAGCCCTGACACGAGGGTGGCTGCGCTCCTGCAGGTCTGTACAGTGTTCTTCAGCCTCTCGAAGCCTCTGCTGAGACCTCCCTATGGGGTCCCTGAAGACACCTTCCCTGCTCTGACTGGGCACCCGGCCTTGCCCCCACCTTCTCCCAACCCCAGGATCCCAGCAACTGCTGGGGCCTTCCCACTAGGACTCCATCAATGGCGAGGTGATCCCAGATCTGTGCTGGTCACCTGACCCACTGCCAGGATGCTGCTCCATGAGGTACACAGAACGGGGCGGAGGACACCCTCCCTCTGCTTTCAGCCTCTTGCTCAGACTATTGCAACGAGTGGTGAAAGTTCACTGTGACTTTCAACCTGGCTGTTGCAGCTCTCCTAGCCCAGCTGAATGTCTGACACGGGAGTCAACCTCTTGCAGAGGTTCCTCAGTTAAACTCGGCTTGCTGTGAAATGGGATAGCCACATTCCAACACAAACACGTGTGACAGCTCCATGGGCGCATATTCTGTTCAGTAAGCACATGCCAGGCCATCCTTCCAGGAGAACTCTGCACACCACTGGGGCCGACATCAATAAGCAAATAGAGAGCTCCAGCATGTGGAACCAGAGAGCTGGGGGACGCCACAGCCTGCATCAGGACAGCACAGGCACTGAGGGTCATCATCACACCAGAGGTCACCAAGTCACACCAGGCCACCATGAGCAGGGAGGCTGACAAGACGGATGCTGGAGACCATGACCTCGGCCTCAAGTTCAGGGTCTGCCAACATCTATTTTACATGTATTTCTAATAAAATATTCTTCCCTGGTAGCTCAGACAGTAAAGAATCTGCCTGCAATGCTGAGACCTGGGTTTGATCCCTGGGTCAGGAAGATCCCCTGGAGAAAGAAACGTATTTTTGCTAGTATTCTTGCCTAGAGAAACCTATAGACAGAGAAACCTGGCTGGATATTTCACATGTACTTTTAATAAACCAATTATTAGTGTCCATGCTCCTAGCAAGCTAAAGCAGTAAGAAAACAGGACAAACATCCAACATCTTAAAAATAAAAGCAAAGCCAGAGGAATTATCAAAAGCAAAGCAAAGAAGACAGAAGTGAAGGAGCAGAACGAGGCCTTCTGCAGCAGCAGCACAGCACAGACGTGCAGGATCGGGGCCAGAGACGCTGAGGACACACGGGGGCTGGGTCCCGGGTGCCGCGCGGGGAGACGGCACCAGAGGTGCAGCTGCTCTTACCACAGGGGTGGCTATTCCTGTCCATGAAAGGACCGTGGCCACGATCTCAACCACTAGGTAGTGGATCCCGTCCCCGCCGTTGTTGTCAGAGACCACCAGCTGCAGCAAGGGGCCCAGCCAGTGCCTCGCATGAGGCCGGAAGACCTAGGCGAGAGTTCAAAGGTCAGACATCAGAACTGCTGAGTAACTAAGATGGGAGTTCAGGAACATCCTTCTGTATTACGACTCGACCTAAATTCAAAACAGACGTGAATGCCAACAACTATGCTGCTTGATTCAATTAAGGTTCTCTGCTGAAGTCTTCCTTGTGGGCCCTGAAACCACAGTTCAAAGGAGACGGATTCCAACTGATCTGCTCTTTGCGTAGGTCTGCTCCAACTATGCTTGGAGTAGTAACAACATTCTGCACCAATCCCACCCTCTGCACAGTATACAGCCGTAGGACCCTACTCTTACTGGATACAGAAGCAAGGAAAGTGGAAAAGGAGGACATAAAAGCAAGGTGCAGGTTGCAAATTTTCTTCACACACCCAAGGTCTCTGAAATCCAGAGCATCTCCACACACTAAATTCCACTGAATTTACTTTAGAAACTCAGACCGAGTGTAACCCAAGACTCTCGGCCTCCTTCCCCTCTGCCACCCTCTTCTTTCTCCAAATGTTTTCTCAGGGATTTCAAATCTAGGCTCACAGTTAAATCTGTGTGATCTCAAATCTTTTTGATCAAGTACCCCAGAGGTAAATAATGTTTACAGTCTCCAAGTATGTCTACTGGTTTGTTTATACATTTTAAATATAAACTTCTTTATTGTATTATTAAACTATAAAAAAGGATAAAAGTTCAAACTTTAAAAAGAATTGTAAATACAAGTTCCATGCTTTTGGTCCATTAAGACAATGGGCCCCGAAGGTTCCTGAGCTCAGGGCGTGTGCAATACTGCAGGCCCCTCACGCCGCATGTGTGCGCACAGCTCAGTAGCCCCCGTGCCGAACTAAAAACTAGACGCCGGCTCCTCTCCTCCAGCCATCAGGCCAGCACTATAGGAACATGAGCTGGACGTCACATGACCCCAAGTACTGTGGCTGAACTGTGAGCCCCAAGAGGACACCGAGGTCCAGCTCGCAGGACCTGTAATGTGACCTGATTCAGAAACAGGGTCTTGGAAGATTATTAGGTTAAGAGTCATTAGCAGGGGACTTAACCAGTGACAATGTCTTCATTTGATAAAAGGATTAAAAGGGAAATTTTTACATGTGAGACAGGTGCCGAGAGAAGACCATCCACAGGCCAAGAAATGGCCAAAGCACACGGCAGCTGGTCACGCATCATCGGGGCCAACCGGCTGACACCCCGGCCTCGGGCTTCCAGCTCCTGAACCAAAAGGGTCATTTCTGCTGCCTGAGCCACAGGAGCTAGAAGTCAAGTATGACTCTGAGGAAGGGCCCGTCACCACTCGACGGGCTTAAGGCCTCGCCAGCTGCTGCCTGGGAGGCCCACTCCTGGCACTTGCTCCTCCTGAGCTGCATGTGAACCCCCTGCCCCTCCCAGGTCAGCCTAGGATCGCTCATAAACCTGTCCGAGTGCCCCTCCTGACGGGGCCACGCATGACCGACAGATAAACAGAGCCATGATGCAAGCACGTCAGCTACTCTTCACACAGTTACCAGGAATCTCTTCACCATGTTCTCTGTTACTCTAAACCAAGAAGGCTGGCAGCTGTAAGAAACCTACCGACACACATACTTCATAACAAAGGCCACTCCTAACTCAGCAAAAGTTAATTTACGCGTTTTACAAGAAAATGAAGAAAAATGATGCTAAATAAATAATACAGTCCGGCAAATTTATTCAGAGAATAAAGCCATGCTTTGACCCTTAACGTCTTCCTTTATGGTGGGTTTTTTAAAAGTAGATTCACATGTGCTTTTGTGCTTAGTCACTAAGTCATGTATGACTCTTTGAGGCCCCATGGACTATAGCCCACCAGGCTCCTCTGTCCATGGGATTTCCCAGGCAGGAATACTGGAGTAGGCTGCCATTTCCTTCTCTAAGGAGATGCATATAATTGAAAAGAGTTTTTTTAAAGAAATAAATAACTTACTTCTTCTGTATTAACAACCAGCTTGGCTAAGAAAAGACGGATATTTAATGACACTGATGGATTTCCCAGTTTGTCATGAAGAAATTTCATCCAAGGAGGAAGATTTCTTGGCACTGAACCCTGAAACAACACACTCAATATTACTTAGTGAGAAAGTGGCATTATGACACAATGACAAAGCAGGACACGAGTGACTAGACATCACGAGTGTAAGAGATGGGATTCAGTTTAGTCTTCAATGTCAAACGTTCGCTCAACAGGACATGGTCAGTCACGGTCAGCCGTGGTGAGTGAGACCAGAAAAAGCAGAGAGACCTCCTCTGTGGGCAGCGCGGCCTCAAGTCTTTGCATGTGCTGGACCAGGGCCACCAGGGGGGCCATGCACTCATGCTGGCTGAGCTCGTCCACATCCAGGTCCAGCACGTCGCCTGGGCCCTCAGGGTCCTGACGCTCCTGGGGAGAGAGAGGCCGTGAGGGGGTTGAGCACCCGACTGTCTGCTCCATCACAGAGTGCACACAGTCGGGACCTCTCATCTTCCTCATGTTCTCAGGAAGTGTCCCCCCGCCCCCGCCTGCCCAGCTCTCTTCTGGGGTCACACCAAAGTCAGGGCATCACTGAAGACCCGCTGCTCTCTACACACACATCTCTTCAGACGTGTCCTGGTGGCCCCAGAACACTCCAAGTCTTGAGAGCAACAGTCTCCATGATTCTCAGCTGCTACTTTCTGTAAAAAGTAGAGCAACTGAAGGATAATCACAGGGTATGTGTTTTCCTATTGTGCTGTCAGTACTTCGAAAAGTACTGAGGACTTCTGTGAACTTAATATGCCTCAAAATTTTAATCAAAAATAGAATTTAAAAAATTCCTGATCCTTTTTAAGAAAAAAAGAGTAGGGATAATCATTTACACATGGGATGTTGAACTGAGGTGTCATACACACGGGGCGGAGCAACTGATCTGGTCGTGTCCCAGCACAGATCACTTCCAGGAAAAAGCAGCACAGGAAACTCCAAGAAGACATACTGGACAAGTAAAGGTCACAGCCTGCCCCCATCACCAGACACTCCTTCCCTGGAGGCCCAGCCTCCAAGGAGGAGATTCTGCTTGGGCCAGGAATGCTGATGACAGACACGCGGTTCTGACATCAACTGTGACCCCGGGAGGAGCCGGGAATGTGACCCATCCCCGCACTGCCCCCACCCTGGGCTGGTGGCGTTAAGACACTGTGCCTGGACTAGGGGCTGGGGCCCCACTATCCTGGGATGCCCTTTCCTTCCCAACACCAACAACACTCTTTAATCACCCGTCTCCGGAAATGACCAGCGCTGGCCTGAGGGTCTTGGGACCCATACGAATAGCTCTGGACTCCAGTTGAAAAATCAAACTGACTCATTTCCTCACTCAGGCTGCTGTCTGCCAGATACGATAGTGAAGACATGTATTGGGGGCCACCTGAAGGAAAAAGAGGATGAGCCACCGTCACTCAAGTCAGTAAGACACGTATGTCTCGAAGATCAAGTGACTCCTGCATTTAGGATACTTTCATTAAATCTGTACTCCTCACCCACCATCCAGGTGATCCCTGAGCAGTTACTCATCAGCAAAAACAAAGACATTAAATCACACTAGATCCAGTTTTTGGACGTGATGCTAACAGAACTTCTTGCATTTAAAATTTTGATGATGCACATTCTGCCCATAAAGCCTAACATAAATGTGGCTAGAGGTATTACTGATAAATAACTAATCCAACGTATGTAAGGAATTTAGAAAACGGGTCCACATTTTATCTTTGAATCGGTGGGGAAGAAAAAGCCATGAAGAAAAATTAAGCCAGAAATTAAAACCAGGAACACGTACAAGGACAGAGGGTTGATTCTACATAGGGAGGCCACGGACTTCCCTGGGGGTCCAGTGGTTAAGAATTTGTGTTCCAAGGCAGGGGACACGGGTTCAATTCCTGGTTAGGGAACTAAGATTCCACATGCCATGGAGCAATTAAGCCTGGGCGTCACAAGTAAGACTAGATGCAGGCAAGTAAGTAAATACAGAGGCTAGGAGAGCTCTCTTCAGAGAGGGGCATTACACAAAGCCTCGCGGGCCATGCTGACCTTGAGGGCCAAGACCCCCCTTCTGGGACATTGCAGCAAACCCAGGGAGACGAGTCTGAGTAACACACAAGCAGAATCCAAAAGCAAACAGCACACCAATCTTGCATGTGTTAAGAAACTGAACCAGATATGAACTCCTCTGGCTACGCTGAGATGCTTCCGTGCTGCTTTAACTAACTGCATTTCTTTAAAAGTACAATTCTATTTACCACTTGAAAATAAAAAATTTCCAAATCTAATTCAAGGCTGGGGTATTTAAAATACTATCTATATACTGGAATCTTCCTCATCATTTTGGAAATGTCCTACCTGCATCTTCATTTGCCGCCTCCCTGGCTTCTCTCCTAATTTCAATGTACTTTTTCTTTCTTTCCATAGGAACCTATTAGGCAAAAACAGACAATTTAAAACTTTTTAGACTCGGGGTCACATAGTTTCTATTTTTGCAGCAATCTGACAAAAACCACTGTTACTCATTTTAAGCAAAACTAAAACACCCACAGAGACAGACCCCGAGAGCCCGTGCTCCTCCAGCTCTGGGACTCAGCGGGTGGTGCTCCTCCAGCTCTGGGACTCAGCGGGTGGTGCTCCTCCAGCCTCAGGCCTGGCCAGGAGCCTCAGGCCCTCGACTGCACAGCTATGACAGACCACAGAGCTCCACAGAACTCCCAGACACTCACAGGTAACACACAGGGTCTGAGCGCCCCAAAGACTGGTGTGACTATGTGATGTCTTAGTTCTTTGAACACAGGCCTAGAAAACAGTCCTAGCTTTATTCCAAAAGGGCACAGGGCAGGGAGCAACCACTCACCTGAGCTTGTGAGCCACCGAGCCACACTAGGATGGGGCGGAGATCGGTCGTGCAGGACAGAGTGCCAGTCTCCCCTGGCACCTGCTCTGCCCGTCCACCGCCCTGGGCTGTGAAAGGCTGCAGCACCCCCAGCGTCCACTGAGCTTGGCAGAGACTGAGCGTCCTCCCCATCACCCTACCTATTCCTGCTTCTGGTGCCCAGGACTGGCTGAGTCCCCACCAGGGCCCAACCTTGCATGGGGTGAACCCCAACTCACTGACCATAGGAGCTTACTCAGAAGACCACTCGGGGGATGTGTGCTAACAGCTCCTTTTACTGGCATTTTCTGTCCTTTACAAGTTAAGGGAAAACGTGAGTCAGGGCCAACCTTTCACAGCTGCCTGAGATTATACCTGAGCTCGAACTATAAGCAACCACCTGTGTTTACAGCTCACAGCGGACTTGAGTAGAGGGCATTTAGTGTTCAGCACCCTGTACGTTCTTCCCTACAAGCCTTGGTAAGTGTTTTCACCTTGCAAACACCATGACCAGCCTCACTTACCTCCACTTCTATGGGAAATGTGTAGCAGCGCTTCAGGTCTATCAGATTTTCAAAAATGAGCAAGTTCTGTAAATGCAAAGAGTCCTATGATGATGCCCCAGTGGAGGAGAGGCCTGGTGCTGATGTCACTAGAGCACCTGCCGTCCGCATCCGTGCTGGGCTCCAGGAGACCCGCCACCCCGCCCCACAGGACCCAGCAGCACCATCCCCACCCTGCGGGACCCAGGCAGCACAGCCAGGGGTCAAGAGGGGCCTACCTTCTCCGGCTTCTCGCTGAACAGGAAGCCCTGGTAAAACCTGAGCTCTGTGAAGACGCAGCGGACGAGGGCAATGGCACAGGTGTAGGCGGCACAGTGGTACAGCCGCCGGCGCTCCAGCAGCTGGGCCTCCCCAGCCATGTTCTCCGAGAAGGCATCGTGGCATAGCCTGTGGGCGGCCGGGTGGGGGTCAGTCCCTCTATGGGAGACTGGCTCCAGTCCACACTGCAGGACCTGCCCTGTACACCCTCGCCCACACCTGGGCTGTATTGCACAGGAAGCTGGGGTGGGGGGCCCAGCTCGAGGAGCAGGAGGGGCTCCAAGAGGCCGGGTCTGAATGACTGAGTCCAAGGTCTGTGCGAGGGTGTGGAGGGTGGGTGGCAGTGGTGAGAGGAGTCCTGAGCACACCCAGGAGCCCGGTCTTTGCCCTGTCCACAGTGGCCAGCCCCCCTGAGCACATTGCCATCAGAACACAGCTGCCCCTCTGTCTACACTGCTCCCAACTGCTCCGCACAGCCTTCAGAGTCGGAAGGGATCACTGGCCAGCCCTTGACGGGAGAAGTATACATGGCCCAGCCAGGGGACCACAGCCTCTGCACTTCCATGCCCCCTCCAGTTACAGGAACACCCCCAGCTATGGGACCCCCCAGCTACGGGACAGGGACCCTCTGCAGGGCTGCAGACCGAGGAGCAAAAGATCAGGTTCCAGTAATACACGGATGGTCGCTGTGACCACAGGGCAGCAAGACTTGTCACCAGGAGGCCTGTGAGGCTCCACCCAGCAAGCCCAATGTTTCCCAACCACTGGCTGCAGGAGACCAGCAGCATGAACCTGTCAGCCCCGAGGGCTGTGCTCAGAGGTTAGATTCAGAAGGAAAAATGTGGCCCTCAAGACCTTCATTGATGCCAATACCTGCGGGTGATGTCACCCCTAAGGCACACACATGAGGAGGGGTGACCGGGGTGGAGGGGACTCTGCAGAGCGAGACCCTACACATCTGTGTTCAGCACTAAGACAGGAGCCGCACAGAAAGCTGGCTTCAGAGATGACATGTGTGACTCTTCCATGATTTACAGAACCACTGCTTAGAAATGCTGAACACTCCTTCAGTTTCAAATGAGAGAGAAAATAAAATACACTCAATCCCGCCTCACTGTAAATCATACACTGAGCTCTTGAAGGAGAAGAAATGGTAGAAAAACAGTAAGAGAAAAAGCTGTACTCTATAGAAGATGTGTATTGGATAAAACATGCTGCCCAATAACATGCTGAATTAACTCCATCCAAGAACTCTGTAGGGGCTTCCCTGGTGGCTCAGTGGGAAAGAATCTGCCTGCCACGCCATGCAGGAGACCTAAGTTTGACCCCTGGACTGGGGAGATCCCCTGGCGAAGGAAACAGCAATGCACTGCAGTATTCTTGCCTGCAGAATCCCATGGACAGAGGCACCACCACCACACAGTCTGTACACAGGAAAACTACTAACATTCAGTGTTCAAGCATGTATTCATATCATACACATACATAAAAACACATGCATCAAAAAAATTAACTACGATCTAAACTTAAGGAAAACCTTACTTAATTAGTGTCTTTGTAAGTTCATTTCCTTCTGTGACGCTCGAGCCGTGGAACACCTGGTTAATTTTAGATTCCTTAGAGTGGACATCATCTTTCGGAAGACGAGAGTACATCACCTCTAGCATCTTGTAATATCCCATCTTCTTGGTGATTTGAGTGTCAAAGGCAGATTCATTCAGCTAAAAGTATATAATAAATTATTATCTTTGGTCCTATCAAACATGGAAAATATTTTATTGAATAAATCAACTTTAATACTCAATGTTTCCTGGTGGCCCAGACGGTAAAGAATCTGCCTGTGATGCAGGAGACCCAGGTTCAATCCCTGAGTCGGGAATATTCCCTGCAGAAGGGAATAGCAACCCACTCCAGTATTCTTGCCTGAAGAATTCCATGGACAGAGGAGCCTGGTAGGCTATACAGTCTATAGGGTCACAAAGAGTAGGACACGACTGAGTGAACGTCTGTCAATACTCAATGCCCTTTAAATTGAAAATAATTTTAACAAAGATATTAAACCACTTCAGTAAGAAACAGCCCAGGGGCTAAAACATGAACATAAGTACTGATGTGTGGTAGCAAATACTGACTTCAGCTCAGTGAAACTTATTTTGGACTTCTGGCCTCCCAGGGTGTGAGAGCATAGATTTCTGTTGTTCCAGGTCACCAAGCTTATAGTAATTTATTACAGCAGGTTAAGGAAACTAATATATATTTGGGTACCAAGAGTAGGGGGGCTACTTCAAAATGAAAAAAATACATAAGTGGCTTTGGAATCGAACAGGGAAGACAGGAGGAAAAAACTTTGGCCGTGCATGACAGAAAAAGTCTATATTGCCTATATTTCTTGCCAATGTTAGAAATGTCAACATTGAAGGCACTGATGGTGAGCACTCAGAAGTGGAGGGCAAGCCAGTGGCAGCAAAAGCGATGAATGCTATCTCAGGGAATGGCCATTGTCACAAACCTATTCTTGGTGGAAATTCAGATGTTAAAGTAATTGTTGGTGAGGTCTCAGAATGAAGTAGGTAACAGTTTTTAGAAACTGGAGGAAAGAGGATCCATGCTATATGGTGCAAGAAAACTTAGCTGAAGAGTATTCAGAGGTTGTGTAGAAAGCAGAGAATGTAGGCTGTGCCCTTGAATATGCAGCTGAAAGATTTCTAAGTAAATTTGTTGGAGATAAGCCTGGCTTCTTCCTTGCTGCTCATAATAAAATGTGTGAGAAATTAGACAGAACTTGATGATGTGGGAAATTCTCAGCCCATCCAGCTTGTAGAAGACACCGCCATGAGGAGAGCCACAGTGAGGGAAGTCGATTGAAGAAGACCACGGGTGCAGCCAGGGAAAGAAGCCTGTGCTCACTGCTGCCCTCAGCCTGTACCGCTCCTCCACCCCCGCAAGACCCAGAACCAGGGAGGGGCCGTGGCAGGAATCTCCAAGACAGGCAGGAGACAGACAGAAGGTTTCTGAGAAGCTCAGATCAGTTTGAACCGAAAGGGAAGAAGAAAAGATGAAATGAAAAAAAGGATGCTATATTCCCCAAATGCTACAGGCAAGAAACAGATAAACCTGCTCAGCTGAAAACAAATGCTAACCTTCAAGGAAAAAGGACATGACTCCAAGGACAGAGTCTTTGGCCCAGAGCACAGAACACCAGGCCACTATTCTCAGGTCTTGAAACCTAATGGATTTGCCTGACTGAATTTTCAAACTGCTTTGGAAAACAAACTCCTTCCTTCCATTGTCTCCTGTTTGGAACAAGAATGTCTATAATGATCATCCTATGCCTGTTCCACCACTGTATCTTGGAAGCAAATAAAGTATTTTCTAGCTTCACAGGTCCACAAATGGAGACGGTGTGGCCTCAGAATGCACCATTCTGAGAACCCCACCCATAACGATTTATATGATGAGGTGTGGGACTTGGTGCTAACGATCTTTAGGTGAGCTTTTGGACATAGAAGCTTCCCTAGTGGCTCAGAGGTTAAAGCGTCTGCCTGCAATGCGGGAGAGCTGGGTTCGTTCCCTGGGTCAGGAAGATCTCCTGGAGAAGGAAATGGCAATTCACTCCAGTATTCTTGCCTGGAGAATCCCATGGACGGAGGAGCCTGGAGGGCTACAGTCCATGGTATTGCAAAGAGTAGGAAACAACCGAGCAACTTCACTTTCACTTTTCACTTTCTTTGGACATAGAAGTTGATGTTGTGTAATGATGTAAAGTAATTAGCCTCCAACTAATAAAAATAAATGGAAAAAAAAAAAAAAGAAGTTGATGTTGTAATGGGTTTAGACCTGGAATGAGATAAATGTATTTTGCAAATAGAAACACTTGGCACAGGTGGACTATGTGAGGCTGAATTAAAGACCTAAAAAGACACCCACACTCCAATGCCTAGAACCTGGGTCTGTCACCTTGTATGAGAGAAGGGATGAGACAGGTGAAATGAAACAAAGAATTCTGAGATTATCCAAGAGGATACTAAATGCACTTTTGTTTACAGGAGAGAGGCAGAGAGAGACACTACACAGAACTGAGGAGGCCAGAAGCAACCCAAGTGTCCACTGACAGAGGAATGGATAAAGAGTTGGTACATACATCAATATGATAGAATATTACTTGGCCATAAAAAAGAATGAAATAATGCCATTTGCAGCAACACGGACGGACCTACAGATTATCATACTAAGGGAAGTAAGTCCCACAAAGACAAATATCATATGGTATCATTTATAAGTGGAATCTAAACTATGAGACAGTCAACTTACAAAACAGAAATAGATTCAAAGATGTAGAGAACAGACTTCTGGTTACTAAAGGGGGAGGAGGGGAAGGGGATAAATTAGGAGTTTGGGATTAACACACACACAACTATACATAAAACAGACAAACAAAGACCCATTGTATAGCACAGGGAACTATACTCAGTATCTTGTAATAACCTCTAATGGGAAAGAATCAAATAAAGAATAGACACATGTGTGTATCAGGTTGGTGCAAAAGTAATTGGGGTTTTGTACTGTTGAACTCTGCCGTTTGATATTGGAATACATTCTTAATTTGGTTATGTTATATATCATTACATCATTTTAATGCACATTTTCTCACTTTAAGATTTTTGCTTTCAGACTCTACTACAAAGCCACAGTCATCAAGACAGTATTGTACTGGCACAAAGACAGAAATATAGATCAATGGAAAAGAATAGAAAGCCCAGAGATAAATCCACGAACCTATGGTCACCTTATCTTCGACAAAGGAGGCAAGGATATACAATGGAAAAAAGATAACCTCTTTAACAAGTGGTGCTGGGAAAACTGGTCAACCACCTGTAAAAGAATGAAACTAGAACACTTTCTAACACCATACACAAAAATAAACTCAAAATGGATTAAAGATCTAAATGTAAGACCAGAAACTATCAAACTCCTAGAGGAGAACATAGGCAAAACACTCTCCGACATAAATCACAGCAGGATCCTCTATGACCCACATCCCAGAATTTCAGAAATAAAAGCAAAAATAAACAAATGGGACCTAATGAAACTTAAAAGCTTTTGCACAACAAAGGAAACTATAAGCAAGGTGAAAAGACAGCCCTCAGATTGGGAGAAAATAATAGCAAACAAAGCAACAGACAAAGGATTAATCTCAAAAATATACAAGCAACTCCTCCAGCTCAACTCCAGAAAAATAAATGACCCAATCAAAAAATGGGCCAAAGAACTAAACAGACATTTCTCCAAGGAAGACATATAGATGGCTAACAAACACATGAAAAGATGCTCAACATCACTCATTATCAGAGAAATGCAAATCAAAACCACAATGAGGTACCATTATACGCCAGTCAGGAGGGCTGCTATCCAAAAGTCTACAAGCAATAAATGCTGGAGAGGGTGTGGAGAAAAGGGAACCCTCTTACACTGTTGGTGGGAATGCAAATTAGTACAGCCACTATGGAAAACAGTGTGGAGATTTCTTAAAAAGCTGGAAATAGAACTGCCATATGACCCAGCAATCCCACTTCTGGGCATACACACCAAGGAAACCAGATCTGAAAGAGACACGTGCACCCCAATGTTCATCGCAGCACTGTTTATAATAGCCAGGACATGGAAGCAACCCAGATGCCCATCAGCAGACGAATGGATGAGGAAGCTGTGGTACATATACACCATGGAATATTACTCAGCCATTAAAAAGAATTCATTTGAATCAGTTCTAATGAGATGGATGAAACTGGAGCCCATTATACAGAGCGAAGTAAGCCAGAAAGATAAAGACCATTACAGTATACTAACACATATATATGGACTTTAGAAAGATGATAACAATAACCCTATATGCAAAACAGAAAAAGAGACTCAGATGTATAGAACAGACTTGTGGACTCTGGGAGAAGGCGAGGGTGGGATGTTTCAAAAGAACAGCATTGAAACATGTATATTATCTAGGGTGAAACAGATAACCAGCTCAGGTTGGGTACATGAGACAAGTGCTCGGGCCTGGTGCACTGGGAAGACCCAGAGGGATCGGGTGGAGAGGGAGGTGGGAGGGGGGACTGGGATGGGGAACACATGTAAATCCATGGCTAATTCATTTCAATGTATAACAAAAACTACTGTAATGATGTAAAGTAATTAGCCTCCAACTAATAAAAATTTAAAAAAAAAATCTTTAAAAAAAAAAAAAAGATTTTTGCTAATGACTTATAGCTGTGTAATTTATATTTATTTTAGACTATGGAAATGGTGCTAGACAAATAACAAATTTGAGCCATTTTTCTTATTCAAGCTCAAATGAGTCATAAAGCAGAGGAGACAACTCACAACATCAACAACGCATTTGGCCCAGAAACTACTAATGAATGTACAGTGCGGTGGTGGTTCAAGAAGTTTTGCAAAGGAGAAGAGAGCCTTGCAGGTAAGGGGTGAAGTGCCCAGATATCGGATGATGACAACGACCAACTGAGAGCCATCACTGAAGCTGATCCTCTTACAACTACACAAGAAACTGCTGAAGAACTCATTGTTGACCATTCTATGATTGTTCAGTATGTGAAGCAAACTGGAAAGGTGAAAAAGCTTGGTTGTTTTGAAGAGTCATCTTCTCTTATTCTATGCAACAACAGTGAACGATTTCTTGATCACACTGTGACATGCAACAAAAAGTGGACTGCATACGACAACCAGCAATGACCAGCTCAGGGGATGGATGGAGAAGCTCCAAAGCACTTCCCAAAGCCAAACTTAAGGTCACAGTCAACATTTGGTGGTCTGCTGCCCGTCTGATCCACCATGGCTTTCTGAATCCCAGCAAAACCATTACATCTTGAGAAGTATGCTTAGCAAATCGATGAGATGAACTAAAAACTGCAATGCCTGCAGCCGGCACTGGTCAACAGAAAGGGCTCAATTCTTCTCCACAACAATGCCTGATGGCACATCACACAACCAATGCTTCAAAAGGTGAATGATTTTAGGCTTTGAAGTTTTACCTCAACTGCCAGATTCACCTGACCTCTTGCCGACCGACTACCACTTTATTGAGCATCTCAACAACTTTTTGCAAGGAAAATGCTTCCACAACCAGCAGGAGACAGAAAATGCTTCCCAAGAAATCACTGAGTCCCAAAGTACGGATTTTTATGCTACAAGAATAAACAAACTTATTTTTCATTGGCAAAAATGTGCTGACTATAATAGTTCCTACTTTGATTAATAAAGATGTGTTTGAGCCTAGTTACAATGTTTTAAAATTCACAGCCTGAAACTGCAATTAAGTTTGCACCAACTTAATATAACAAACAGTTCGCTGTATACCTGAAATGAATACAACATTGTAAATCAACTATATATATATCGATTAAAAAAAAGAAAAACAGTGAATTTTTTAAAAAAGAGGAAGAGGAAGGGGAAGAGGAGAGGTCAAGTGACCAAGACTCAGAGGGAGGATCACCATGGCTATGAGCTGAGGGATGCTGGATCCAGAGGCTGGTGGAGAGGAAAGGGTTCTCCTTGGAGCCTCTGAAGCAAGTACAGCCCTAGGAAGCGGATTTCTGACTTCCGATCTCGGAACCATGAGACAGAAACCCCTGTGGGTCTAAGCCACACTCCCAGTCATTTTTACAGACGCCTCTGGAAACTAACACAGATGCCACGTGCCCAAAGGCTGAGATCCAAGCACGAAGGGGACGCTTCTTGAGTTGCAGACACCCTGGCTGAATACACGGCAGTTTCTAGTGACACTGACCAAGGAGGGCTGTCGTCTCTTACTAACGTTCAACTTAGTAAAAGGCTGTGATACCTTTGTAAACCTGGACTTCAACACATCGATAGCCTCCACCACAGTTCTGCTGAAGAAGTCCCTCAGGGCACCCAGGCAGCAGTGCCGCAGCAGAGTGAGGAGGGCCCGGTCCACTACCGCCTGGCGGGTGGCGCTGGGAAGCAGGTCGTCCCTGCTGAACTTCCGGTACACGCTTTCCAGAAGGCCCAACTGCGTGGCACATGAACTCCTAAGAACAAAGGAAAATTACACGCACATGCCGGCTTTAAACAAATACTCCGCAAGGGCCCACTATGCTACAAGTAAATGCTAATGATTATGAATTAGAAAAATAAAGATTATGTATATAAAACCATGAAATACAAAAAGCATATGTACGTAAGCCATGTGATCTTACTCATCTCCACAGAAACCTTCGTGGCTATTTAGGCCTTGGAAAAAGGATATTTTCATTTATTTTCAAGTTTGGTCCAGTTCAGAGGATACCTGCAAGGCTTCAAAGAGCCCCATGCTGATGACCATCACGTGTTCCGGACCCTGAAACTCATGAACCAAGGACCCATCATTGTACTTCCCAGGAAGAGACTCAGTCAGCAGGGAAACATGGTCTATGAATGACTGCCTACACAATTCAGCCTATAAATCTTTAAGTTAAGGATAGACTGTTTCCCTGCCTATAAAAATAAGAGGTTACGACTGAATGACCACTAAAATCTTACCCAGTTCTAAAATCTTGATATGAAGTTAGATATGAGCCAGGACAAAAAATACTAGATTTGAAGGTAATTCAGTCACAAAAATCTGAGGTGGCAGGACACGACTGGATCTACAAGAGCTCTGTGATGTGAGCCCAGACTCTGCTCCAGACCTAAACTCTCCATGACCATCCTGCTAAAGGAAGGAGGAGGAAAAGGGAAAAGAGCAAGAATGGCCACCACACGGTTTACTGAAAAGTCATGCAAATGAGCATTCACTATGAACACACGTTCCATGTCACTCATAACAGAAGAAACACACATTAGAGTGACACTGAGAGATTCTTTCTCACCTGTTATCGCTGGAAAAAATCCAAATGTTTGTCAACATACTCTGACAAAACTGTGATGAAATAGACACTTACATGCACTGCCGAAAGGAATACAAATAATACATCCCCCAAAATGGGATGTGATGATGTGATGATATCTAGCACAATTAAACGTGCATTTACCTTTGCTCTCACACTTAGGGATCCACTGCGAAGCTGCACTGGCAACATACAACATAGCAGGGCCAGGGCTAGTCGCTGGGCTATTACTCTAGTCACTGAGCTCATACACTAGTCGCTGAGCTATTACTCTAGATGCTGAGCTAGTACTCTAGTCACTTAAGTATTACTCTAGTCACTTAAATATTACTCTAGTTGCTGAGCTATTACTCTAGTCACTTAAGTATTACTCTAGTCACTGAGCTATTACTCTAGTCACTGAGCTATTAACTCTAGTCACTGAGCTATTACTCTCAACAGCAAAAGGCTGACCCAGAGCCCAGCAGCAGGGGCTGCGTCCACACACTGCAACACTTTCACACCATGAATAATTACACAATTGCTTTAAAAAAAAAAAAAAGGAAAGCAGAGACCTCTATAGCTGATTCAGAGTGTCTACAGAAAATAGGAAGTAGAAAAAAAGGTGAAGGAGCATAAGATGACAGAAGAGGGACCGAGACAGAAGGAGGTTCCAGAACACAGCATATTACTTACTTTCAGTGTTCAAAGCATGTATGTACTTTATGTGTTCAAAAACAAAATTAAATCAAAAGAAAATAAATAACTTCTAAGATCTGGAAATTAATTAAAGTGTACCTAATGAAGCAGTATAAAAACCACACACTGAAAAACACTCAAGTGAACATAAAGTGTGGCTATATCTTCAGAGAATATACTCTAAGTAAATTATAAATAAAATTTAAAATGTTAACTTCATGCAGCTATGATTATTCTTATTATTTTTGAAAATACTTTCTGTGTATTATTGGATAAAATAATTATGTAATGATGGGATGTTATTTAAATCGATCCTGAACAGAAAAAACAAAGATCTACAATGTAAG
This sequence comes from Odocoileus virginianus, assembly GCF_023699985.2. Taxonomy (NCBI): domain Eukaryota; kingdom Metazoa; phylum Chordata; class Mammalia; order Artiodactyla; family Cervidae; genus Odocoileus; species Odocoileus virginianus. The sequence goes on from NC_069688.1 coordinate 17,199,126, forward strand.
GGAAAAAATAATAAAAAGAAATTAAATAATAAAGAACTCATAATGTTAAGATTGAAAGAGAAAGATCAGAGTGTTGTTCTTTTCCTTAAACAAACTATTCCTTAGTTGCATGAACTGAAAGTAACACTGCAACCCAGCAGCACCAAGTTCACCTAGGACCCAGACTGCGGTCTCTAAACACCGCTTCACGGACTCTCTGGAGAAATGGTGTGATTCAGGTGCAGGTGAGCCTGAGACAATCTGCAGAGCCAGAGAGCATCTGAAAGACAACCAGAGACCAGTGGAGAGCTGCCCAAGCACTGCGGAACTAGCTACCAGGGACCCACTGGCCACAGAACATGAACATCAGAAAGAAAAGTGATGGTAATGGATTGACATTTACCTCTGTTTTGTCTTTAAAAGCTCTAAAAATGAAAAAAGTTACAGAGACAATTGTAGCATTGGAGTATGTTTTAAAATTGGGGTGTGAAAAATCCTCCAATTTTATCTCTCTTTTTCAAAATTATTTTGGCTGTTAAGGGGTATTTTGCACTTCCATAAAATATTAGAAACCCCTAGACAATTCCTATACACACAAAAATAAGATTTGTTGGAATTCTGATATGGACTGCATGAAAGCTACCAATGCAGATAGAAATAACGATGTTAACAATACTGTATCTTGCAATTCATGCACATGGAATATCACTCCACTTATTCAGATCTTTCATTTTTTAACTTCCTTAACCAATAGATTGTAATTTTTGGTGTACTAGTCTTGAACTTCTTTTGTTAAGATTTATTCCCATCTGTTTTATTCTTTTTTGTGCTATTATCAATGGAATTACATTTGTAATTATAGTGTCAAATGTTCTCTGTTCATATATAGAAATACTATTGGTTTGTGAATACTGATCCTGTATGTGATAAATTTTCTATAACTGTCTATTTGTTCTAATAGTTTCTTGTGATCTTCAGAATTTTCTACCTTGGGCCATCTGTGAATAAATACAGTTCTTCTTCTTTCTTTCCACGCTGACTGTCTTATTTCTTTTGCCTGCCTGATTGCAATGGCTGGAACCTCCAATACTACATTGAGTAGAAAAGAATAGACATCCTTATTCCCAAACTCAGGAAGAAAACATTCAGCCCTTCACTATATTTTGCTGGCTGTTGGTTTTTCTTAGATGACCTTTTGCCTCTTTTATCATAAATGAGTAAATGAGTGTTGGATTTTTTCAAAAACTTAACTGCATCTACTGAAATAAGGCACTCACTGTTTTCTGCACAGTGACAATAATCTCCCACAGAAATAAAACATTTATGGTTCCTAGGATCACAAACTAAGAGTGACTTACTTTCCGGCAATCCTCCTGAAAGTAGACTGAAATAATTCTTCCAGAACATGCTGCTGTTCCCGACACAGAATTTCTGTCATCAACTCCATCAACATAGGACTCTGGGATAACTCCAATGCATCCAGAAACTAGGAAAGAAACACACACCAATGGTGATTATGATGATAATTGTGTTGCACTGATTTTTGACAGTTCAAATAAAAAAGAGAAAATTATAACAGTTTCACAAAGATTAACAAATGCCAATATATGTCATTTTTGTGGCTACAGTTAATGCTTGGCATATAATGTTCACAAAATACTTGAGTTTTGATTCCCTCAGAGTTTCACAGAAAGTTTTGCTCTGACCATGTTTAGGGTCCTCTCTTCCCCTCTACGAGGCCACTCCTGGGCTCCAGCCCCAAGGGTGCGAGTGTCCCCTCACACCAACCTCACCACACAGCAACGCTCCAGGATGTGGGTCCAGCGTTCTCACCTCATGTCCCACCTTCCACCTCCATGTCCCTCTGCTCTATGCTTCAGGAGACAGCTGCAATCTTATCTGCCGTTTGGTGAAGGTTTATTAATTCTGCCCTCATGTAATTAATTTCCAAGAGCCCTAACTTGTTCTTTCTCAACATGACACTGTCTCTAGTCTCTGAAGTTACTCTGAACAGTTCTCTTTGATGTTCTTATGTTGACTTGTTGATTCTGTTCCCTTCAGTTCCTGTTGTTTTACGTCTTTTTTAGACCAGAAGCTTTCTTCAAACGTTCCATGATTATTTGTGCTTGCACTTACAGTAAGAGAAAGGTACTATAGATCTACTCAGAACTTTTGTTGGACTCAACAAGTCGCTGGCAGATTGTGGGGGAGCAGGAAACTCAGCTGGTACTGGTGTAATGGTGCTGCTGCCCACTGATGACTTCTGAATTGCAGAAAGAACACACCATGCAACAGAGAAATGAGGCGGCAACCACTGCGACCAGCCAGCAGACGTGAGGTCACTCACAAGGCCTACTGGGGTGGGGCTGTTGTCAGAAAGGTGAGCCTGAATATCATGGCCATGCCTGCAGCCTGAATTCTAGTTTAGAGAAAATGCAAAGGGGGAGGGAAACAAAAAAGCACCTCAAGGAACCAATCAGACAAAGGGGGTCAGCCTCTAAGAACATGCTCTGCTTTCTTCCAAAACCCAACATCACAGAGAAACAAAAGGGACAGATGTAAAGACACCAGGGACATGACAATTTGAAGCAACTGTCAATTAGATCCTGATTTGAAACATCCAGACAAACAGGACATCAAGAGAAGTGTGACCGCAGACGACAGAACACAGGGTCTGAGAGCAGTGTGAACTTTCCTGCGTCTGGTATCAGCGTGGCACCTCCTGCTCAGGAGCCCTGCTGAAGCATCCTAGGGTGAAGCTCCAGGACATGTGCAGCTAACTCACAAAGGTTTCAGCCAAACACACACACACAGGTGCACACACACAAAGCAAGTATGACAAAAAGTTAACAGCTGAATACGGGAGATGGTTATAGGGATGCTTCTCAAACAACCACCACTCAAACTTCAGAAGCTGTACCATATACGTAATATTCTTATTTCTAAGCTTTTTTGGGTATTATTCCTCAAAACTTACACACCATGCATAAAATACTGCACAATATTTATATGCATAAAATACCTCACAATTTTTAAAGTGGGAAAGAAAGAGAAGTTGTTCAGTCATGTCTGATTCTTTGTTACCCCATGGACTATAGCCTACCAGGTTCCTCCGTCCATGGGATTTTCAAGGCAAGAGTACTGGAGTGGGTCGCCATTTCCTACTCCAGGGGATCTTCCCAACCCAGGGATCGAACCCGGGTCTCCCACATTAAAGGCAGACGCTTTTACCATATGAGCCACCAGGGAAGTCTGAGGAACAATTCGTTACAAAGGATTCAGACACGCTTCTGCTTCTACCAACACCCAGCTTTCAAAATGCATTCAACAGTATCCTTAAAATTAGAACATTCTCTCAATATTTCACTTACTTCTCCCCAAGAATCGTTAGCAAATAGAAAACAAGCAGTGTTTTACCTTTAGTTGCTACTACTGAAAACAAACCTTTTTCATACAATCCACGTAGTTACTATAGCGCAGAGTCCCCGGGGGGAACTCTCCAGATCTCATGGGGAAATGAGAGACAATGAGCTTCTCAAGAGTACATCTGAGCTCCTGCAGATGGTCCCCCGTGAGGCTGGAGAAGAAGGGGAGCAGTGCCACGGCCTGGCCCTGCGGAGGAAGCACAAGCGTGAGACTAGCCGCAGGCCCCATGGACAAGAGCAATGACTGCTCTCTACAGATGGAGCCAGTGGGTTAAATGACCACTGCCGGACACCACGCCCACAGTGGGATATGCTCCATATCCAGACTTCCACTCTAGTCTCAGTGGTCAAGTCAGGGCCGCCCGAGAGCATGAGACAGGGCAGCACAAGTCTGTGTGATTTCTCCTCCTACAAGCAGAGCTGCTCTTAGGAACGTGCTGCCCAAGTCCTTGAGGAAAGACCATCATGACAGCCTAAAGGGTGAATGCAGAACTGACTCTCCTCCACCAGGGCCCCGGAGATCCCAGGCAGGGCCTTCCTCCCTGGGCGGGACATCAGTTCCCAGACCCCCTTGTACTGAGACCCCCGTGTGCTAAGCACACGAAGCAGAAAAATCCCAGAGAAACATCCCGTGATCCATAGCAAGACACGTTCATGAAGCTAAGCTTTACTGGAGTAAAATCTGTTACTTTTAGGACTCTAAAATTACAGTCCATGAAGTTCTGGGCCCAAGTTACTGAGATGTTTTAGATTCTTATTAATAGAAAGATGACTGATGGCTACAAAAACCAGTAACAGGGACCCAGGAGTTCTCTGTGCTGCTCCTTCTGCTTTTGAGAATGCCTGAAATTTTCCATAAAATAAAATGAAAAAAAAAAAAACAAAAAATATCACAAATACACAAAAATATAAAACAGGAAAACAAATGGAGACCATAACCTGAAAAAAAATCTTTTTAATCTCTTACCTTTAAATGTAGATCCAATTTTGGATCAGCAAGTAGACTCACAAAAGTTGTAAAAACTTCCGGGAAGGCACTGTGACTTGTATTAGAGGACACCGATGAATCAATCTAACAGAGGGAAAATAAACTCAGATTTCTACACTGTGCCTCCAATTTCCTACACTACATTTTCTACTTTTTAAATTTCAGAAATGATCTATAAATTTGTTCTTGGGCTTCAACAGTATGTCAACAGTTTCTGTTCTGAAATGTTTTTAAAACTATCCTCTAAGACAATGCACATAAAAGGCACATTGAGAAGATAAGAAAAAACAATGAGAATAAAGGACAATAAAGTAAGAAAATGGAAAAACATAAGATGTAAGTGAATCAGAAATTAGTCAAACCAATGAGCTTTTCAAGAAACCTCCATTAAATTTTCAAAGACACAAGCAAAGGACACAATTACATTTTCAAGGTTTCTCAAAATACCTGCAGAATTTTTGCCAGTAAGGTGAGCACCGCGGTTTTGCTGTCAGGGGTGGCGTCCCCAGCCCACCACGGGCTGCAGCACCCCCAGCTCTGCAGGACGGTGCTGACCAGTTTCAGGCCTTGCTGCCTCTGGCTGGCTCGGTCCCGGAAGCTCTGATCCAATAGACCGTTCAGGATGGCGCTCACCTGCAACAGTGTGGACAAAGGAAGGGAAACTTACCATCCAGGCCAACAGACGGGCAACAGAATTTACTGTCATTCAAAGCTCTTCCCAGAAAACGAAGACATTACTTCCAGAAGAGCCATGTACCTCACAGCTCCTCAAATCTGAAGTTCACATGTGACTTAACATGTGAGTTTTCTTACAAAGGCCCACAGTGGTCTCCAGCTCCTTGACTAAATCAGGCTTAAACCACTACTGTCTTCTTAGTGGGGGCATTCTCCACAGGAGGGGAAGTCAGCTCTCTGCGGTCACCATTACTACCGTGTGCACTCATGTGCACACACACAGGGACACAGGCACACAGAGATACACCCACAGGCGCACACACACATACACAGGCACATGCATACACAGGAACATGCACACAGGGACACACGTGCATGTATTCCTGTCAAACCACCATTCCAACAGCGCTCTCCTAAGCCCACTGAGATCCATGAATCAACATCCCCACCGCCATGACACCGCTCACAGATGAGCCAGCCGCAAGCTAGCACACGTCTCCTTCCTTGGCGACACTGACGGCCATGAACTTAATACTTGACTCGTGAACAACACGGTTTGAATGGCACAGGTACCCTTGACGAGGAAATGCACTCTAGTGCCGTGGTCCGTGGGAGCGGATCTGCACAGAGGGCTGTACATGGATTCTCGCTGGGGAGAGGGACAGCGCCCCAGTGTGTCCCCCTCCTGAGCTGTTCTCATGACCGTCACTGCTGTCATCAAACGCACTGGGATGGGGGAGAGGGGAGGCGGTGCACCATCGGGGGGTGGGGGACGCCTCCCAGGGCTCTCGTGGGGGTCAGTGCCCACACTGGGAGACTGCCCACTTCCCAGACCCATGTCCTCCTCAGTCCCCGCTGCAAAATTATCTTGGTGCAGAGCTTGCCCCAACAGCTTTCTGGGGAGAGGCGTACCGGACGCAGACCCTGTGGAGACCGGGCACATCAGAAACACCTGCTCTTGACTCTCACATAGTTAACAACCTGCTGACTCGGGCCCCAGCTATAAAGTCTCCTTGCAATAACAGCTCATTAACTCAGCAGGAAATTATGCCTCTGCCTTAGAATGGCCATTGCAACAGTTAACGATTTTTGATGGTCTACCAACCAATGTAAAATTCAAAATTAAGTTTTGCAGACCAAAGTCAACTACATATTAAATATTGACCTGCAAAGGTTCAGTGTGAGAGACAGAGGGGCCAGAACATGAATGTGTGGGAAGCGAGGACTCAGCATTGTGACAGGGACTGCGGCGTTGGCCCAGCCACGGCCGGCGGAGACCAAGGCCAGTCGCTCCCACAGCTGAACCGTGTTGTACGGGGCCCTGCGAGATGAGAACAAGGGTCAACGTCTCATATCCACTACATCACTAACTGCTCACAGAGGAGAGGCTTTGGGCAGGAGTTTAGACCTTCCAGGCAGAGATTGTACTTTGTTTTAATGATGCATTTTCTCAGCAGTACAGCAACCCCTTTATAAGCATTACTAAAGAAAACACACTTTCCTAAGAGGAAAAACCCATTACCATTTTGGGATTATCCACAGATGACTTCATGAGCTCTGATACGGCAAGATCCAGATTTCTCAACAGTTCAGTGTTGATCGTTTCTGAGAACAGGTTGTAGAAATACTGTCCATGAGAGAAGCTGACAATGTTCCTCTGGGTGCCTCTTGAGGATGGCGTGGACACCACAGCTGTGCCCAGGAGGAGACCTACCAGGTGCTCACACTGCAAGGAGGAGAGGGGACGGCAGTGGTCGGGACTCCCCGGGCGACAGGGAACTCTGACATGAAAAGCACAGGAGCCTGGCCTGGGAGGTCAGGGTTGGTCTGTACTCAGACCCTCCCCAGGCTCCATTTCCCAGGTTCCATTTGGGGTTAGAACTCTTCCTGACTCCCGTGTCTCCCAGGGCTCCCCAAAATCCTGCTTTGAGGGGAGCATCTGGGATAGGTGAGGTTGTTAGACAGTAGTCTGTCTGTTCCAAGGGGACAAGGAGACAGGAGAAGGGACGAGGTGGGTGGGGACCCTCAGGTGAGGACATGAGACAGTAGTCTGTCTGTGCTGAGGGGGTATGGGGGCGGGCAGGAGAAGGAGGGCGTTGGATGGGGACCCTCGGCCAGCAAGATCATCTAAGGTCGCCTGGCAGAGCCCGAGGCCATGAGCACGTGGGGCATCTGGATGCACCTCCCACACCAGCCTCTCGAGTCATCAAGGGTGGGGTAGGGAGAGCCACTGCATCAGCACAGGGTGGCTCTGCACCCACAGAACGTCCTCTGCCTGAGAAAGACCAAACCTCAGCTCAAGAACATCATCATTCTACTCCTTTTGTAAAAAAAAGGAAAACTCTTTTCTTACGGGATAAAAAGTCCTCTAACATAAATCAGTTATTAAAGTCCTTGTGCGGCTGAGAAAAGTGAAGTAAAAGTGAAAGTTGCTCAGTTGTGTCAGACCCTCTGCAACCCTATGGACTATACAGTCGATGGAATTCTCCAGGTCAGAATACAGCAGTGGGTAGCCGCAGCTGAGAAGGTTCCCAACTAAACTCCCATCTCCAGGGACACTGCGAGTGCTGCCTGAGGTCACCAGAAGGCACATGTGTACGCGGCCGCGTCTCCTACCAGTCCTCCGCACGCAAAGGCCAGCTCCAGAAGCTCACACGCAAACCGCTGGCAGCCGGGGTCCAGGGAAGACAGACTCAGCCCCTCATGTCCAGGGGCGATGCTTTTATAAACCAGGGAAAGAAGCTTCATGCCGAGAGAATGCTGCTCATCTGCAGACTGAAGTGAAGCAACACTGAGACACCCAGCAATGAGACGCTGGAGAGGAAAACACCACCTCACTGCTTTCATTCATAAAAACCCATGTTCACTACACTGACCACTGAGATACCCAGCAATGAGATGCTTGAGAGGAAAACACAGCCTCACTGCTTTCATTCATAAAAAGCCATGTTCACTAACACTGACCACTGCCTTCCGACTCTCAGGGGCATCTTCACTCACCTCTGCTTCCTGCTACAAAGGGAGGACAGCAGTTAGTGCCTAAAGGTCTCAGAAGGCTGCTGAAAACATTCAGAAGTCCTTCACTGTATTTCCAGTTTATATTCATGAACTTTAGCATTGACTGTGGCATTTACACTCCAGGCAACATTGACGTGTCTGGAGCAAGTATTTCTCTAATTCCCATCTCAGCAAGTTCTGGACATAACGATGTCTTAAAAGGACTAAATATAAATAGACTAACTGGCATAATAAGCTAAGAGAAATGTAAAACAAAGCAGCACAGTTACCTGAGACGGCACTACGACATGCAGAAGGCCAGCCTTGTGCAGCTGCTTACAGGCTGACACGAGAGAAGCCAGTCTGGCCCTCTTCGTGTGAGCGTCCGGGCCATACAGGTCAACAGCACACAGCTCCTCAAGGCTGGCCAGGCAAGGAAAACAAAGAAAAACCAGGTGAGTGCTAGCCTCCTTACTGTAAGGACTCTGACAATCATGAGTCCTGCTGGAATGCATTTACTAGCTTGCGGGGCTCCAGCCACGCTAGCTGTCCTGGGGCCGGGCAGGCCCTGGCTGACACCACCCCCACGCTGAGCCCGTCCAGAGCCCCACCTTTCTGCTGTGACCTCTTCCCGGAGGCGGGTCTCCAGCACGTCCTGGTGCAGGGACATCCGCAGGGCCCTCAGCAGGCCCACACACACACCGGGGAGCTGCTCCATCACCCGCACATCTCCAACGTTGAAGCCCACACTCGAGGGTGCACACAACGTCCTCACCAGGAGCCTTATGAGGTCTGCGCTGCACGAGTCCTTCCCGAGGAGCTGCAAAGACACAACGGCAGCAGTGGGACTCCCAGTGCCCTGCACGGCCAGGCAGGAGGGATTCCGTTTGCCTGGGGAAGGGCTGGCACACGCTCTCCTGAGGTTAGACGGCACACATTCCAGTCTCCCCGGGTCCCTCCATCTTTGCCCGGGAGAGGCAGGCCTGCAGGTACCCCCATGACACTCTCACAGGGAGGCCTGGGCCCCAGGCCCAGGGAGAGGCAGGACTGGAGGTGCCCCTCTGACACCCTCATGGGGTGGTCTGAGCCCTCAGCCCCAGGAGAGGAGCGCCTGGAGGTGCCCCTGTGACACCCTCATGGGGTGGTCTGAGCCCTCAGCCCCAGGAGAGGAGCACCTGGAGGTGCCCCGTGACACCCTCATGGGGTGGTCTGAGCCCTCAGCCCCAGGAGAGGAGCGCCTGGAGGTGCCCCGTGACACCCTCATGGGGCAACCTGGGCTGCCAGTCCTGGGAGAGGCAGGCCAGGTGAATAGCAGGCACCCAGCAGATGCCAATGGGTGGGCTGTGGGCCTCAGCCAAACAGATACATTTAGAAACTTTGGCTGATGTGCATTTCCTCAGACAGGTGCTCAGTCACAGTGTAAAACCCAAGAGCCAATAAGACATTTAGAAAATTGTCTTCTGTTCCCACATGAGAACCCGAAGTCCGGTATTTTCAAGGACAGACTGCTCCCACAAAAGGACAGCTCTGGGAAAGCAGACCCAGCGGGAGGGCACGCTCACCTTCCAGCCATCGGGGCAGGCGCCCAGCAGCGTCGTGGAGAACTCCAGGACCCGAACAACCACCGTGCACTTGCTGTAGCTGTACCTGTCCCCCTCCTGCGGGCTGGGCCTGTCACCTGTGGTCCCCACGCCACAGCACCTTTGTGCTGCTGTGATGTCGTGCAGGGCGATGCTCTCTAAGAAGAAAGCCACTGCTTCCCAAAGTGAAGACTGCGTTTCAGCTCCTAGAAAAATTATAGTAAAATATCAGCATACACTTCCTTCTAAAACCACTAAGATTAACATCAAACTCCTTCTTTAAGTATGGGCGTGCTCTACTTTCAGTCATTTTTAAAGGTTCCATAAAAGCTGAATAAAACAGGCAGTTATTTCTTCTCATTTCAAAACATGACCCACCTCGAATTCAACTGCATACCCACACAGTAAGAACACACCTATGGAATGTTAGATCCTGCTTCTCAAACACTACTCACGGGACCATAAATTAACACCATCTTTTTGAAGAGCTATTTGCCCAATCATACCAAAAGCTTTGAAAAATGTGCATACCAATTTCTATTAAAGGTTTAAAAGTTCATATCCTTTAATCCAGCACTGAGATTTTATCCTCAGGAAATAACACTGGAATCGCAAAGATGCGCTTTGAGGATGCTCATTTTAGCAATGTTTTCAAATAAAAAAAGAAGAAACAACCTAAATGTCCTCCAAAGGGACAGCGGGGAGACATATCCTGGCCTTAAACAGGGGGGTCTGACTGGCTGTTTCAAGGAGTCAATTTCAGACCAACTCCCAGATGGGTTTCCCACAAAACTCATGAGTCTGAGACACACTCCCCTCGCCCACCCTGTCTGCCGCAGAAGGACAGACGCAAGCTCTCCACTCTGTGATCGGAGTGCAGCTCACCATCTGGGCATAGAGATGGGGACAAGTGACCCCAGTGGTCCCAAGCTGAGAGACAAGCAAAGGTGGAGGCTGGGTGAGACCCTCTTGGGTGGGGGCTTCCAGTTCTCGGTGTCATTAGATTTAAGGAAAGTTCATCAAACTGCCACCTGACGGGTCACTTGAGTAATTTTGATGACAGGTCATTATGTATTCAAGTAACTGAGAGTACATATGGTTAGAATCACATTCTTAAACCCCAGGTACCCTTGAGTCCAGCAGACCAGGGGTCACCTGAGTCCTTCTAACCCTGTCACCTCTGATAGGACTGGGGGAGGACGCAGTCCCCTTGGTCAGCTGTCACCACAGGTGGACCAGATGCCCCCAGTTCAATCATTTGAACAGCACAAGCTGTTCTGTGGCAAGTCTGCAGTTCAGCCCATGCAAGCGAGGACCCAGGAGAAATCCCAGACACTACACGTGGCTGCTCTGAGCCGCACAGCACAGCGTACCTGGCAGCCACCAGCCGGCTCCACGCACTCCACCCTGGGGACACCCCTCCCAGAGCAGTACCTGCTGCGTGGGCCATGCAGGTCCCCAGGGGGACAGGGCCTGCTCAGCACACACATCCCACTGCCCGCTGTCCTCCGCAAGCACCGTCACTACTGCCTAGAACAGAAATGCTCCAGGAAAAGGAAGAGCTAAGAAAACTATAGACACACCACCCAGGAGCTCAGAAGATGAGGGGGGAGTGGGGGTGGAGAACCAGGAAGCAGGGTGAGAGAAGGGTGCAGACCCCGGGGCGGGGAGACAGGGGGCCTCGCACCCTGACTGTGAGTGCAGGGAGCTGGCAGAGCTGAGAATGACACCCCATGATCCTGTCCAGTCACGCACCCCCCATCTCGTCCCCAGCCTAGCTCCGAGCAGAGCTGCAGAGCCAGCCCGGGAGGCTCTACCCACCCAGGACCTCAGTGGCGCTGAGGGTGCCTGCATCCAGGAAGGTGTTGTAGCACTCCAGAGCGGCCAGCAGCGTGTCCATCCACTGCAGGGTGGCGCGCAGGCTGAAGGGGCCCTGCAGGTGGCGGAGGGTGGGCTGGGCCAGCAGGCCAGCTGGCCGGTCCCGGGCTCCTCCGCCCTCAAAGGTGCTCACGAGGAAGGGGACGCCTTCCTTCTGGACCAAGTCTCTCAGCCATGAGGAAGGGGACCTGTTGCCTTAAAAGAGAAACAGGATTCAAGCACACACATCAGTCACTCTCGTGTGATTAAAATCATTTGGTAATCACTATACGAAAATTAAAAATAGCTTCTCACAACAATAAAGAACAAAAAAAGTCTGGTATGTTAAAATGTAATCATACCATAACAAGATGAGCAATATCACAATATTTCAAATATAGCCCCCCCCATAAAAGGCTCACATAAACAAACCTACCAAGGCAATGAAATTCCAAAATGATCCAGGATAGTGTTTTTCTAGCTGTGGCACTCACAGCTCGTGCATTCACTGTGCTCACAGACAAGAAGGTTATTTCCACCAGAAGTCATTCTCCTCAGTTTCTTTAAACATTAGCAACCCAACTGGATACCACATGACTACCTATAAACTTCAGATTCTTCCTCCTGCCCTCTTTCTTGTGAACCATTAATGCTTTTTTGAAGGAACAAGCACAAGAACAGTGAGACCCTCTGAATATCCTGCATGTCCACCCGGCACCATGGGGAGCGGCTCTCTGGCCTGTGTCCCGTGACTCACACAACATCCACCTCCGCGGCTGTCACCAAGATTACGTGAACTGAAGCAGCTAATATCTGAAACAGTGCTTGGAAGAGCATCTACCATGTGGCAAAGTCCAGTGTTCATTAAATGAGAGAATTAAATGGTCTGCTTTTTAAAAGATATTTCTCTAATAGGTATTATTTTCTATATTAAACAAAGAACATTAAAGTGTATTGGCTTTGAAATCAGTGACTTTAAAAACGTCAAGTCATTCTGACTCTAATGAAGTTAGAGACAGAAACTGAAACAGTAATGTATTTCTGAGGCAAAAGACGAAATGTTTTTTTAATGTGTCAGAAAACACCTATCACAAGCCACGTAACAAAAGATTAGACATGCTTTCAGGGTTTTAGAAAGAAAAATTACCAGTCCATTATTTTCACTAAGAGACAAAGAAAACTGTAACAATGAGTAAAGAAAAAGAAGATATGTAAATTCTACATTGAGTGCTAGCTGGGCGTGGTAGCAGAGAGCATGCAGAAACGAAGGGCCCAGGAGACAGGCCTAGGGGGAAACAAGATTGGGGGGGGTGTCTCTCGCTCCCACTCCCCCTGTGAGGTGGGGCCTGTCTCTGGGCCCTTCCACCACCATTCCCTGGTGGGGAACAAACCTGCACGGTTCATCATGTCCCATGCATCTGGGTGTCCACGAACCTGGCCCCCATGCACAGGGCACCTCTGCAGGACACAGGACATTAAATATCCCTAAAGTGGGCAGAGGCCCCCTGGAGGACACAGGAGGAAGAGTCAGATGGAGAACCCAGCATCCGGTGCCGAACGCAGATCATTCTGAGAGACAGAGCCCTGATATCTCACGCAAGCATAGGAGGGCCTGCAGCAAGAGCAGCTGCGCCAACGCCACCAGCGGGCATGGGGCCTGCAGGAAGCAGTCCCACCTCTGCCCTGCCCTCCACCCTGTGCGTCCACTCTGCACTGACTTCCTTGTGAGAATGGAAACATGTGAAACAAACTTTGCTAACTCAAAACATATATAAAATACTAATGCTTTTTAAACAATTCCCTAAAAATTAAAAGCACAAACATACATCTCTATCACATATGCTAAATTATAGTACAGTGGATAAACACATACTATATGTTTACATAGTACACAGCATGAATAAAATCATGATATACAGTATGTAAATTATATGATATTTAACATCACGTATTTCACAGTATCTACTACATTCCACAGTATAACAAAAGGCACAATCCTTCTAACTCCCAGAATGACAGGAGGCCATCTCGCCTCTTGTTCCCCACAGTGGTCCTCCATGCCACCTGCTGTGGAGAACAGGCTCAGGAGCCGTGGTGCAGGGCACCGCCTCACCCAGACGCACATGGCCCAGCAGCACTTGGTTCCAGATTCGTGCCAGGTGCACGGGAAGCCCAGCGTCCCCACGCCTCAGCTACCATCGCTGGGGATGGGCTAACTGCAGAGAACAAGACACTCATTCCTGAGAAACTGAGACATGAGCTCAAGTCTCCAAGCACAGTTTAATGGTTCAGCACAGTAACACAGGTCCACTGTTTTCCCTTAATATCACAAAGATCTGAGATCATTCAGACTTAGGTGTCTGGAATCCCTTATTAATTTACATGTCAAAATAAAACAACTACATTACTTCATTACCTATTAATAATGTTTCTAAATCTTAATTGAATATCACGTTAACAACTACCATGGTCATTCTAAGTGAAATAGAAAAGCAAAAATGTTGTAGAACAAAAAAAAAAGATACTAGGAAATCCTAAATTTATTTCCTCTGTATCATCTAACATCAAAACTGCATTTTTCCCTCTATAAATCTTTGAGAACTGTGTAGCCATACATTATCAGCTGTCATACAAATGATCTGAAATGATTATTAAATATACTTACTTTTCATTTGTTAGAAGCATGTTACATTTCTCTAAATGGAAAGATCACGTTTTATATAAGTACATCTCTAGACTACTGGTAAAAGACACTTACAGGGCACAGTGATCACCATACCTGGCAGCAAAGGAACAAGCTTATAGAAGAGCTCTATGGACTTGTGTCGACATTCTGTCTGGGGCCTCCCGCAGTTGGCAAAAAGCCACTGGACCACATCTGACAGGCACAAGGATGCTGCAGGTGGGAAGCCTCTGTATGGAGAACACACTGCATTCAGTATTTGCCCCAAAATTCAGCATTTAGCTAACCCGAGTCCATAAACCATAAATTCAATTTTGTTTCCCTAATACATGTGAAAACCTCATTAAAAGGCATTTGATTTATTTTTAATGTATTATCATTAGAATAGAATCAAAATGTCACAGGTGAAATAGGTCCTAAATGCTCATTGCCTTTTTTTTCTAGTTGAGGGAAAAATTAAAAAGCATTTCTTAAAAGAACAGCACGGAGTATTTTCATGTTTTCTGTTAAGTACAGTTTAAAACAAAAGGAGTTAAGGATCTGAAGCAGAACTTCTCAAGTGTGCTCCCTGGACCAGCTGCGACAATGTCATCGTAAACTCAGCAGAAAGGCAAATTCTCAACCCCCTGCAAACCTACCAAGGCCAATTCCAGGGCAGGGCCCAGCGACCCGCACTGTCACCAGACCTCAAAGTAATCCTGCTGCTCAAGAGTGAGCATGAGCAACCTGGAGGGATGCCACACCGAGGGTCGGGGAGAATCAATTTTAAAACCACAGAGGGAGAATCAACGTCCAGTCCACAGGCTATGCCTCTGCAGAGTGGAGGCACATGCCAGGGCTCCACAGGCTGCACAGACCCGGGGGAGGGGGCATGGAACACCCTGACCCCATCTGAGAATGGGACCCAGCAGGATGGAAATGGGAGTAAAGACAGGAAACCACTGGGCGATGAGCCAGCCTTGGTTTTGAAGGACTTCATTTCAAAATCCTACTGTTCTAATATTTTGGTTCTTACATTCCAAACCTACTCCATAGCATCTCAAGCAATTCCACATCAGAGCTGTATTCAGTGCAGACATATCTCGGCTCCAACAATGACTCTCAAACTGCATCCACCACCCCATTCAAGATTACACCTTAAATGAAGCACTTTTAGACACAAAGCTTTTAAATGACTTTGGAAAACTGACTCTATACTTTTACAAATTCCTCCCAGATTCCCATGTGTTGACTGAGAATTAGTTTTATGTTGAGGGCACAGGGGAAGAAAGAGAAAGGAAGCAACATCACCTACCGGGGACAGCGTCGCTTTTTGGCTTTGTTTAAGGAAACGTGCTTCTTCTCGATGATGCGCCCCAGGTGGTCGACAGCATCACAGCACTGCTGAACCGTACCTGCTCTCAACACACAGACATCGCCACGGAGATTCACAGCTGATAGTCATCAACACAGCAGTGCTAGGCTTACCGGCCGAGCTTCGTTAATTAAAACAGGTGATTTTATAAAATGCAACACTGCATGTCCACAACCAAAACCCATGTTTAAGAAACTGCAGGTCGGCATGGTGCACACTCAGACAGAGCGACACACCAGCCCCGCTAGCCAGATGCAGCCTCAGTTCCAGGTGGGACATGGGATCTACCAGGCTGGCCAGAGCCCACGCACCCCACTGCAGGCTGTCAGCTCAGGGCGGCTCCCTGGCCCTCCTTCTCTGCTGCAGGTTAAACTCTGTTATAGTTGATAATACAGCACTGCAGGAGAAAGGAAGTAAAACGGTGAAATCATCCACAGGCATCTAGGGTGGTGAGGAAAGAGGCCTCACCTGTTACCAAGAAAGCATTTCTGTCTACACTCTTCACTTGACTGTGATTTTTAAGAGTCAAATTTCTCCTGTTGAGAAAAGTCACCTGTATATGATGTCAAGATGAAGCAATTTTAATGTAATGCTGGCAGGACTGAATTTTAGATGTTTTTACTCATTAGTAGGGCTATCGACATGGAAGACAGCAGGGCTCTGTGTGTCTGTTAAAAACAACAGGCACCTCCCTGGTGAGGGAGGGTGTCTCCACACGTGAGGGCCACGTCAGCACCCTGGCTGGACTCCCAGACAGACTGAGTCAGGGATCGCCAAGAAGTCTTCCAGCTGTCTGCCCTGCGCCAGCCGTGCGTTTCCACCAGCTGAGTCACCATGGCAGCTGGCTGGCTTCACTGGGGCTTCACCATAAAACTGCCCCGCCTGCCCCGGGCAGGACCCTGCAAGCCCAGGGTCAACCTGAGTGGCCGTCAGGGGACATGGTAGGTCTTAGGGGTGGGGGTACAGACACCTCTTGTATAAACTGGGTTAGAGGCTGTGAGGGGCCCGTTCTTGCTTCACTCACCACCCTAAACAGGAGACGAGAGAAGACTGTGCCTCACAAGGGAGTGGCCTTGGCCCCCACCCCGCGTGGATGTGCTGGCGAGCTGTGCAGGCCAGCGCACACAGAAAGCCCGAATGGACCTACCCAAAGACCTCTCGTCTGTGTGCGCCAAGGCCAGGCTTTCCATGTACGTGACCAGGGCTTCAAACACAAACTGTTCCACCAGAGCCGCCTCCTCTCTGCAACAGAGAACATGAGTGTCATCTCAGAATCGGAAAACAGCCATGACACAGGGACACAGCAATGCTACCAGAGAGAACACACCTGAACTGAATCTGTCTTTAGAAACGGCTCAAATACTTTGAAACAGAAAACAACCTAAACCACATCTCAAAGAAGAAAACCTGGCCAAGAACAGACCCAAGAGACATGGGCCCTTTATGACAAGCACCCTCCTCCACCTGTGGACCTGCTCACAGCACATGACCTTGAACCACTGTTCTGACCACACTCCACACATCTCCCCAACATTATATGTAGCAGAAAAGAAGATCTGGTCCTACATTCATTCTTTTAAAGCAACTTCAAAAGCTCTCTACCAATCCAAAAACAAGTCAACACCAGCAGTCATCTCTGGGCCTTTCACCACCACATGTAACACTTACATGGACCACCACCATCTTTGGACGAGCCACTGACAGCAGACCTCCGGGGGCTCAGGGCACAGGCCAGCCTCCCCCTGGAAAATCTGTTCCTCTTACGCAGGACAGGGAATGATTGTGTACACACTGCCAGGCAGAGGCACACAGTCTCATGGGCGTCCAGCTTGTGACCAAGAGCACAGTCACCGCTCCCCACTCTGGGAAGGGGTGTTTTCCCGGAAGCACAGTGAGGACCAGGATGAGGATGAGAGTGAGGATCAGAGTGAGGGACCAGAGTGAGGACAGAGTGAGGACCAGAGTGAGGGACCAGAGTGAGGACTAGAGTGGGGGATGAGAGTGAGGGAGCAGAGTGAGGACCAGAGTGAGGACAAGAGTGAGGGACCAGACTGAGGACCATAGTGAGTGAGCAGAGTGAGGACCCGTGTGAAGACGAGAGTGAGGGACCAGAGTGAGGGAGCAGAGTGAGGACCAGAGTGAGGGACCAGAGTGAGGACTAGAGTGGGGGATGAGAGTGAGGGAGCAGAGTGAGGACCAGAGTGAGGACAAGAGTGAGGGACCAGACTGAGGACCATAGTGAGTGAGCAGAGTGAGGACCCGTGTGAAGACGAGAGTGAGGGACCAGAGTGAGGGAGCAGAGTGAGGACCAGAGTGAGGGACCAGAGAAGAGGACCAGAGTGAGGGACCAGACTGAGGACCAGAGGACCAGAGTGAGGACGAGAGCGAGGGATGAGAGTGAGGGACCAGGGTGAGGACGAGAGCGAGGGACCAGACTGAGGACCAGAGTGAGGGATGAGAGTGAGGGATGAAACTGAGGACCAGAGTGAGGGATGAGAGTGAGGGATGAAACTGAGGACCAGAGTGAGGGATGAGAGTGAGGACCAGAGTGAGGGAGCAGAGTGAGGACCAGAGTGAGGGACCAGAGTGAGGACTAGAGTGGGGGATGAGAGTGAGGGAGCAGAGTGAGGACCAGAGTGAGGACAAGAGTGAGGGACCAGACTGAGGACCATAGTGAGTGAGCAGAGTGAGGACCCGTGTGAAGACGAGAGTGAGGGACCAGAGTGAGGGACCAGAGCGAGGACCAGAGTGAGGAAGAGAGTGAGGGACCAGAGCGAGGACCAGAGTGAGGGATGAGAGTGAGGACCAGAGTGAGGGACCAGAGTGAGGACCAGAGTGAGGACCAGTGTGAGGATGAAGAGCGAGGGATGAGAGTGAGGGAGCAGAATGAGGACCAGAGTGACGGATGAGAGTGAGGGAGCAGAGTGAGGACCAGAGTGAGGACCAGAGTGAGGGACCAGAGTGAGGAAGAGAGTGAGGGAGCAGAGCGAGGACCAGAGTGAGGGATGAGAGTGAGGACCAGAGTGAGGGACCAGAGTGAGGACCAGAGTGAGGGACCAGAGCGAGGACCAGAGTGAGGAAGAGAGTGAGGGACCAGAGCGAGGACCAGAGTGAGGAAGAGAGTGAGGGACCAGAGCGAGGACCAGAGTGAGGAAGAGAGTGCGAGGACCAGAGTGAGGGAGCAGAGTGAGGACCAGAGTGAGGGACCAGAGTGAGGACCAGTGTGAGGACCAGTGTGAGGATGAAGAGCGAGGGATGAGAGTGAGGGAGCAGAATGAGGACCAGAGTGAGGGATGAGAGTGAGGGACCAGCAGGGCTAGAGGATGGGGGCATCAGGACTAGACTGCACATTGTTGTCTGGTTTGGCAGGAATATTACCCTACTTTTTTTTTTTCTTAATTTGAATCCTAGAAGCCTCTTAGGGTTCCACAGGCCCCATGTCTTCCTCACACACCCCAATTTGACACTGAAAATACAGGGTGTGGGCAAAAGCATGAGGCAGGATGGAACATGGGTGTCAGAGTGGGAAGAAGAGGTTCCCCTGAAGAGCATCATGTGATCAAATTGTCAGAGCTGGAGTCAATCTCAGAGGGCCAGGGTGACTACAGTAGTTTTATCTTAAACAAAAGACAGTAAGACAAGAACCAAATCCATTTAAAGTAGTGAGAAGGGAAATGACAAGACAAATGATACTCTAAAACTGTGCTCCCCAAAGAAAGATCTCCAGAACAGCCCCGGAGCATGCAGGAAGGACGCGTCCAAGCCTGTATTCATATCCTCCAACACATGACACCTCCACACAGCTCCCTAGGCATATTCTCTCAAAGCCACTTGGAATGCGGCCCAGCAAACCCAGGTATCCGAGAAAGACAGCAACAGGGTAAAGGAAACAAGGTCTCACCAGAACAGGGATGGGAGGGGCGGATGGGGAAGGGAGAGTCACAAATGGGGAAGGGGAGGACATACAGCCAGAGGCAAGTCAGACAAGGCATAGAGAAGGGCTGGGGACAAGTCTCGAGACCCAGGGGGTGCTTCCAGCCTGGCTCTCCCCCAGAACTGCTTCAGCTATTCGGGGTCTTTGTGGCTCCGTACATGTATTAGGATTGCTGGTCCTCAGTTCAGTTCAGTTAACTCAGTCTTGTCTGACTCTTTGCAACCCCATGAACTGCAGCACGCCAGGCCTCCCTGTCCATCACCAACTCCTGGAGTCCACCCAAACTCACGTCCATCGAGTCGGTGATGCCATTCAACCATCTCATCCTCTGTTGTCCCCTTCTCCTCCTGCCCCCAATCCCTCCCAGCATCAGGGTCTTTTCCAATGAGTCAACTCTTCGCATGAGGTGGCCAAAGTATTGGAGTTTCAGCTTCGGCATCAGTCCTTCCAATGAACACCCAGGACTGATTTCCTTTAGGATGGACTGATTGGATCTCCTTGCAGTCCAAGGGACTCTCAAGAGTCTTCTCCAACACCATAGTTCAAAAGCATCAATTCTTTTGCGCTCAGCTTTCTGTATAGTCCAACTCTCACATCCATACAAGACTACTGGAAAAACCATAGCCTTGACTAGACGGACCTTTGTTGGCAAAGTAATGTCTCTGCTTTTTAATATGCTGTCCAGGTTGGTCATAACTTTCCTCCCAAGGAATAAGCATCTTTTAATTTCAAGCTGCAGTCACCATCTGCAGTAATTTTGGAGCCCAGAAAAATAAAGTCAGCCACTGTTTCCACTGTTTCCCCATCTATTTGCCATGAAGTGATGGGACCGGATGCCATGATCTTAGTTTTCTGAATGTTGAGCTTTAAGCCAGCTTTTTCACTCTTCTCTTTCACTTTCATCAAGAGGCTCTTTAGTTCTTCTTCACTTTCTGTCCTATTTCTGTGCAAACAGCCATCAGGATTTGGGTAGAGACAGCACTGAGTCTCGCAACTTGTGTGGGAAGTATGGAAATTTTAACAATATTAATTCTTCCAATCCATGAGCACAGAACATCCTTCTATCTATTGGAGTCTTCTTCAACGTCTGTCATCAGTGTCTTACAGCTGTCAGTGTACAGGTCTTTCACCCCCTTGGTTAAATTTATTCCGAGGTATTTTATTCCTTTTGATACAACTGTAAATGAGACTGCTTTCTTAATTTTACTTTCTGATTGTTCATTATGAGTACACAGAAAGGCAACAGATTTTTCTGTACTTATTTTGTATTCTGCAACTTTATTGAGTTTATCAGTTCTAACAGTTTTATTGGTGGAGTCTTTAGGGTTCTCTATGCAAACTATTGGTGGAGTCTTTAGGGTTCTCTATGCAAACTATCTGGAGAAGGCAATGGCAACCCACTCCAGTACTCTTGCCTGGAAAATCCCATGGACGGAGGAGCCTGGTACGCTGCAGTCCATGGGGTCGTAAAGAGTCAGATACGACTAAGCGACTTCACTTTCACTTTTCACGTTCATGCACTGGAGAAGCAAATGGCAACTCACTCCAGTGTTCTTGCCTGAAGAATCCCAGGGACGGCAGAGCCTGGTAGGCTGCCATCTATGGGGTCGCACAGAGTTGGACACGACTGAAGCGACTTACCAACAGCAGCACCAGCATGCAAACTATCATGTCATCTGTGGGCTGTCCTGGTAGTCCAGCGGTTCAGAATCTGAGGTTCCACTGCAGGAGGTGCAGGTCTGATCCCTGACTGGGGAACTAATATCCCACACACCGGGTGGTGTGTCCATATGTTTTAAACATTCTTATGTACAGATAGGTTTCACAACTTAAAAAACTAAGAGGAAAAAAAAACTTATCAAAATACCAAGGGCATTTTTCACAGAACTAGAACAAATAATTTTAAATTTTGTATGGAAATATAAAAGACCCCAAATAGCTGAGATAATCTTGAGAAAGAGTAACAGAGCTATTAGGAATCACATTCCCTGAGTGCAGACTATACTGTACTGTAATCAAAATGGCCTGAGACTGGCACAAAAACAGACGGATAGATAAAGAGAACACAGTAGAGAGCCCAGAAATAAAACCTTCCAGTTATGGTCAGTCAATCTATAACAAAAGAGGCAAGAATACACAATGCAGAAAAGACAGGGTCTTCAATAAGTGCTGTTGGGCAAACTAGACAGCTACATACAAAAAATGAAATTAGAACATTCATTCTCTAGCAACATATAAAAAAAAATGAATTAAATACCTATATGTAAGGTCTTTAACAGACTTTAAAGACTGCATATGTGACTGTATGTGCAGTCATATGTAAGACTGCAAAACATAAAACTCCTAGAAGAAAATACAGGCAGAATACTCTTTGACATAAACTATAGCAATATTTTCTTGGATCTGTCTCCTAAAGCAAAAGAAACAAAAGCAAAAAGAAACAAATGGGGCCTAATTAAAACTTAAGCTCCTGCTCAGCAAAGGAAGACATCAACAAGACAAATGACAACCTATGAAGCAGGAAAAAACATTTGCAAATGATATGATAAATATGGGGTTAGTATACAAAATACACAAACAACTCAGCATCAAAAAGCAGTCCATTTAAAAACAGGCAGAAGACCAGAACAGACACTTTACCAAAGGAGACACACAGACGGCCAAAAGGAACACGAAAAGATGATCAACATCATTAAGCATCTGGGAAATTCAATCAAAACCACAATGACATATCACCTCACACCTGTCAGATAACTATCACCAAAAAGACCAGAAATCATGAGTACTGCTGAGGATGTGGAGAAAGGGAGCCCTTGGGCACTGCTGGTGGGAATGTAAACTAGTGCAGCCACCATGGAAATAGCATTAAAGTTCCTCGAAACTTTAAAACTACAACTACCATACAAACCAGCAATTCCACTCCTGGGCAAATACCTGAGAAAACCATAATTCGATAAAAGCACCCCAATGTTCACAGCAGCACTAATCACAATAGCCAAAACACAGAAACAACCTAAGTTTCCACTGACAGATAAAAGGATGAACAAGATGTGTATATATACAATGGACTATTACACAGTACAAAAAAGAATGAAATAATGCTATTCACAGCTATATGGTTGGACCTAGAGAGTATTATGCTTAGTGAAACAGATAAAAAAAAAAAAAAAAAGAAACAGATCAAACACAAATACCGCATAATATCACTTATATGGGGACTCTAAAAAATAAAACAAACATATGTACATAACAAAACAGAAACAGATTCACGGATACAAAGAACAAACCAGTGACTACCAGAGGGAAGGAGGAGGGGCAAAACAGGGGTAGAGGAATTCAAGACACAAACTGCTATGTATAACACAGATAAGAAACTATGGTATAATGTACAATACAGGAATATAGCCAATATTTTCTCACAACTATAAATGAAGCATAACTTTTAAAAACTGAATCACACTGTACACCTAACATTTTACATCAACTCCATCTCAACTAAAAACTTAACAATGACTTCAAACTCCTGTCAATTCTCATACAATCATGAACATGCCCCCACATGCAGATACAGACACCCATCAGTCCAGCCATTCATCATATCTCCACCCACCATCCATCCATCTACAATCTATCTACTTACCACCCACCTACCTCCCCCATCCATCCATCCACCATCTCTCTTATTTTAACAACTGCTCCCTCATCATTATCCAAGTGCCATTTCCTGAGAGAAGCTATTCTGACTAAATGAGGTCTGATTATTTGTTATAAGATCCTTTAGTAATCATGCACCACTACTTAATTTCTTTTTTTTCTCTGCATGGCATAGCTCATGGGACCTTGGTTCCCCAACCAGGGGTCAATCTTGAGCCCTCAGCAATGGAAGCATGGAGTCCTAACCACTGGGCTACCAGAGAATCCCTTATACTACTACTAAAAGCATTGATTTCAGCTACAAATTTTACCTTTATCTATGTGATTATTACCTGCCTCTCTTTTTTAAATGCCACATCATGAACTGCTGCATCTTTGTACCTCCTGCATCTGGCACAGAGCCTGGCACGTACAGCCTAACTTAGCAACCAGTGCTCAACGAAGGAACGAGCCAGCACCACCACATCTTCGGTAAGGGACTACCTTTTCCATGGACCATGAGACAGCCTCCTCCCCGGCGTCCCGGCACTCAGACCATGCCCCGCACAGCTGCTGGCAGGAGAGCTTCAGGACAAGTCCAACCGTGCTCTCTGCTCCCATGTCTCCCTTCAGATCTCAGCTCTACAGAGAGGCCCATGGCCAGCCTCACTTCACTCCCGTCCGCACCTCAATCCCCACAGCAAGGAAGAGAAAATGTGTGTCCTCAGACCCCCGTCTGTCTCTCATCTCTGCCTGTCTCTCTGACCTGGGCTTGGGCCTTTCCACTCGGCTCCAGTCTAACTCCCAGTGTAACCTACTCACCCTGCGTCAGACTTTCCTTCACATGCTTCACAAGCCTCTCACTACATCTTCTGTTGCACTTTCCAAACTGTGTATATTAAGCCTGAATGTAGTTCTCAGCACTTTCTGAGCCTCCCCTTGAATGCAAACAGCATTTTAATTCAGTATTTAATCCTCAGAAACAGCATAGTGTCCAGAATGTAAGTATTCACTAAGCGCTTGATACATGATTACATGGATGCATAAACAGCAAGTCACTTCACAAAATCACTACTGGAAATGTAAGGACCTTTACACTCTTCCCAGCACATGACTCTTGAACTCCCTGTAGATTTTATCACTCTCCCCGACCCTCCTTATCCCCGACATGGAACTCATGTGCCTGAACTCCCTGTAGATATTAATACTCTCTCCACATCCCCTCATCCCCAGTAGGAAACTCACACACCTGAACTCCCTATAGATATTATTAAAAGCAAGCGATGCTCCCAGTCTCTTGAAAGCATTCGGGTGAAGTGCAAAGCTGTACAGTCGCTTGAAGAGTGACTTGGTGTTTACTGGACTGTTCTCCTGCTGCTGAGGCGTTGTCTGCTTAATGGACCATTTGAGGAATTCCCGAATACACTGACCACAAAAATCTCTTAAAGTGCTGTCCACAGGGTCCACAATTCCATCCTGAAACAAAGCATAAAGTGACAGCTGAGTACCCTGAACATAACTGGAGTAAGTTATGGGAATGAATTTAGAGCTCAATTCAGGAACAAATAGACACTAATGAAGAGGTTTCCTAGAAAGCATCTAGACTCTAATAACAAATTCCTTCAACAAAATGAAACTGTCTTTTACACAAATTAAGAAGCTGAAACATTTGTAAGAAAAGAGAGAGAACACTTTAATTATATATTAACAAAGCAGTCTCTCGTTTCTTGAATAAACACAATGGCTGTATCCTGAAACCTTCTGCTGCTGATTCTACCTGTAACAGCACCTGGGATGCTTATCTATTGAGGATGAAGAAAAGACCTTGCAAGTCTCAAGGGAATTGAAATGCTACACAAAGAAAAATCTGAGAGATGTGGTTCTGAAAATATAACTTTCTGTCGGAGCACACTCAAAGAAAAATCTGAGAGATGTGGTTCTGAAAATATAACTTTCTGTCGGAGCACACTCCACAATGGTATGGTCTCTGAAAGTGAAGTGAAAGTTGCTCAGTCGTGTCCGACTCTTTGCAACCCCATCGACTATACAGTCCATGGAATTATGACAGCCAGAATAACGGAGTGGGCAGCCATTCCCTCCTCCAGGGGATCTTCCCAATCCAGGGATTGAACCCAGGTCTGTCATGTTGCAGGCAGATTCTTTGCCAGCTGAGCCACCACCGAAGCCCATGGTCTCTGAACACCTAGAAAAAACTGCCTAGGAAACTTGAGTGTTTGTTTCCCTCTTTGATCCACGAAGAAGTTTTAACTTGAGAAAGTACTCAGAAAATGAAATAAGAGGATTCTAACACAACTGCTTCCCTGCCATACACAAAATCTCTGATCGCAGTGCCAGCCAGAGTCAAGGAGGTGATGGTCACACACAGAAGAAATGGCAGAGGTGCGAATGGGAGAGACACATGGGTGCTGGAGCCTGCACCAGCTCTCACCTCCACAATCAGTTCTCATCTCCACAACCAGCTCTCACCTCCACAACCAGTTCTCACTTTCACAACCAGCTCTCACCTCCACAACCAGCTCTCACCTCCACACCAGCTCTCATCGCCACAACCAGCTCTCACGTCCACAGCCAGCTCACATTGTATTTCCATTCTCACCCTGATCACTGCCTTCAGTGATCAACTAAGATAGGGACTTTAGAAACAGTAGAATAAATTTGTCTGCTTGAAATATGCCACAAGTGAAGCTGAATTAACTGGATCTGTCACAGGCAGCTCCACCACCAGACCCTGCTGGAACTAAACTACAGCTGTGCTGATGCCACCATCCTAACTACAAGTGTTCACTAATGCCCACCACCCATGTAACCTCCAGTCAGGGGCCCCTGAGTGCGAAAGGAACTCTGTGAGTAACAACACACTTGACAGTGATGCCAGGACTGACCTGGGCCAGCAGGAACGGATGGCAGTCCTCCACGCAATGACACTACTCACTCAACAGGGACAGACACACAGACTCAAAGAAATCAGCTTTCAAAAACACAGAACTAAAGGATGGTCATTTGGACAAACGTGCTATGAGTTCAACTGGGAATTCTGACTTCAAAGTCAGCATATGAGAAAACAAAAGTATGGGTTGATATAATAGGTAAAAATCAGCTAATATGACATTTAAAGAGATCACATGTAGTTATTTGTACAAGTTCAGAAAATGATGATAAAATAAGTGTGGAACGACAGTAAGGCTTTAGCTGACCACTGCCTTCGGCCTCAGTGAGCAAGAGACCACAGCCCAACAACGCAGGACACTTGTATGTAAACGCTGAGCTAAGAATTTTAGGGGTTTTGAGGAACTGAATCTGAATGCAGGAGAAAATGGCACAAGCTCAAACAATTCTTTTACTCTTAACTATTATATCATAGACATGTTTTTAAAAACAAGAGGATACTACAACTCTGATAAAAGTCCAGGAACATTCCTGTTCACCCTTTTCACCCTCCAAACACACATACACACACAGTCCCTCAAAGTAGATGAAGTTTGTCACATTTATAGTTATCCTCCCAAAACAAAGCAAAAAATCCATTTGCATGCAGCTATTTAAAAGTATCACTTAAGATAATAAATATGGCACCATGTTCATTAAATGGTGTCTATCTAAAACAAAAGAAAAAGATGATGGATCTCTAGCTACATTCTGACACCCTGATGGGCAGCTTAAGGTCCTGAACACTGACCACATAAGCCAGTCAACAGAAATGGCAGGAGGGGATCACACTCACCAGTATTGCCTCCAGCAGGGCAACCGTGTCCTGACTCTCAAACTTCTTGTTGTT
The DNA here is from genome assembly GCF_023699985.2 of Odocoileus virginianus. NCBI lineage: Eukaryota > Metazoa > Chordata > Mammalia > Artiodactyla > Cervidae > Odocoileus > Odocoileus virginianus. The sequence continues at coordinate 17,226,027 of NC_069688.1, forward strand.
GGTGAACCAGTGAATCAGCTGCATGACCAGAGGTTCATACAGCTGCCTCGTCACCTGGAAGAGCAAGACCATCACAATTCACTTCCTTCATGCTGATCTTATAGCAGAGAAAGTTCCATTTCTATGACAGGAATAAAATTAAGCAATACCACTACTGTGGTTATACCAGTGTCCTTCTCCAGCTAAATCCTGTGACGAACATTATCTAACTTCTCAGCTCCTGAGAGGCCTGCAAAAAAAATCACGTGTCCCAGGAGTCATTGTTCCTCTCATAAGTAGGGCAATCAGGGTTGACAGCGAAGACTTCCCACATCCATCCTATTAACCTGGCCCTGAGCGTGCACAGGAGGCGGTCCGTTCCCACATCCTCCGTGGACACACTTCCACACGCATCACAAGAGGCACTGCCCCGTCCCCGGCCAGAAGGAGGGAGGCAAGTCTTCATTCTATGGCATCCCAGGTTCTCACCCTAAGTGGCTCAAACGTAGACACAGTCTCTCCAGGACCCAGAGAGCCTGCCAGTCTCTGGGTTTTTACAGTCCAGGCCTGGGGAGAAGCTGCAGTGTCCTTTTGGATCAGAGCAATCTCCTGAGACACGTGGTTATGTGGCTAGCCCTCTTTCTCTATGAGGAGTAAATGCTCATAGTCCAAGTGAAGGTAAACATCCCCGGTGTTCAGATCTCTCTCCTCTTGTGTCTTACAGGCTGGCCCCACAAGAGCCCTGAGAAGTCCAGGGACTTTTTACTTCCCCACTGGCACTGTGCTCTAGAAGCAAGCACTTGGTACACACACCACATCAAAACTCACGTGGGTGTCTTGGGGCTCAGGCTAAACAGGTCCTCTTATACCCAGATATTTCTCCCAAAATTATCTTCCTAAACTTGAAACAATTTTAGACTAAATTAAAGTAAAAGAGTCTTACCTTTCAGTTTGGAAATTAACCTGGTCTTAAAGGGTTACTTTTTGTTTCCAAAAAAATTATTTTGTATTTGTAGTACATAAATTATATATATGTACACACATATTCCTTATAGAAAATGTAGAAAACCATCCATCTATAACCCTACATCCAATGTAGGGTTTGAATGCAACCACTGTTAATATTCAAAATCACTGTTAACGTGATACACTTCTACACTTAAATACATGAATATACACGAGTGTAAAACTACACCCTTTTGTAACCATCTTTTTTTCTCTTATCTGAATACTTTTCACATAAACACATAGGCTGTATCTGTATGTTCAGAGGCCCAGCATCTCCTGTATGGACACAGCAGGACCTATTGCTAGAAACACAGGTAGTTCAGAAGTGTGACTGCCACAGGCACACCACTCTGAACGCCTCTCTGGACGAGCAAGGCATCCACACTCCCTCCTGTCAGGACCACAGGCCCCTTCCCTACAGGCCTGGCAACACTCAGTTCAGTTCAGTTCAGTCGCTCAGTTGTGGCCAATTCTTTGCAATCCCATGGACTGCAATACGCCAGGCTTCCCTGCCATCACCAACTCCCTGAGCTTGCTCAAACCCATGTCCATCAAGTCAGTGATGTCATCCAACCATCTCATCCTCTGTCATCCCCTTATACTCCTGCCTTCAATCTTTCCTAGCATCAGGGTCTTTTCCAATGAGTCAGTTCTTCACATCAGGTGTCCAAATTATTGGAGCTTCAGCTTCAGCATCAGTCCTTTCAACGACTATTCAGGACTGATTCCCTTTAGGAGGGACTGGTTGGATTTCCTTGCAATCCAAGGGACTCTCAAGAGTCCTCCAACACCACAGTTCAAAAGCATCAATTCTTAAATGCTCAATTTTCTTTATAGTCCAACTCTCACATCCATACATGACTACTGGAAAAACCATAGGTTTGACTAGAAAGACCTTTGTTGGCAAAGTAATGTCACTGTTTTTTAATATGCTGTCTAGGTTGGTCATAACTACTCTTCCAAGGAGCAAGCATCTTTCAATTTTATGGCTGTAGTCACCATTTGCAGTGACTGGAGTGCAAGAAAATAAAGTCTGTCACTATTTCCATTGTTTCCCCATTATTTGCCATGAAGTGATGGGACCAGATGCCACGATCTTAGTTTTTTGAATGTTGAGTTTTAAGCCAGCCTTTTCACTCTCCTCTTTCACTTTCATCAAGAGACTTTTTAGTTCCTCTTCACTTTCTACCATAAGGGTGGTGTCATCTGCATATCTGAAGTTATTGATATTTCTCCTGGCAATCTTGATTCCAGCTTGTTTCATCCAGCCCAGCATTTCACATGATGTACTCTGCATATAAGTTAAATAAGAAGGGTGACAATATACAGCCTTGACATACTCCTTTCCCAATTTGGAACCAGTCTGCTGTTCCAAGTCCAGTTCTAACTAACTGTTGCTCTTGACCTGCATACAGATTTCTCAGGAGGCAGGTAAGGTAGTCTGGCATTCCCATCTCTTGAAGAATTTTCCATAGTTTGTTGTGATTTACACAGTCAAAGGCTTTTGCGTAATCAATAAAGCAACACTAAACACTGGCAAAACTAAACACTGCCAATTTTTAAATTATTTGACAATGGCTACAAAAAATATAATTTTGAATTTCCTCATTTACTAAAAAATTGAATATTTAAAGTGTATTTAATTGGCCACATGTATTTCTTTGTTCATGACCTTCCCATTTTTGTTCTTAATCCATTTGTCCATTTTAAAATCTTACGTTCTTTACCACAAAATGGCAAAAAAAAAATTTCCACTTTATACTGTTGTTCAGCTCCCAAATCATGTTCAACTCTTCCTGACCCCATGGACTGCAGCATGCCAGGCTTCTCTGTCCCTCACTATCTCCTGGAATTTGCTCAAATTCATGTCCATTGAGTCAATGATGCCATCCAACCATCTTGTCCTCTTTCACCCTCTTCTTCTCTCTTCAATCTTTCCCAGCATCAGGATCTTTTCCAATGAGTCAGTTCTTCTCAACAGGTAGCCAAAGTGTTGGAGCTTCCAATATCAGTCCTTCCAATGAGTATTCAGGGTTGATTTCCTTTAGGATTGACTGGCTTGATCTCCTTGCTGTCCAAGAGACTCTCTCCCATGTTAAATACATATATGTCAAAATTGTGGGTTTTGTGTCATTCAGTAGTTTTAAACACTAATCAAGTCAATATACTAATAATTTTCTTCCACATATCTGCCTTCAAATCTTGTATGAAAATCTCCCTTTCTACACAACTTTACAGAAAGACACCTACAAGGTAATGATAAAGTCCACAAGAGTAGCAGAACTGAATTTTAAATAAAAGAAGTTCTGAACACTGTGACCCTACTTCTTCTATAAAACAAAATTTATACATGTTTATAAGAATGTGTTTTACTAAGATCTCGGAGAAGCTTCCCAGGTTTTCTGCAGAGGATGACATGCCTTTTCCTGGGGAGTGATGGGAGGCAGGGGGTGATGGTGGGGAATTTACTTTTAGCAGCCTATGTTTCTATATTAATATACTTTACCAGTGAAAAAGACTATCCCTATTCAAAGATTCACACAGGCTATAATTCATTACATTTCTCTATCATATCTCCAGTTTGTTTTTCCTTCTGTATCTTTTTAATCTGAAATTAATCTTTCATATGTTAATAACTCTAAAAGAATATACTCAACAATCCATTTCTCACTGACCCAGGAAACCCCGTGCACCACACATGGTTCATGTGCACACGGGGGCCCACATACCCACTGCCAGACAGCCCCACTGACACCTGTGCAGTAGTCCAACCACTATACTCAGGGTCTTCCTCCTGACATCTGCGAGGGCAGGACTCCCTCCAGGACTTGATCCATCCACAAGTTTCATGGTTAGGCTCGAGCAATTATTCTTTCACTGTTTTTCATGTTCAAAATGAAATACTTTTGGGATTTTTGCTGGAAGGATACCAAACTTACTGAAGGATTTGAGGGAGATTCAGCCTTTTTTCAATATTGATCCTTTTATCTTGCCATGCCATGCTGTTTGCAGGACCCTAGTTTGCTGACCAGGTGTCAAACCTGGGCTCCACTGGTGCGCTCCATCAGTGGAAATGCCAAGCCATAACCACTAGACCACCTAGAAATTCCCTCAGTTCTGGTTCTTCAGGCACACATCAAATTCATTTTATATTCATAAAATACATCTATGTGTGCCTGGCATGTTAAAGTTCATTCCTAGACATTTTGTTTTATTTATTTATTATGGCTGCACCATGTGGCCTGCAGGAGCTCAGTTCCCTGCCCAGGGACTGACCTGCACCATAGTACTGAAAGCCCGGAATCCATCCATGAGGCCACCAGGGAACATCCCCTAGATGCTTCACTGTATTCTTTTATGCTGTTGTGAACGGCATACTGTAGACATATTTTCCAAGGGGTCAATACTAAAATATGAGCTATATTAAAACACTAATATATGAGAGTCCTATTTTGTAATTCATCAGCTTTCTCCTTCATTGATTCCTAGATTTATCGGTTGACACTCTGGGCTTTCCAGGGTTTTTACAAACTATGTTCAAAATAATAACTTCTTTCTTCCTTTCTCTGACATCCGTGCCCTCAGGGACCACGTGGCCTGATGAGAGACCCAGACACCAACCCCTGCAAATAAATTCCTAGACATACATGAAGCCGTTCTGAGACCGGGCTACCCACAGGCCCTGCTCTAGGTGTAGAGTTACGTTTCACCACATCTCAGCCTTGGCCCAGAGGCAGCAGTGTTTCAAGGCTGGGGGTGACCCAACTGTGTCATTCAGGTTAACTCTCTTCCTCATTTTTTTTTTTCTCTTCCTCATTTTAAAGGCAAAAGTAAACTACTCCTAGCTTACCAACACAAATACGTTTCTGGCCTATGTGGAGAGAATCACCCACTAACGAAACCTACTTCTGTGGTAAATTTCTAGTTTTACCCCCAAACTCTATTTAATCATAGTGCATCTTACCACACTGCTGGACTGTACTAGTTCACATATATTCCAAGGGACTTTCCATCTATAAGTAGGTTTTTCATTTTCTTTTTTATGTGTGAACCCTCTATAGCTTCACAAAATAAAGTGAAAACGTGAATGTTTTCTGTGTCCCAGCAGCAAAGGCTGTGTCCCTGTTCACAAAGCCACAAGGAAGAGGTGACCTGCCGGTATCTCCAAGCCCCCCGACTGCTGGCCATGGCTACCCCCTCCTCCCCTGTGAAAGACCATGAGCGCCGACGTGACAGGGCCAAGCGCGCACATGGCCTCAGGTGCCACAGCAGTGACTCTTTCCAAACCCTGTGGCGCATGTTTAGGGACTGCGGGTGCTTTGACAAGTCCCGAGTCCCAGGTCCTATCCAGAGGTGAGAGGGCAGCACCGCGCAGCAGGTTTCAAGGATGTTAACAGTCATCCCAGCATGCAACAAGCTGAGATGATCACTGGACCCGATGTGACATTTTTCCAAATTCTGCAACTGTTTCAAATCCATGACCTACCTGGTCTACGTCACATGCCAGTCGTAGCAGCACAGGAAACGTGCGCTTATAGAGCTGGTACATGGGTGGGGGGCCCTGGCCACCGTCAGGCATCTGAGTGGCTTTTCCCAGCATAAACATAACCACGCTGTGCAGAAGTTCACAGGCCGCAACCTGAAACAGGCCAGGGGTCCAACAAAGGTCAAGAGCATTTTGAAATGCAACAGAACACAGTCCTTTAAAAAGGAAAACCTGTGCAGCAGATAACTATCCCACCCATATATGAACTAACATTAAGCAACACTTCCTGTCATATAAGAGTAACACTTCTGTTCACTCTGCTCTGGAGTCAAGAGATGAGAACTGAGATGTAAAAGATCCAGACACCGGGACTAACACGTTCATAAGAGACACGGTCCCACGGTGCTGTATCACAGAACACTGCTCCATTTGTGAGCACGCTTTAACTGCTACTTCTAGGAAATCTATTTTTAATGAACAAAATGTGGAAATGTACAAATTAATATAAAAAACTTGAGATCATCTATTTTGAACCTCCCAAGTTGAATACAGAATCAAGCACAGACTAAAAAAATCACTTTTCAACACACCATGCACTGTGTTTTCTACTATGAAGAATTCTAGTACGTTAAGGTTTTATCATCTATTCAGATTCCTTAGGTTTAATTTCCATTGTCCAAGGATACCGACTCCTGATAACTGAGTCGTTTCCCCATCACTAAGCTGGGGAAAGCACAAAGGCCATGAAATATAACACGTGTCTCCTAAGGAGCGCGTGGCTGACCACGGCGAGCGACCAGCGAGCACCTTGGTGTGTCTGTCGCCGGCCGAGAGCGCCAGCTCTGTGACGCGCGGCAGGAACAGGTCCAGGTGAACGACGGGCTTCATGTCCATGAAGGGCACTGCGAAGCTGAGCCTCCGCTCTCGGTCCCAAGCCACACAGCCCCGGGCCCGCGCCTCGGGGGACGCCGCTGCGGGAGAGATGCCGGTCAGTCCCTCCTCCCCTCACCGGGACGGCCCTGGTCCACCCCCTCCTGCTCTGTTCCTCACACCCGCGTGACAGCAGCGTCAGAAACCACCACACGTTGTTTCTAATCTGACTGAAAGTCAAATTATATTTAAACAAGTCTAATAGTCTGCAATGTTTTTCAATTTCAGATGTTACTCTTCTGTGAAAAAATGATAAACGAACAATACTTTCATTAAATAGCTCCTCTTTATGACACATATTTTTCTAATAGATGTTCTAACTGCCAAAATGCCAAAATCACCAGTACATTTAGGATGAAATTTCAAAACTAAAAATACAAATTTTTACTCATCAAAAAACACTAATTCTAATCAAAAACAACCTAAAAATATCCAAATATTAAGAATATTCGTATTCAAAAAGATAACTCTGAATTCCTGACACGATGTTTAACATAAAGGCCTATCCAGCCAGACTCTGCTTAAAAAATGAACAAATGCCAGATCCTGAAGAGAGGAACCCACAGGCTTCAGGCATGGCTGAAGCGTTCACTCCATTAGGCAAAATACGGTTCTTCAAAATCTCACTTGAAAGACATAAATGGCACACGAGAGCAAGTATCAGAAGACACCATGACCTGTGTGCAGCTGAGGGGCCCACATGTCTCAGGGGTTGAGTTACTTTCAGGAAACGTCACCTGTTAGCAGGTTTTTGTTGATCTGTCCCCCAAGACAGCCAAGTACTTGCACTACTCGAACCCGTGTTTCTTCTAAGGACAGCGCTTCATTCTGCAAATGTGGTGACAACGAGAAACAACCTTGAGCTCAAAGAAAGACCCTCTCTACCGCTGACGCCCTCAATGTCTCCTTATAATCCTCCACGGCACTGCCATCATTTCACTGCAAAATCATGAAAAATAGCCACAATTCTTCCACTTTTGCAGCCAATGTCCATTTTCTAGGTCAGCAGTTACTGTTTTGGGGGTCCTGATACCCTTAAAAAGTACTGAGGATTCCCACAGAGCTTCTGTTAATGCGGGTCATATTCACCTGTATTTATCTTGTTAAAACTTAGCTTTCCTAGTGGCTCAGACAGTAAAGAATCTGCCTGCAATGAGGGAGACCCAGGTTCAATCCCTGGGTCAGGACAATCCCCTGGTAGAGGGCATGGCAGCCCACTTCAGTATTCTTACCTGGAAAATCCCCTGGACAGTGTAGCCTGCTGGGCTACAGTCCATGGGGTTGTAAAAAGTCAGCATGACTGAACGACTAACACTTTCACTTTTCACTATTTAAATACTTATCATTTTATTTAAAAACACTGAACCCATGACATGTTAACAAATGACATACTTTTAGGAATAACGATATATTCCAAATAAACAAACTCAGGCAAGTGATGCTGTTCTCATTTTGCGTCTGTGACAGACTTCTGGGCTGTGACTAGAAAAGGGAAGAGGATTTCACAGTTTTTCTAGGTAACTAGGGTTTTCTTTGATACTACTCCAAAACTGAAGCAGTAAAGGTTAGTTACAATGTGGAGTGTGAGCCCACATCAGGGAACTTTATGCAGTCTATTACAGTACAGTCCTCTGGCTTATCTTATACTCGGTTTAGGAACTCAATGTACTGCTCATCGGAAGATACTGGCTCACTAGCAATAAAGATTCTCAGATGTGCTCCTGAAGTGACAGGCCCACTCTCTCCATTCCAGAGAAAACGTCGGCCAGACACTGAACAGCCAGGAGTCTGTTGCCATGCTTCCAGTAACAGTGGTGCTCATGCGGGAGGCGGCTGCTCAATGCTCCCTGAGGACAACTGCCAGCACTCCTGCCCCAGCACATGGGATGGTACACCATGTGCGCTCAAGGGTTGAGGCTTCGTGAAGCTTGAAGGGACCAACAGCACCACCCACCACTGCGCAGTGCAAACATCACGCATGAAAACAGTTCTGGCCTCGAACTCTGGGACCCTAGGGCCCTGTGCCTATAAAGAAACGTGCAAAACTAAAGATATTGTCAAGAAACTTTATCTTCCTTTACCTCAGTGTGATAAAATAATTTAAAACCTTTAGACACCGCTTTTAGTTTCATTCAAGTCTCCCAATCAAAAGCTGTCAAGAGAGTAGCCCCTGCTTGCCACAAGCAGAGAAAAGCCCTTGCAGCAACAAAGACCCAGCACAGCGAAAAATAAGTAAAAATTTAAAAAATAAATAAATGAATTTCTGATGCTATAACAAAAACTGTCAAAAACAATGAGATCAGAGGAAACTTCCTGAAAGCTTGCAATACCAGTTCTAAATATTAAGTTACACTAACTCAAGTTTCTCTATTTACATCATTTTTATCTGTCACATTATGTGCCACATCTAAAAAAACCTGGTCTCAAGAAATTATCACTGGGAAAAAAACATAAATACTGCCATGAACTAAACTCGACAAAATAACCTATTTCAGGTTTAGTCAGTAAATGAGGCAATCTTATACATCCATATCTGTGTGGCAACTGCTTATTCCAAACAAAAAAAACAAGATCAAGACAATAACACAGTTTACATGCTAACACGGTTTACATTTTTATCACTAAACATATACTGAAACTATTTTCACACTGTACCCAAATTTATATGTAACAATGATATTTTAAATGAAGATTTTTACTACTCACGAGCATCAGAATCTGATCTCTCACTATTTAAGGTAAAGAAAATACAAGGGTCTCTTACAGATGAAATATTCTTTGTCCGTTTCAGATGCTTTAACACGTCTTTAGTAAATCCTTTCTGAACAGCCCGAGAAAGTGCCGACACTTCCCAGTTACTCCGGGTCTCATCTGACAAGCGTAAACAGAAGTCAATTTTAAACACCACTCATTCATTTAGTTAATAAACACAAGAGGAAAGACACTCTACCATACAGAGACGTTAAAATTCTAATTTAAAGTATGATTAAAAATGAAATTTCTAGAACAAAAATATTAATAGTGGTTGCCTCAGTTTTAAACACCACTACCAATTAAAAGAAACAGTTTCTTGGAGGGACTTCCTTGGTGGTTCAGTGGCTAGGACTCTGCACTCCCAATGCAGTGCTAAATCAGTCATATTGGAAAAACCAATAAAAATCAGGTGAAATTAGGTCAAAATATAACTTTAATATTAAATTTTATTATAGTTTTAATCCATGTTTGATTTATTAAATAAGAGTTTCTTTACAAGACAATAAATTACAATCTATAAGGAGTTCAAGATGTTTAAGAGTCCTTCCCCTTGAAGATTTTATAAATTTTGTTAGAATATACATGAGTAAGTAACCTATAAGTAGTTTTAATACCTCAGTTATACTTACATCCAATTATATTGAAATGAGTTGGAAAGATTACAAAAATACCAAACAGATTTTGAATGCAAAATATGTAGAAATACCAACACATGTATTACATTACCATTTTAAGATACATATCAAAACTCTTCTATACCTTACCTGATAAAGCTGAAGTTTTCAGATATCCATCAAGGCTAGGCAGAATATCCTTATAGTAGGGTTGAATTACATGTTTGCAGATATAAACTGACCATTCTTCCAGGGCATTCAGGCCAGCTTCTGCCAGTGGAGCATAGCTCAGGCCCAGTTTAAAAGCCATCTGTACATGAGAATAAATGAGGTAATGAACACCAGGAATTTAGCACTGAGAGAGGGTTTCTTAAACGACAAGTCTTTCCTCTGTCGGAACCATGTGGGTTGGAGAGAAGGGGCACTGAAGCCCCCTCAGGAAGGCCCGACCACGCAGGATGCTGGCAGGGGGTGGGGATGGGGGTTCTGACATGTGAGTGCAGCCGAGGCTGCCACGTTTCTCAGGGACCACGACCCCCACGAGTGATGAGCCCACCTGCAACGCGGGGACGTAGGCTCTGACATCAAGTGCGATGATGTCATGTGGAAGGGATAGGACAAAGGTCAAACAGGAGGCCAGGAGTTCATCTTTGTACTGCTTCATCTTAACTGACACCTCGGCAGGAAAGACAAGGTTAGTGCCATGCACCTGAACAAAGCCTTCAGTTCCACCATCGACTACGAGACATCTAATTTGCAAATACGAAAAATTATCACATAGCCTTTGACACGGCCATGTTCATTTAAAAATTAAGTACTTATCTCCAGCAAAAGTTCATGTGTTGAGTACTTAATTCCCATCATATGGAAAAGCTAAAGAATCTATGAACTCAGAGTCATCATCACTAAAATTACTGTGAGAAACCTCAGAGGACTTCGGAAGCACAGTGACTTTCTCTGCCAGTGTTTTCAAACCCTCCATCCCCAAGTGGATTAAGCAACCCATTTCATCCTTAAATAATATATGATAAGACTGGATAAATCTTTTAAAAGTTACCTCTTTACCGAATTTTGCAAACAAAGCAAAGCAAGAATGCTTCTCTGGATCCTCAGGAGATGGTTTCTGACTCTTTGGACCAATACCCTGTCAGATAAAACAGGCAGTGAGCTCAGGGAAGGGGAACCAGATCGTCCCATGTCCTAATCTGGCGGTTCCCACTGGTCCTGGTGAGAGGACCCATTCTCATTCTGCTGAGGCCTCATGCAGAGAGAAAGACACTTCAGGCCCATGAAGAAGCACGTGTGAGGTGGGAGGGGGACGGCTGGTCAGGAGCCGGGGCCCAAGTCCACTCCCCATGCCAGTCATCTGATGTGCACGCCTGTAAGCTGAGACAGCTGCTCACGACTAGAGCCCCTGGACACTGATGCGGCCACTCTCCAACCTCAGAAGCCACCAGATCCCCTGGCAGCCTGGGCACGGCTGCTGAGCCGTGACGCAGAGGCTCCAAGGACATGAGTCTGGAAAGGGCACCAGTGATGCTGCAGGTGGGTCCTGGCGCCATACACACATCAGAACCTCTATACAGCTCACATCATCAGCCAGATGCTCGCCAGGCAGATCGGAAAATGTTTCCCATTAAACTTTTAAACAGTGCCATCCAACTGCCACTCACATCAGTTTTTCAAACTACAAATAATAAAAATAGACTTTCAATCTGCAAGATGCTGTATACAACATCATATTTTAAAATGTATTTATACACACTCATGCAATCTAAAATACACAGGAATATTCACTGTCCCTCAAAAAATACTTACCTCAAAATACTTTATTTTCTTGGCATTTCTCACAGCAAGAGAAAGCAGTTTGTAGAAACCACTAATGAGTGGCAACCGTGTAGACTGCAGAATTAACTGATATGAGAAGGAATGTACCCATGGCCCAAAAAATTCTACATGTTTCTCAGGAAGAATCTCCCTGTAAAAACAAATTTAAAGCTTAACACAGAAATCCTCATCATATACTATTTTCACTCCACTTTGAAATTATATGTGACATAATCAAAACAAAACCATCATCTGTGATTCCATTATACACCATTTGCAGGTGTATCTGTACTCCTTATTTTCTCTGCTATGCTGTGTTCTGTGCTCAGTCACCCACTCATGTCCAATTCTTCGCAACCCCACGGACTGTAGCCCGTCAGGCTCCTCTGTCCATGGGATTCTCCAGGCAAGAACACTGGAGTAGGTTGCCATTTCCTTCCCAGAGGATCTTCCCAACCCAAGGATCAAACCCGTGTCTCCTGCATAGACAGCAGATTCTTTACTGTCTGAGCAACCAGGGAAGCCCCCTTATTGTCCTTACCTGAGGATCTTTTAAATACAATTTTTTTAAAAAGATAAACATAAACAGCTATTAGATCTATTTTAAAATTTCATATAAGCTATTTTAGATTCTAAGTCCTACTATTTCATTTCTTGTATCTGCATAAGTGGTTCTCCTATGTCACAGCAAACAATTGATAGTATCTACTCTTAAGTACACAGAACTTTATGAATACCTGCAGAACTCCACCAGGTTGACGAAAGCGGAGAAGTCTTTGGGTTTCGCAGGATGCAGGTTAGCAGCTGGATCTGAGGTCGGGATCACCCAAACGCCAGCAGCTTTGTTTTCATCCTTTAAAAATCAGTTGCACCAAAAACACGGTACCGTTCAGTCATTCAACAAATGACTCAGTAAGTGACCCACAGACATGGGTGAGGCTTTGAGCAAGGAATGCAACAGTGAGGAGGCAGAGACGGGCCCAAAGCTCACAGTCAGATAAAAATGACAGAACCCTCAGAACATGCTACATGGGAGGCAAGGGACAGGATGAGGAATAAAAGTGCAAACACAGAAAGATCGTGGTTGGGAGGGGCAGGCACAATTTCTCACAGGAGCCACAGTGCCCAGACAGACGCAGAATCTCAAAACACAGACAGTAATCAGTACTGACAAGATTTCAAAATGACAAACAGAGGACCAGTCGCTACTATTAGGTAAAACATAAATATAAACACGTTCAATTTGTGTTTCAGACCCAGGTGAAAATGTCAAACAGGCAGGAAGGAGGGCAAGGCTGGAGACCAGACATGTCCCAGGAAACACCAACAGAGACAACAGTGACCCGGGGGTGGGATGAGGGGGAGCAGAGATGCAAGAGACTAGGACGGGCGCTTTGCATGCAGACTGTGGCCGACCAGCTCAGCGAGTCCCTCTGGGCATGTCTGCTAATGAATTACTTTAGACGTGAATAAATAAAAAGCCTGAAGAGCGACAGCCCAGCCCTCAATGGCCCTGACAACCAGCGCAAAAACTTGGCCCTGACGAGTGCAGCCAAGGCCAGGGCCCACCTCTGGACCCCTGACCACACGGCCTCAGTCATGGAAGCCAGCATGCAAACTTGATTCCAGGAACGACTGGGCTCAGAAACAAACTGCCTTAGATGACAATCTCACGTCCTGAGTGTCCTGTTACTAGGTCTCCTCAGAGTGGACAGCAGCTCTAAGCTGGCAACCTCATGCCCAGTCTGATCTTTGAGCCCGGCCAGAAAAACGATGCAGAAACATGGGATGGGTGGCCTTTCCTGCCCTCCCTTCTACTGTCTCCAGAGCCTGGAGTCCCCCTGGCTATAAATCAGAGGAGCACCAGGGTGCCCAGACCCACTGCAAAAAGCCTCCTCTACCCAAAACGAGACTAGTCCATACTGTTGCTAAGCCAAGAACTGTAACCCTCTGAAAAACTTTTTCCAAAAAGTTGCTTTAACTTATTAAACATATAAATTACTTCTTGAACAATCTAATACAGAATATATTCTGCACATTGGGCAATTCAAATATCAAGAGAAAAATATCAATGACACATATTAATGCTGATAAATCAATTTCCTGCCATCTTCTACAAATGTAAGATTTGCTCCTGAATACTGCAGCAAGCGACAGAGCTGGTACAAAAATGATGCAAAATTGCTACTAACAACATCTTCTAACCTCTTGTTCCCCAACATTCTGCTTTTCCAGTGTAAGGTCCAGTTTTTCAACAATCTTCAAAACTGATTTTACAAATTCATCATATAGCAAACGATTCAGACTTTGAAGGGAGAAATTCACAAAGACAAATGCTTCATCTGCTAAGAGAGAATCCTGAAAATAAAGAAAATAAATTTCAAAATGCTGCACAAAACAGTATCAGTACGAATATTAAATCAGCATTATGACACATAAAGATGTATATGTGTAATTAGGTTTTATGGAAACACGTGTGAACTAGAGCAGACTTACCTCTAAGTTTTCAAGTCGTAAAATACAGACACCGTTCTAATTATTAGGACAATACCATTTCAGTCTGACATGACTTACACAGTCATGTCACACCCATAAACAGTAGTAAGTGAGAAGGTTTAGGCCAACCTTGTCCAAGTATCTACCCCATTAATATGTGTGTGTGTGAGAGAGAGAGAGAGAGTGTGAGAGACAGAGAGAGAGAAAGATGCCTCCTTGGTGGCTCAGTGGTAAAGAATCCGCCTACCAATGCAGGAGATGTCAGAGATATGGTTTCAATCCCTGATAAGATCCCCACTCCAGTGTTCTTGCCTGGAGAATCCCATGGACGGAGGAGACTGGTAGGTTACAGTCCACGGAGTTGCAAAGAGCTGGACACGACTGAAGGACCGAGAATATACACAAGCAGTGTGTGTATACACACATCTATACAGATATACACATGTTCTGTGTGTCTATATGCAAATGCACGTGCATGCATGTATATACATGTGCACATGTAAATACACAGGTACACACATACACATGCATACACAGATATGTATAAATATTTATCTACCCTCAGAAGGGACTGAAAAGCACTATAATCTATTATTTCTTTCAAAGTGAAATATTCTACCATCCTAAAAACATAGACTAGTTATGCTGTCTTCACTCAAACAGTCTATGGAACTTAACCTCAAAATATACCTAATATCACATGTAAGAAAAAACATTTTAGGTAAAATTAATACTGTTATACTACTTTACTAACACCTTAATAAGAAAAACTCCTGAGGTTGTTCACAGGACAGGAACCATCTACTGACCAAAACTGCTCTTCCTAGAATACCCACGCTCTGTCAGAGACTACGTGAAATGGTGACCAACCTGGCTTGGAGCAGATACTGCAGAAACACCTGCCAGCAATGCAGGAAGCAGGAGGCATGGGTCTAACGGTGACAGAACTGGGCACCTGTCTCCTTCATCCTATCACATCACCTTTAACAAATAAAGAGCACAGCTCTCCCACCGTGATAACATTGCCACATTTCTGATAACTTGTACACGCTTTCTTAAGCTAAAACGAGGACTCGGCTACAACAACTCATTAGTTTCAAATGAGTTCTATGACTTTGCTCCCCTAATTTGATTTTTTCAAGTCTCACTTTATCCTTATTTACATTACTTGAAGTACTAAAAAAAAAAAACCGACTGCAAATCAAGCACGCTTCTGAAATAATTGAGTCTCCAGTGTGAACTATGGAAACTGTAGAGGAGCCACAGTGCTCTGTGGCTTTCAGCTGCAGTGTTTACCATCGTCTGGTCACAGCTCAGAAGGCTCCTGAACAGGTCCACATAGTCTCTGCAGGTGGGCACTCTCCACTTGCCAGTCCTGACTTCCCCCAGTACTGCAGGGTCCTCAGACTCGGGCTCAGCTCCCTGGTGGGAAAAGAGAGAGACAGGCGCGCTGAGGAGGCACGGAGAACACAGCACTGCCGTGCCTGCCAGCGCGCATCCTCAGAGCTCACAGAGCCCCAGGCTGAAGAAGGCAGCTTGGCTGAGGAAGACAGCACGCATGAAAGCACAATAAAAAAGCCGGGAAAAGTCACCATTCTCTAGGACCAAAATAGTGACGCACAAACTAAGCTTCAAAACAGTACCCAAGGTACGTGTTGTAAATAATTCACCTCCTCACACAGATCTCTCATCTCATCCTATTTTCTCTAACTGAAGTAAACTTAAGACAAGCCTCCCATCATATACTAAGTATTTTGTCCTAGAGTTTCTTTTTTTTTTTTCATTTATTTTTATTAGTTAGAGGCTAATTACTTTACAATATTGTAGTGGTTTTGTCATACATTGACATGAATCAGCCATGGATTTACATGTATTCCCCATCCCGATCCCTCCTCCCTGTCCTAGAGTTTCAACAAGAAAATATCCTTTTGTAAAAATGTAGGTATAGTAATAAGGTTATGTTTAAGGATATCTCACATCCAGAAGTTTATTTACCTGAAAAAATAGTTAGGTTTTACATCCTACACTTATCAAAATCTAAGGCATTGCTAATAACAGAAAGGCCAATTGTTTTTTTCCCCAAAAGAATTATCAATCATTGCAACTAATTCATATATGTGTCTGCAATTTCAAACACCTGAATATAATATTAACATTGCATTTGAGAAAGCAGCTATTACATACTATAGAAAGTAATGGTAATTCTTTTAAGTGACAACCATCCTACTGGACAACTTCATTAAAAAAAATCTTTCAGGCAATCAAAAAGGCCACTTTTGTATATTTACAGACTAAAAGTTCCAGCAACATCTCTAACAAAAGTGACAAAAGACTAACTTTCAAAGCATAGATTCAGAATTTACCTTTTGAAGGATCACTGGCTTAGAACATATTCTGATTAAACTTTGATGCACTAAAAAGATAATAAAAAAAAAAGATTACACTGAAAAATACTAAACACTAAACAAACTGACAGCCATTTGAATATAAAGTACCTCTTGGTTTTTTCTCTAAGTTTGCTAACACCTTTAATTTTTTTTCTTTCTTTTTTTTTATGTTTAGTTTCAAATTTTAGACTATTAAGATTCAAAAGGAAAAGATGAAAAAATTCAAAAAACTAGAGAAAAAAAGATTTTGGTTCACCAAACTATTAGCAGTTCTACAAGAGGCATCAAAAGACAAAAAAGAATTTGGCAACTGGATGTTCTTTATCTCAAACAACAAGGTAAGATTCTTCATGCATCATCTCAGGAGTAAACTCCAAACTCACCCACAGCACCAATGCAACTCCAGAGGATGGGCCCCTTCTCTGCCAGGGCCAGGAACACTCGCACAATGGCCCTGCAGCACACTAGCTGCATCTTGGGGCTGTACTGGGGGAAACTGTCCATCTGCATGACCACGAGGTGTTCCAGGACTGGCGAATGCACCTCAGGAACCTGCGGGGACAAGAGCACACGCGGGTCGGGGCTGGACAACAGGCACAGCAGACGGGGGGGCGGGGAGGGGATCCACGAAGAAGCGGCTTGTTACCTAAGGGACTAATTCATTGCTGGGACTGCCTGAATACACCGGAGTAAAACTGTCTGCATGACATGTTAGCTACGATTCTATCTCAAGCAGCAATCCTAATCCTTTAGAAATATGAAGAGTAACAGATAGCTTTTCTGCTTTGGGAATAAAACATCAAGTTTCATGACAAAAACTAAACCGAAAAACTGTACGAGGTACTAGTTAAAGAGGTCACCTTGGTCATACTGGTGCCTGAACTGACTGTATGTAACTCCCACTGCATCAAAGCAGCTGAAGACCTGAGCTAAACTCGTCAAGCCCATGCTCGGCGGACCGCCCCCTCACTCACAGCATCGAGGTGCAGCAGGACGCTGGCCACGGACTGCAGGAAGCTGGGCAGCTGGTACACGTGGTCCTCGGCAGCGTCCACCTCCGCGAGGAACAGCTGCCGGCACCGCTGGATGAGCTCCACAAACATCAAGTCCACGTCTCGTGCGTTGACCGCCTTGCACGGCTGGAGGGAAGCAAAACCAGTCTCCATCGACCTTACCCACCTCAGAGTGATGGCACCTAAGGTGTCTCATTGGGCCACATTATTATAATTGAATGTTAACAAGCTTCTCAGTGGAGAAGAAATACAGATATAAAATGCATTGTATTTTGGAAAGACGCTTTCTGAAAAACCTGTAAATACATGCTAAACAGTTACTAACACACAAAACACCTACTGATTGTCACCTGTGTTTCTGGCAGGGGGCAGATGGCAGATAATTGGGTGCCGTCCCTGCAGAGGCCCGACGCCCGGAGGAGGGACAGGCCCAAACCCCCCAGAGCACAGCAGCAGCACCTACAGCCACACCCTCCTAACTCGGAGACGGTCCAGCCGCACGTGTCCCAAAGGCTCCTCAGACGTCGGCCCCAGTCCCGCCTTCTCATGGGCCTAGCCCAGCGCCTGTTGCGCGTCCTCTCCCTTGTTCCACCATACTCTGTCTACACCAGCTCACTACAGTGAACAGGTCCTCACTGAGAGACCTCAGGGTCTGAGGATACAAAGTCTGTGCTCTCAGTCACGTCTGAGCCTCCTCACACCCATTTTTTCTGCCCATTTCCTCATATAAATGAGCCACAGAAACATGTGGAGATGAAGACTTTAAGGGGAAAGGAGTGTTGGGAAGAAGCAAATGAGGACGCATCAGGATGGAGGAGTGAGCAGAGGGCTAGAAGAGATGCTCCATCCCAACAACAGGGGAATAGCCCTGATGGGGATCTGTACAGACAAACAGCAGGAGACGCTCTCCACCAGTGGGAGCCATAGGCCCTGCAAGGAGGATGCGACCACGCCGACCCTCAGCGTCCCCAGCAGACCTCACCCAGGCACAGGGGCTCGGGCCAGAGTGCCAGGTGTCACTGCCCGGCTCCACCTCATCAGCGATGGGTGGCCAGGCGCGGCCAGGAGATCATGGTGTTCCTCGTCTCCAGGCTGCAGCCATGTCTCGGTTCTGTCTACTGCTGACTGAACCCTTACACAGGTCCCCTAACTCTTCTGGGCCTCAGTTTCCACATCTGTAAAGTGGAATAATATTCCTAAAAGCTTATAGGAAAGTTATGAATATTTGAGATAATACACAGGAAGCACTGAAAAAACACATTAACAACAAAACAAGAACAATATTTTCAAAAGTGTGAGATGCTACTCAAAATATACTGAAGTATATTCCTTTAAACATTCAAATGAAACTAAAAGGGGTCAATAAGTGAGACATACCCCTGCGAAGAGCCCATATCCGCGGATGGCAATGGACAGGTCCTTGCTGTTGGCGTCCACATTCCTGATGATGCTGTAGAACTGCTCCATGAAGAAGCGCAGCGTGCTCCTGTGCGCCTCGGCATCGCGTGCCACCAACAAGGAAACCTGCATCGCACAATGTTTACTTTAGAGGCATCCATCCAAACGTGAAAAGGCTAGAACAGCCGAATGGGACATCAGTGGGCTACTACAGGTCCACAGCCACTATTACTTGTAAAGAACCATCTGTTCAATTCACTTAGTCTCCATCAGGTTTAGAAAAGGTACTTCTTTAAGTAAGCCTTTATTACACGTGATGCATTTTTCCTACAGAAAGAGACTGAGAGAGACCAGGTAGACACAGGAAGACATATGCACAAAACACAGGCTGCAGACAAAAGCTCCCTAATGAAGCAGAAAGCATCCTCAGATTCATCTTTGACTCAAGGTGACATAGAGCTGGGCAGGCCCAGCTTCCGGGGAGCTCAGAATCTCCCACAGACAGGACCCCCAGGAGGGAACACAGAGACGGTTCAGAACTAACAACTAGGGGGAAAAAAAAGGGCATCTCATTTCTCAAAACAAAAAGCTACAATAATTACGTGAGCCAAAGCAAGTACTCTGAGAAGCAAGCAGATGACGATGCACCATACATGGTGACACCTGCCAGAACTCGAGACCAGCAAGGGCATCAGGAAGCACTTGCAACCTGCCCACGACCGTCTGAGACAAGGATGGGAAGAAGCCAGACAATCACCAGAGGGAGAAGGAAAACACACATCCACATTGCCAACCTGCAGCCCACGCCCAGACCCGTAAGAAGGCCCCAGGTCTCAGCACCCGGAGACGGCAGGCCACCTGCAGGCTCCCTGCACCCACACCCAACCTGAATGGAAACACTCTGGGGCAGGAGGGCTCGCCTCGGCCAAGAAGCCACAGAGACGCGAGCATCCTGTCTAACAGGACAGCAGACCCCGCCACCCTCCCTCCCCCCTCCCTGCTCCTACCCTGACACAGCCACCACCTCCAGGGAGCCCTGACCTCCAGCCCTCCCTACTCCCAGCCCTCCCTCCCTCCTTCCTACTCCCATCCTGACCCAGGCACCACGTCTAGGGAGCCCTGACCTCCAGCCTTCCCTCTGTCCCACCTCCTCACTCTCTTGTCCAGCCTTGGCTCTAACGACCTGATCAGACTTGATGTCTTCAAGCTTTCTTTTCTCCAAACCTGCCGCCACTCCCGCGGCAGAGGGATAACCAACTTTTCTCTTTAAAGCTTCTCTCAGAGGCTAATGGACCAACTTGTATTTTTTTTTTCAAATGTTCATGCACAAGACTGGAATTTATGTCTTTGCATAGAGTTTTACATAGTACCTGTTTCAGAAAAGACTCCAGAGCTGAGTGTGCAGCTTTCTTCAATTCCACATTCATGTGGCTGCACCACTTCGACAGGACTTCAAATAAAGAAGTGTAGTTGTCCAGAAGGCAGGTGCTAAACTGAGATGCATGCAGGGTGAATAAGGACAGGCCAGCTGCAAACACAGAACACACTATATTTGAAACAGGATGACAAAGGGCAGGACAAAGAACTAAGAAAGCTTCAGGCACACATCAAACCAAAACTGTGCTCACAAAGCCCCTGAATCCTTACTTTAGGGGCCTGGGGTCCCCTCACATCTGATGCCTCCATCCTCCATTTGAATCAAGAGGCCCACAATCCAGTCAGTGACCCCCAAAACAAATCGCCAGTCCAGGTTTGATGCATCAGACAGGGGTGCTCAGCACTGGTGCACTGAGATGACCCTGATGGGATGTGGAGGGAGGCGGAAAGGGGGTTCAGGATTGGGAACACATGTACACCCATGGCTGATTCATGTCAATATATGGCAAAAACCAGTACAATATTGTAAAGTAATTAGCCTCCAATTAAAATAAATTAATTAAAAAAGAAGAGAAGTAGGATCAGGATTTATGTAAATAAAGACAGAATCAAACAATCTGAATTGCTCTAAAGTGTTTTCCTCTGAAATGATGTACTCTTAGTGTGACCATCTCGAACAGCACAAGAGCTGCTATCAGTGACCACATGGGAGCATCACAGGGGTCACAGCACCACCTTCACTCACAGTTTAAGGAAACGTTCGCTCAGGCGCCAACCTAATAGCCTCCTTAAATGTAGAATCTTACCCAGAGGCACGGCGTATCTCTTCAGATCAATCTATTAAAAGAAAAAACACTACCATCAGTGTTTGACAATCACAAGGCTCAGTTGTGAAAGAATTAGAATACTGAATCCTACCTGAGGACGGATTGCCTTTAATGCAAAATCAAAAATCTCTCTTGAAGTCTGGGGATCTGAGGAAAGAAAGAAAGCAGCCGCTGTCACAGATCATAAGGTGTGTCTGGCAAACCTCATGAGACTCTCACGACCCACCACTCTGCTGGAGACAGCAGGACCTCTTCTTCCATTAACCAACGTGCCAGTCAGTACCCAGTACTACTACCCGAAGTCACATAATCACAACCTGACCCAAAACTGAATTTTAGCCTCAGACTAAGGCTGAAGTCCCAGTCCTGCCATGCACTGGTTAATTAGTTTCCTGTTACCGCTATAACCAATTATCACAAACTTTGAGCCTTAAAACAACACAAACTCACTACCACACAGTTCTGGAGGTGAGCAATCTGGAACCAACATGACAGACACAAGCAGAAAACCCAGAGAAAGACCTGAAGACAACAGGACTGACCTTTCACAACTGGAGACAGAAGGAGTGGCCCCTGGAGGAGGGTGATGCTGTCAGGCCCACCCCCAGCACTGGGACCCCAGGGTCTGGACTCCACCTCAGCTCCCCAGCTGGAGACCCTGCACCCAGAAGACGAGGTGCAGGGTCTGACTCTCCATCTAAGCCTGCAGCACCATTCACCCCACCCAGTTTCATCTGCAGACCCGACACAGCTGGTGTTCCTCCAAGCTGCACCCCCACCAGCCCTTATGCGGGCCCCTGGCCGGTACTAGGACCCCTCCAAAGTGACCCCTGCCGTGCCAACACCTCAGCCAGCACCAGCATCCCCAAAGTGGCTCCTGCCCCCAGGCTGCCCCCACACACCAGAGCACCAGCCACAGCAGTAACCAGGCCTTAGAAACCACAGCACAGTGGCCCCCAGGAGGCTAGGCTGGCCCACCTGCCACAACGGATGCTCCCAAGTGACTGGCTCCAGGGCAGTCCAGGGGAGGGGGGGTAGCTGCACTGCTGGACCCCACAGGACACCTTCTACACAGAGACCAAGAAACGTAGCTGAACTACCAAACACAAATAGAGAATTAGGCAGGACAAGAGGCCAAAGGTCATGTTACAAAAAAGAACAAGACAAAACCTCAAAAAAAGAACTGAGAAAAACAGAGGTAAGTAACTTCCCAGAAAAAAATTTCAAAGCAATGGTCATAAAAATGCTCATTGAACTCAGGAGAAGAATAAAAGAACACAGTAAGAACTTCAACAAAGAACTAAAAATCATATGACTATCTCAATAGATTAAGAAAAAAGTTTCTGACGAAACTGACATCCATTTATGATAACAACTTTTAATGAAGTGGATAAAGAAGGAATATACTTCAACACAGTAAAGGTCGTACATGACAAACCCAGACCCAATGTCATACTCAATGCTGAGAAGCTGAAAGCATTTCTTTTGAGATCAGGAACAACCCAAGGATGACCACTCTCACTACTTTTATTCAACCTAGTATTGGAAGTCCTAGTCAGAGCAGTCAGACAAGAAATAAAAGGGATCCAAAGTGGAAAGGAAGAAGTTAAACTGTCACTGTTTGCAGATGACACACTATATATAGAAAATCCTAAAGACTGCACACACCAAAAAACAATTAGAATAAATAAATTCAGTAAAGCTGTAGAATATAAAATTAATATACAGAAGTGTATAGTATTCCTATACATTAATAATAAACTATCATAAAGAAAAATTGAACAAACAATCCTATTCATAGTTATACCTAAAAGAATAAAATACTTTGGAATAAGTTAAACCAAGAAGGTAAAAGATCTATACCCTGAAGACTCTAAGACATTAATGAAAGAAACTGAAGACAATACAAATAAATGGAAAAGTATACTGTGCTCACAGAGAGAACTAATTTTGAGAAAATGTCCACACTCCTCAAAGCAGTTGACAGATTTAATGCAATCCCTATCAAAGTATCCATGGCATTTTTCACAGAACTGGAAAAGATAAACAAAAAATTTGAATGGAAACACGAATGACTCTAAATAGTCAAAACAGTCGCTGAGAAAGAAGAGCAAAGCTGGAGGCATTGTGTGCCCTGATTTCAAACTACACTGCAAAGCCACAGTAATCAAAATGGTATGGTTCTGAAACAAAAAACAGAAACACAGATCAAAGAAACAGAATAGAAAGCCCAGAAAAAAACCCACACACATATGATTAATTAATCTATGACAAAGGAGGCAAGAATATACAATGGAGAAAAGATAGCCTCTTCAGTAAATAGTGGTGGGAAAACTGGACAGCTACATGCAAAAGAATGAAGCTTGACCCTTTTCTTACACCACATACAAAAATAAACTCAATGTATTAAAGACCTAAACCTATAATCTGAAACCACAAAACTCCTGGAAGAAACATACACAGTACTCTTTGACATCAGTCTTAGTAATACTTTTTTTGATCTGTTACCTCATGCATGCTTGAATGTGTGCTCAGTCGTGTCTGACTCTTTTGCAATCCCATGAGCTATAGCCTGCCAGGCTCCTCGGTCCATGGGATTACCCAGGCAAGAACACTGGAGTGGGTTGCCTTTTCTACTCCAGGGTATCTTCCTAACCCAGGGATCGAACCTGTTATCTCTTGCATTTCCCGCACTGGCAGGCAGACTCTTTACCACTGGCACCCCCTGGTAGTTACCTCACGAGAGGATGACAAAAGCAAAAACATGCAGGACTACATCAAGCTAAAAGGCTTCCGCATGGGGAAGGAAACCACCAACAGAACAGAAAAGCAGTCTGATGAATGAGAGAAGATACTTGTAAATGACAGGGCTAATAAGGGGTTAACATCCAAAGTTCACGCTGAACTCAACGTTAAAAAAAAACAACTCAGTAAAAAAAGTGAGCGGACTGTGACAACAGAGAGGTGTGGGGTGGGGTGAGAAGTGGGAGGGAAGTTCAAGAGGCAGAGGCCACACATACACCGATGGCTAATTCATGCCGCTGTTTGGCAGAAACCAACACAACACTGTAAAGCAATAATCCTCCGATTAAACATAAATACATTTAAACAGAAAAAATATAAAAATAAAAAATGAGAAGAGGATCTAAATAGACATTTCCCCAAAGACACAAAGATGGCCAACAGGTACAAGATGCTCAACATCACTAACCAGGGGAATGCAAACCAAAACCACAAGATCTCACCTCACACCTGTCAGAGTGGCTGTCATCAAAAAGACAACAAATAAAGAGTATTGAAGAGGATGTGGAGAAAAGGGAACCTCATGCACTGCTGAAGGGAATGAAACTGGTGCAGCCACTGTGGAAAACTGAGTGGAAGTTCCTCAAAAAACTAAAACTACCACATGATCCAGCATTCTACTTCTGGGTACTTATCCAAAGAAAACAGAAACAGTAATTAGAAAAGATATATGCACTCCAGTATTCAGAACAGCATTATTTACAACGGCCAAAACACGGAAGCAACGTTTAAGTGCCCATCAACCAAAGAATGGATAAAGAAAATGTGGTTAATGTGCAGGTATATGTATTTGTAGGAATACTATTCAGCCGCAAGAAAGAGTGAAGTCTTGCCATCTGCTGCTACACAGATGGACCTAGGGGGCATTATGCTAAGTGAAGCAGAGTCACGGAAAGACAAGTAACCTGAGATCTCACCTAAATGTGGAATCTAAAAGAACAAAGAAACACAGAAAAACAGAAACAGACACGGAGAGCAAACTGGTTGTGGCCAGAGTGGGGAGCATGAGAGACACCGGTGACGATAAGGACGTGACTCACAGTTTGGGGAGTACAGTCAGCACTGTCATAACAACTTTGGTGACAGACATTGAGACTTGTTGTGGTCATTTCCTAAGGTGTTTCATCATCAGATCACTATGCTGTACACCTGAAGTAACACAATACTGGGCTGCAGTTATGCTTCAATTAAAAAATAAAATAGGGAATTTCCTGGTTTAGAACTTGGTGCGTTCACCCACGGGGTCCAAGTTCGATTCCTGGTCAGGGAACTAAGATCCCACAAGCTGCAAAGAACGGCCAGAAAAATAAAAGAATAAATCATTAAAATAACACAAAGGAAGCAGTCACCAGGGTGTGCTCCTCTCTAGAGGCTTGAGGGCTGCCTTCAGTTTCTAGAGGTTGCTCGCCCTCCTTGCCTTGGGGCCCCAGCTCCATCCTCACAGCCAGCTTCTCCCGTCACAGCACCCTGACCCTGACCCTCGTCCACAGTCAAGTGCCCCTGTGATCACACTGGGTTCACCTGGACAGTTTCAACGTCCCGTCCACAACCTAACTCCCCTCTGCCACGGACCCGACAGTCGAGGGGCTGGGATCAGCACGGCACATCTTTGGAAGCCATTACTCTGCCCACCTCGGTCCAGTGTTCTAATCTGGGAAACAAACATATTATCACCTGCTTTAGTGAGTTGTTACAGGATATCCCTTGCAACATGAACAAGATAATCCTTAGCACATGGTTAATGAGCAATAAGTGCTATTATTTTTCTTGTTCACCAAATGTCAACTCGCCAAGCGAAGACAAAGAGAAATAAGCAACGTCACCTGCCACCAAGGTCAAGTGACAAAATAGACTGCCTAGGAAATGAAAAACACGTCGCAGAAAGTGCTGTAACAAAGAGGACTACAGAAGCCCAAGGAAGTGGTTCACACAGGGAAGCACAGAGGCTTTGGAAAACAGGAGATCCCTGAGCAGGAAGCTGAGAGGGCGGGATGCTCCATGGACAGGGAGCCGGAGAAAGGAGACCAAGGAGGGGAAGCAGGAGCAGCTGGGCCAGCTTCTCTACTCAGAGGCAGCAAAGACTGGGAACACCCGGTTGAAACGTTAGAAACTGCTGCTTCCTCAGGTTGAAATGATCAGATCTGCCAATTTCTTAAGTTGCAATTCAACAAAAGCAAGCACATTTGCAGGAGGTAGAAAAATCTGGCAATTATCTGAACAAAAATAGTAAGGAACAGCAAACAAGTTCTTCTTTTAAAGAATTTTCTGGAGTTAAGAAGTTTTATTTGTCCTTTAAAAAGAAATGAATTCATTATAATGCTCTCATAGCTAGATTATCCTCTAAGCTTAAATTTAAGATACTATAGAAGAACACTACTGACAGTTACAAAGAAAATTGTAATAAACAGAGTTTAAAACCAACAGACAAGGATCTGCAGCCCAAGAATTACAAAATGCTAATGAAAGAAATCAAAGAGGACCCAACTCAACTAAACGAAGAGGTGCACTGTGCTCATGGGCTGGAAAACTCAACGTGGTTAAGGTATCAACTAATCCACAGGTTTAGCACAAAGACCACAAATATCCAAGCAAGGCTTGTCGTCGACACAGACCAATCTGTTCTAAGATTTACACGGAAAGGCACAGACCTTATAATACCCAAATGATTTTTAAAAAATAAAATGTGAGAATTACAGTGGACATTTAAAACTTCACTATATAATTATATCATAAAGACCGTGTGATGTGGGCAGGGGAACAGAGAATCAGGATCCACCCCCACAAGTGATGAGCCAATCAGCTAATGCCCAACTGGCTTTCTACAAAGACACAATGATTCAGTGATTTGGTGATGATTTCATGCATGTGGCATGAAAATCACAGGCAACCAAAGAAAAAATAAAGTCAACTTCATCAAAATGAAGAACCTTTGCACATCAAATGGCACAATCAACAGAGTGAAAAGACAACCCATGGAATGGGAGAAAATATTTGCAAATTATGATTCCATAAGGAACCAATATGCAGAATACATAAATAACTCATACAACTCAGTAACAAAATGTCAAATGATCTGATTTTTCAAATGCACAGAGAACCTGAATAGACATTTCAACCAAGAAGACACCCAAGTGGGCAAGAGGCACTTGTGAATACACTCAACACCAAGAGCCACAGGGGAGATGCAGGGAGAAACCACCCCACACTCACTAGGAAGGCTACGATCAAACAACAGGAAACAAGTACTCTGAGGACATGAAGAGACTGTGCCCTGATGGTGGGAACGGGAATTAGTGCAGCCCCTGGAAATTACAGAACCACCATGTGGGCCCGCAAGCCCACCTCTGGGGATGCCCGAAGGGAACACGGGGACTCCAAGTGTTCACACACCCATTTCCAGCAGCATCAGTCACAACAGTCAAAAAAGCAGAAGCAATCCAAGTACTCACTGATGGCCCAATGGATATACGTGTACTATATTCATATAGTTACAATGGGTGAACCTTGAAGACCTTATGCACAGTGAAATAAGGCAGCCACAAAGTTACCTGCTATGAGTCTATTTACATAAACTTGAAAGGACAAAGTTCAAGATGGGAGACTGAGCAGTGGCTGTGGGAGGAGGGGAGGGGGACGTGGCTACAGGACAGGCATCCTTCCTGGGCAGACATCATGCCTGGGCAGACACGCAGCAGGCTGCCAGGGTCTCAACTGTCATGGGCACACACTAGCCCACATGCGATAAAGTGGCACAGAACCAAATTCAACACCCAAATGTGTGCACGGGAAGCACGTCGAACCGAGCAAGACCCAAAGGTCCATCAGGCTGCACTACGTCATGACAGGCGTCACCAGGAGGTGCCAGGTGAAGGACACACGTGGATCTCTGCATTGCCTCTCACAACTGCATGTGAATCCACAACTGGTATAAAATTCAAAGATCACACAGGAATTCATTTCAGACTAGTAGTTCTTAACTAAAGAAACTCAAGTGCCGTCAAGCAATACCTTCCTCCATGGACTTGGTGAAGTTACACATAAGTGATGCCAGTCCCTTCAGACACCCTGCCAGCACCGCAAATTTGGGTTCTCTCACTGTCGATGTCATCTGAAAGGAGAGTTTAACAAGGTACCATAAAAAGAGAAAAGCCCACAGATACAAGGAAGCAGAAAAGAAGCTCATAAAGTTTATCATACCTGGGTCTTAAGTTCACCCAGAAAAGCCCGAAAGAGTTTATCCGAATTGTTTATCATCTCGGTAGGATGAACTTCACCTAATACTCCTAGGAGCTCATATATTTTTTCTAAAACTGAAAAATAAATTTTAGACAAATTAAGGCCTTAAAATTAAATAAATTAAGCACAAATGCACAAATAAGAAAAGGAGAGAACTTTACTTCAAAATAATTTAACAATAAACCACACAAACTATCTAGTTTTATATACTGAATCTTTCCTCATATGTTTTATATGAATTTATTATTATAAGCTAAATTACATTTGACATGTGAGTTTTCTATTTGAAGAAATCATTTTGTATAGATTAAAATTTTTATAAGCAGATTTAACACATTATTTGTTTCCATTTTGGTTTCTTCTCAGCAAAAAGAATTCATCTGTATTAAATGGAGAGGAAATCCCAAAAAAGAGAACTGATTCATTTTTTTGTGCAATAGAAACTAACACAATGTTGTAAAGCAACTATACTTCAATAAAAGTTAAAAAAAAAAGTTCATCTGTAAAACATAAATACCTTGGCAGAAAAAAAAACAAGTTTTACACTAAAAACTTTTTAAATTTGTTAAAACATTTTAAAGTCACATTTAAATTCATCTTACCTGTATCTGGTATTTTTGCTTTCAATGCAAGTTCTCCATAGAATTTGGTAAATAACTCTCCAACTCTTAATTCATCCATGAGTCTAGAACTCCTCAAAGTCTGAAGTAACTGAAAGAACACGAGTTAGCAGAGTCTAGGAGGAAGCAATGGAAGGCTTCCATCTACTGCGCCTATTCACACACAGCCATGTTCCACAGCCATCGTCTCCAGGCACTCACGCTCGGCGTCAAGCTAGGTTATGTGGGATGAGGGGCTGAGGTGAGTGGTGGAAAAACAGGGGAGGCCAAGTGTAAAGGGATGTAGACTTAATCTCACCTTCCCAAGAAAATTATCCTATGACTAGACCCATTCTCTCAGAGGCACTTAAGGACCAACAAGACCCAAAGAAATTGTACAACAGAGATGCAAAAAAAAGACATGCATCTAAGCAGAGACCCAGGTAAGGGTGAGTCCAACGACCACATACACACAACACACAGACCCTTCGAAGTGTGAGTGTAGGTTTCAAGAAAACATTCAAGGACACAATGAGGTGAATCTGGGCAAGTCTCAGAAGCATTAGGTTTTCAGAGTAAGGGCTTCCCTTATAGCTCAGTTGGTAAAGAATCCGCCCGCAATGCGGGAGACCTGGGTTTGATCCCTGGGTTGGGAAGATCACCTGGAGAAGGCAAAGACTACCCACTCC
Source organism: Odocoileus virginianus (assembly GCF_023699985.2). Lineage (NCBI taxonomy): Eukaryota > Metazoa > Chordata > Mammalia > Artiodactyla > Cervidae > Odocoileus > Odocoileus virginianus. The sequence goes on from NC_069688.1 coordinate 17,255,449, forward strand.
AGTATTCTGGCCTGGAGAATTCCATGGACTATATAGTCTATGGGGTCTCAGAGTCGGACAGGACTGAGCGACTTTCACTTTTCACTTCTTGCCCCTCACAGCCCAAATTCTTCCTCTGCTACCCAGAGTGGTGTGAGGGCAGAACACCAATGTGCTGCTGGGTGATGGCTGGAAACAGGCACCTTCTCACACCAATGGGACTCCTCAGCATCTCTCACCCACAACTCTAATTTTCAGTTCAAATTATATGTGTACGATAAAATACATGCACTTAGAAATATTTTTTAAATTACCTTAATAAGAAGTTCTAGGGCCGGAACTCTACATTTAGCAGCTTTATCTTTTGTGTAAACACTGGTACAAGTATTCTAGGATTTAAAAGGAGACATCAAAATCATCAATAAGATCTTACTTCTTGTAACTAAGACTTAATAGCTAAATCTTCACCTGGGAGAAGAAATACCAATATTTGACATACTACACTTTAATAGCTTTCCACAAGGGCCTCAGCACGTTAAATGTTTAAAAAATTAAGACACTTAATTTCTAACACAATCAAGCAAAAATAAGTAAACTACCCAACAAGAAAGGCAGAAATAAAATTAATCTTAACCATGTTAAGTTATGATGTAAGTTACCATGTAACTATTCATATAAGCTAAAAGGGACGCTGATATATAAAGAGGTAAGTTTTTTCCTCTTTACCTTAATATCTAGAGAATAAGTTGTGATCTTCTGGCCAATTTTTTCTAAGAAAATACATAAAAACTTCAGGGCTTCTTCTCTACAATCACGAAACTATAATAAAAGAAATAAACATTATGGAAACATGGGCTAAAAAAAGTCACCTCAACATGAAGAGACATACACTAGAAGAGAAAATGAAAACGGTCAACTTACTTCATCAATGCTGAGTGATTTTCGAACAAATACAAGCAAACCAAAATCTTTGGAAAAAACTAAGGAAGTGTGTAATGCTGGAAAAAAAAAAAAAAGAAAGTAAGAAATCTGCCAAGGTTCTCCATAAACACACACTTAAGGTGATGTTTGTTTCTCAATTCAGCCTCTTAAGTGACAAAACACAAGCCCAAATCTGCCTTGACAAGGAAAATGGGAAATTCTAGACAATGTTCCACAGTGATAAGGTCAGAATAATGGCCCCAGAGGCCAGAACTCTGATGCCTAGCGTCATACCTGTGAACGTGCTAACTTTACACAGCAAATGAAAACTAGGTTGCAAATGGAATTAAGGCTGCCCATCATCTGACTTTAAACTGGGTCACCAGGGCTTCCCTTGTGATTCAGCTGGTAAACAATCTGCCTGCAATGCAGGAGACCTGGGTTCCATCCTTAGGTTGGGAAGATCCCCTGGAGAAGGGAAAGGCTACCCACTCCAGTATTCTGGCCTGGAGAATTCCATGGACTGTATAGCCCATGGGGTCTCAAAGAGTTGGTTACAACTGAGCGACCTTCACTTCACTTCACTTCGGGGTCATCAAGGGGGCCCAATGCAGTCACAAAGGCCCTCACAAGTGGAAAGAGGAGAAGCAGATGGGAAGGCAAGCAGGACAGGTCCCAGGAATCTTACTTGACCCTCTGCTGCTGGCTTTGAAAATGGAGGAAGCAGGGAGGGGGGCAGCGTGATCCAAGAAATGCAGGTGTCTTCTGGAAACAAGGAATGCCAGAAGAAAGAAGGATCCTCAGTGCTACAACTGCAAGGAACTGAATTCTGCTAACAACCTGAATGAAAAGGAAATTAATTCTCCCCCAGGGGCTTCAAAAAAGGAGTGGCCCTGCCTGCTGCCTCAGTTTTAGCTTCATGAGATCCCTGCTCGCTTCCAACCACAGACCAGTAACCGACAAACCTGTGCTGTTGTAAACACTAAGTCTGTGGTGTGTTTCAGGACCAACAGGAAACTAGTACACAGCCCTACAATCCCTCAAGTGAAAGGACACATCCTGGATAGGAGAGAGTGAACCTGTAACTGCTTTACAAGGTTACTAAAGGAGCAAAACTTAACTCAGAACAGACTGGAAAGCATTTACACAGTGATGCTGTCCTCATGAACACACCGTGACAGTCTGTAGGTACTACACAGCAATCTCTTCAAGGCTTTATTTCTCCTCTTTATTAACAATGAGGTTTTCGGAAGAAAATCTCATTTTCAAATTAAGAGGATGCATCATGAAGTCTGCATGTTTGTGTTTTTAAAAGGGAGTGTAACCGAAGTTTTCACGCAAAGACACATTAAGAGTTAAGAGCATGACTTGCTTCTCAAAAGAAGGAACAGCAAAACTGGGGTTTGGGAAAGGTGCTGGTGGGTTGAGACGACAATGAGGTCGAAGAAGAAAACTCTCCTCTCATCGTCGCTCCCCACCGTGGTTAGCACTGATGCCAAATTCAGAGCATTTCCACCACCTCAGGCTTTGAAATACCTTTCTTCTGGCGTTAAGAAGAGGCAGCTGACAAACACTTTTACACAGATCCCAAATTCCCACGGGCCAGTTCAAGCACCACCCCGAGTGCCCACTCGGACTCGAGCGGGCTGCCGGGCACCGGCCGTCCAGAGCCCGGAGCCGTACCCACCCAAAAGCGCGGGGCCAGAGCTCAGTACGCACTCCTGCCCCAGGCCCCGCAGCAGCTGACCACTGGCCACCGCCGCGCCGCAGCGATCGGCAGAGGACAGGGACTCCTGGAGCTGTAGCAGGGAGCCCCGCACGCCGGACCCCGAATCGGCCATAACCTCCAGCCGCGAACACCACTTTCCCTGCCGGGACCGGAAGTGTCGCGGGGCGGGAAGGGGCGGGAAAGGGCCGGTTTTCTGGCGCGTGCGCACAGCTGCCTGGGCCCGGCCCTGCCCCTAGGACTAGGGGGCGAGGTGCTGGGCTGAATGGGGGCCTTAGTGGGTCGGGGAGAGGGATCCATGATCCCCGAGCACACCCACCCTGGACCCCGTAATGCTCCGGACTCGGATGCGGGCGTGGGGTCCCTGCTGGAGATCCTCGAGGAGGTGGCCCGCCCTGTAGGACAGGCGGCTTAGACATCCTAAGTTAATATACACAGAGCACAATGCATTCAAACTTCGGGAGAGTCAGGAACCCAACCGCTCGACCTCGGGAAATGGGTGCGGAGGACAGGGGGCGAGCTGGAGGTGACCAAGTGCCCGAGGCAGAAAGACAAGCTAGGGCTCGGGTCAGGGGCCACTGCTAGTCCTTGGTAACGGGGGTCTGGGTGGGGGCGGTCGTTTGGAATCCCAAGGGACCCAGGAACTAGCCCCAGCCGTGGGGGCCCGCCCCGAACGCTGCCTCCACGGATTTCCCGCGAAATCGTGTTCCCGTTGCGGACAAGACCATTCTAGAGGGGGAGCGCCGAGCCAGTTGTGCGTAGGTGTCCTGCGGGGCGCGGGCTGAGGCCGTCGAGTTCCCCCTATCGCTGCCCAGTGGTGCCTTCCGGCTGCGGGTCCGCGCGAGGACGCTGCCGCGATTGGTGGGCCGCCGCTGGGGGCGGAGCCAACGGTGCCGCCGGCGGGAAATCTGCGTACCGCTGAAGAGGAGCTTAAACGCGCACCTTAGGTGGGCCCGGGAGGGGTTTGGAGTGGGGGGGTGGTTGGGGTCGGCCGGGGGGGTACGGGGGTGTAAGAGTTGAGGGGAGGGAAGACAGGAGCGAAGGAAGAGGGGCGGGGGTCTGTAGGGAGCGTCCACGCAAACCCGCGTCCCTGTTGCGCAGACCGCCATGTCGTCTCCTGCATCTACCCCGAGCCGCCGCGGCTCCCGGCGGGCCGCCCCAGCTCAGCCACGTGAGTGTCTGGTCCCTGCTGTGCCCCGCGGGGTCCCCTGGGAGGGCGGGCGGTGCCGGGTCAGCCCTTGTACGGGCCGGGTGCCGCCCGCGCCGACGCCGCGGTGCCCTCCACTCCCGCAGGCCAGGACCCCTTTTCGTCCGGGGAGCCGCAGCCGCTGCCCTCGTCTCCTGGCGCCGAGCCCCGCACCCCGTCCCGCGCGCCGCCCGCAGGTGAGCTGCCCGGTTGGGAGTCGGCGGGGGGGGGGGGGGGGGTAGTACCTGGCGGGGGGAGTGGACGATCCGCTGGGCTCCTCCCCCCCTCCCCCCCCTCCGGCTCACCCGTGTGGATGCGATCCCCAGCGGTCCCCCTGGACCTGGACTTGAGCTCGCCGCTGACCTACGGCACCCCCAGCTCGCGGGTGGAGGGCACCCCGAGGAGCGGCGTGCGCGGCACTCCCGTGCGGCAGAGACCCGACCTGGGCTCGGCCCGGAAGGGGCTGCAGGTGGACCTGCACTCGGACGGGGTGAGTTCAGAGCCGGTCAGGGCGCGGTGGGGTGCGCGATGTGGGCGGTACCCCGAACCGGCTCCCATCGCCTTTTCCTGTGCAGCCGGCCGCAGAAGATACAGTGGCGAGCGAGCAGTCCTTGGGCCAAAAACTCGTGATTTGGGGAACAGATGTAAACGTGGCAACGTGCAAAGAAAACTTTCAGGTGAGGTATCATTCCTCCAAGCTTGGAAAATGTGGGAGCATTTTCTTGGACCTATGTCCAAGTGCCCCAGTGTTTGGGCACAGGTGCTTACATGGCTCAGAATCATAGATGTAGTTTTTAGGAAGAGAAAACATGCTTGTTTTCAAATTCTGACACCACTCCTACTATTCTTTTTGTGTAGTCCAGTTGGCTTACAATATTGTGTTAGTTTCAGGTATACAGCAAAGTGATTCAGTTACAGTGATACTTTTTTTTTCTGATTTTATTTAATTATAGGTTACTAATAAGATATTGAACATAGTTTCTTGTGCTAAATAGTAGATCCTTGTTGCTTTTCTATTTTGTATAAAATAGCTTCTGTTTGTTAACCCCCTACTGCTAATTTACCCTCCTTTCCCCTCTCCCCCTCTTTATTGGTAACCATACATTTCTGTGTGAGTCTGTTTCTGTTTTGTATGTAGACTCATTTGTGTTATTTTTTAGATTACATACATAAGTGATAGTGATACATAGTACTTGTCTTTGTCTGACTTACTTCATTAAGTATAATATTGTCTGCACCTATCTGTGTTGCCACAAGTGGCCGATATTTATTTTTTATGACTGAGTAGTAGTCCATTTTATTATAAACACATATATGGTCATTTTGTGTGTGTGTGTCTGTGCCTGGTTTTTGTTGCCACACTGGGGCTTTTCATTGCAGTGAGCAGGGGCTATGTCTAGTTGTGCTACGTGGCCTTCTCACTACTGTGGCTTCTCGTTGCAGAACATGGGCCCTAGGTTGTGTGAGCTTCAGTAGTTGTGGGGCTTAGTTGCCTCGAGGCATGTGGGCTCTTCCCAAGGGTGGATCTCATTCTCTGCATTGGCAGGTGAATTCTTAACCACTGGAACTAGGGAAGTCCCGTGACATCTTCTTAAGCCAGTTGTTTATTGATGGGCACTTGAAAAGATACATGCACCCCAGTGCCCATAATTTGAGTAGCTGCTTATTCCTAACTGCATTAAGCTTAATCTTTCTCTATGTTCAGAGATTTCTTCAGCGTTTCATTGATCCTCTGGCTAAAGAAGAAGAAAATGTTGGCATAGACATTACTGAACCTCTGTACATGCAGCGACTTGGAGAGGTAATGAAATATGCTTACCTAAAAATTCAAATTAACTGATTTAAAACAATTAGAATATGATTTGTTTGTTCTATTCTATAGATTAATGTTACTGGAGAGCCATTTTTAAATGTAAACTGTGAACACATAAAATCATTTGATACAAATCTCTACAGACAGCTCATCTGCTACCCACAGGTAAGAATTTGGCTTTGACCTTGGCAGACTACAGTAAACATCTAGAACATCTGCAGGGTTTCTGGATAGCAGTCTTCTCAGTAACAGAATATGCCTGCAGAGTGGTTGTGTCTGTGTGTGTGTGGACACTACAGGGGATGAGAGGATGGGACAAATTGAGAGCATAGTAGTGAGGAAGGTGTGTGTGTACACTTAGGGCTGATTCACTTTTTACAGTAGAAACTAACAATACTGTAAAGTAATTATACTCCAATTAGAAAAAAATAAGTGAACATATAACCATCATATGACACAGCAATTGCATATCTGGAAATTTATCCCAGAAGAACAAAAACTTATGTTCACATAAAAACCTGTACACAGATGTTCATAGCTGGAATCAGCCCCGATGTCCTTCAGGTCAGTTGTGGGCAAACAGCTGTGGTATGGCCAGTCTGGAACATGCCTCAGAGGTAAAACATACTATGACTTGGATGGATCCCACGGAAGCAATTCCAAAAGGTTACATACACATTCAAAAGGTAATGTTAATGTATGGTTCCACTTACATAACATTTGAGATGAAAGAATTTTAGAGATGGACATATGAGTAGTTCCTTGGGGTTACAGAGAAGGAATAGGGGAGGGGGAGCTCAGTTTGGTGACAAAGGGACAACATAGGGATCTTGGTGGCTTTGAAGGACTATTCAGTACCTTAACTATGGTGACAGATTCATGAATCTATGCAGGTGATAGAATTGATAGAACTGAATACACACATATACATACAAGAGTGAATACATGTAAAGCTGGGAAATCTGAATATAAGTGAATTGTACCAAGTTAATATCTGCTTGTGATATTAGACTTTTTGCAAAATGTTATCATTAATGGAAACTGGGCAGAGTCAGAGATCTTTATATTTCTTACACCTGCATGTGGATCTACAATTATCCCAATAAAAAAGGCAATGAGAATTTAAAAAAAATTTTTTTTATAAATAGAATATGCCTCAAAGAACCTTTTTGTTGTTTTTCTCTTTTTCCCTTTAGCCATGCCTCATGGCATGTGGGATCTTAGTTCTCCAACCAGGCATTGAACCCATACCTTCTGCAGTGGAAGTTGGAGTCCAAATGACTGGACTGCTAGGGAATTTCGCCACAAACTCCTTAAACCATGTTCTTTCTTTTTTAAGTTGAACACTTTTTTTTTTTACATATTAACATTGAAAATCAAGATATGTGTTACTTTGGCTAGCTTGTCATAGTTTCTTCATATATACATAAGGTAATAGTGACTCGCAATAGTGTGTTGGGTTTGATGTAAAATATGTTAAATGAAAATGGTCACACACCTGACATGTCTTAACAGGATGTGTTAACCATACTACAGTCTTCTCTGGTCTTAAGGTCAGGCTTGATCAACAAAGCATCAGTTACATTGATCCTATTAATAGCTGTAGGCTTTGGAGGCAAGCAGACTTGTTATTAAATAGTGATTTTGCTGAATTGCTGTGTAACCTTGGCTCAGTTCCTCAGCTTCTGAGCAGCCATTTCCTCATCTATAGAACGGACAGCAGGTGTTAACAAATTTGAGTAAGAATTATGATTTAACCTACCTTGCTATCATTTTGGTATGGAGGAAAAGACATGAAAGTATGGGCTTGTGTTACTAATTAAAAGCCTACAGTCATGCCAGCACAGCCTGAAGGAACTACTACTGTAGACTCACCTCTTTTAAGTCAAGTGAGAAAGTGCTGATGTGTGAGAGTCCAGTGTGCCCAAGGGTTTGTGAACTGCACGTGTGTGATTTCTAGGGTAATGCTTCTTGATTATACCATGTTCTTTTGTTTTTATGCCTTGCTAATGTCAGTTACTTTATTATATTTAATCCTAAGCTAAAAATACAAGCATAGCTTGGCATCTTATGTTTGTTTTTTAGGAAGTCATCCCAACTTTTGACATGGCCGTCAATGAGATCTTCTTTGACCGCTACCCTGACTCAATCTTAGAGCATCAGATTCAAGTGAGACCATTCAATGCCTTGAAGACTAAGAATATGAGGAACCTGAATCCAGAAGGTACTGTCTTTCCCCTAGTTTCATTGAGATACTGTTGACATATAGAAGGTAATGTTTTTAACAGCAGGAAAATACCTTACGTGAGAGTCACTTCACCAAGGAACCTTAGAGGAATTGGTGACAGTGACGGTGGTGGACTGAATTGACAGAAACCAGGAGTAGGCTCTGTTGTGCCACATGCTTGTAACTCTACCATTCCTTTTTTTATTAATAACAAATGAAATTATATCAAAGATACAATAATTTTTGACAGTTTTTTATCTTAAGGTAAACTTACCCAATGATGATAGTTTTACAGTTACTTTACTAAGTAGGCACTTTTGCAGAATCAGTGTAGAAAACAGATCTATAAAATATTGTCCCTTCCCTGATGCATAGGAGGAAGTCTGGTTTGGGAAGTAAGAGAAAAGGCAGAAGAACAGTGTAGGGGCCTCAGCCCAGGTAGACGGTGCGCTCGGCCCCGTTCGGAAGGGTTTGCAGCCAAAGGTTTGGAAAGCAGCCCTGAAGCTTCTGTTATTTATTTTGGGGAAATCCTGTATCAGGGCCCAAAGTTATTAGTGGGACAGGTAAGTCTGAACCCCACACGTATAGTGGATGGTGGGTGTGGCTATAAAGGACATTATCACAAGCACATGGGCTGTTGCAGCCACGTCATCAGTCTGGTTGTCCCCAGGCAGCCTGGATGGCCAAACTTAGTGCAGATCAGTAGACTTGAGGGGTTGAGAGTAATCCGCACAGGAGGAGCATCCCAGGCCAGAGTTGAGGGTGCCCAGCGAGGTATCGGTGCTCTGGCCACGGAGTCTCCTGTGACTCCAGCACCCTCATGCAGCCTGCGGCGAGGTCCTCCAGGGCTGGACAGCAGACCCAGACCCTTGGAGAGGCCCACGCCCGACTGGGACGAGCCACATTCTGTCCACCTTTCAGACATCGATCAGCTCATCGCCATCAGTGGCATGGTGATTAGGACATCCCAGCTGATTCCAGAGATGCAGGAGGCCTTCTTCCAGTGCCAAGTGTGCGCCCACACGGCCCGCGTGGAGATAGACCGCGGCCGCATCGCTGAGCCTTGCGTGTGCGAGCGCTGCCACACCAGCCACAGCATGGCCCTCATCCACAACCGCTCCGTGTTCTCCGACAAGCAGATGGTGCGTGCCCCTTCCACGTTTCCTGTCCTTGTTCTGCCCCCTGCCGGATCCTCCAAAGCCCAGTGCAGCCTGTCCACTCGTGCGGCCCTAAAGCTGTGCTTCCTAACTGGGTTGACCTGGAAGGGAGCACCACCCAGAATGGACTAGAAAAGCAGGCAGAGGGTGATGCAGTCATACTCACCGCGGCCCTGATGTGGCCACCCCACCCCCGCATGGGGGAGTGGTTAATCAGCAACGTTCTCAGAATGGAGGTGAGACTGAGTTGCTGGAGACTAGTGTGTTGTGGTGAGCACAGCCATTTTCCAGAGAGATGTCCCTAGGGCAGTGAAGGTGTTGGGCATCTGGATGTCCTGAGATGTCTGTTACCCGTCCTTCCAGATCAAGCTCCAGGAGTCTCCTGAAGACATGCCCGCGGGACAGACGCCACACACGGTCGTCCTCTTCGCTCACAATGACCTTGTGGACAAGGTCCAGCCTGGAGACAGAGTGCACATCACAGGTGAGGGGCTCCACCATCTGACCTCTGATGTGGTGCCTGCCCAGACAGTACGCTGTATTCTGCTGTTGTCCAAAATAACCAATGAGCGACTTTAAATATGTGAGCTTTTTGGATTTCCTTCCTTTTTAGACTTTTGGAACAGGATTTTAGTATTTTTAGTCAAATTATTAATAACTGTGCATTCACTTAAAGAGAAATGAGAATTCTGTCTCACACTGGGATGCACTGAACACAGCAGCAAGCAGGCGCCGTGTGGAGGTGGGGGTCCTGAGTCAGCCTCACAGCTGTGCTCAGAGCCCCCCAGAGCCCTGCTCCCTGTGCTCTAGGCTGAGAGCAGGTAGGTGAGAGGGTGTCCTTTGTGCCCTCAGGCATCTATCGAGCCGTCCCTATTCGCATCAACCCCAGAGTGAGCAACGTGAAGTCCGTCTACAAGACCCACATTGATGTCATTCACTACCGGAAGACTGACTCAAAGCGTCTGCATGGCCTTGATGAAGAAGCAGAGCAGAAACTTTTCTCCGAGAAACGTGTGGAGTTGCTCAAGGAGCTTTCCAGGAAGCCAGACATCTACGAGAGGCTTGCGTCTGCCCTGGCGCCAAGCATCTATGAGCACGAAGATATAAAGAAGGTAACTGACCTCGAAAGGCTTCTTGCGTATGGCCAGGCCTGAAAGCTCAAGGTCAGGTGGTGTAAACACCTGGAAAGGCTGACCCTCGGTTCGAGGGTGGAACAGGGGCTGCACCCTCATCTCCATCCCCGGCTCCCCCATTTCCAGGCAGGCCCCCCGTGGCCTCTGACATGCTCTCGTCCTCTGATCTCTTCAGCATCTGTTGACAGAGCCCCCTGCCTCTCCACCACCCACCTCAGGTGAGTGCTGAGACCTGTCTGTCTGTCTGCCCAGGGAATCTTGCTTCAGCTCTTCGGCGGGACGAGAAAGGATTTCAGCCACACAGGGAGGGGCAAGTTCCGTGCGGAGATCAACATCCTGCTGTGTGGGGACCCAGGGACCAGCAAGTCCCAACTGCTGCAGTACGTGCACAGCCTGGTCCCGCGGGGCCAGTACACGTCCGGGAAGGGCTCCAGCGCCGTGGGGCTCACCGCCTATGTCATGAAGGACCCTGAGACTCGGCAGCTGGTGTTGCAGACTGGCGCCCTGGTGCTGAGCGACAACGGCGTCTGCTGCATCGACGAGTTCGACAAGATGAATGAGAGCACGCGCTCTGTGCTACACGAGGTCATGGAGCAGCAGACACTGTCCATCGCCAAGGTCAGTCACCCGCCCGCTCTGACGTCTGCGTGGGGGTCGGGGGTGGGGCCTGAACCCCACAGCCTCTGGACCTGCAGCTCGGGAGACTGGCCCAACACTGCTGTCGGGTCCCAGCCCATCTGTGTGTACTCTGCAGGACCTGTGTCCTCTGTGCGGTACTAACCTAAAGCCTGGCGCTCATAGAACTTGAGTCTGTCCTAAATCTCACGCCAGGGGCTTGGTTTTTGAGAAGGATGTAGTCACAGCAGATGTTTACCTCCACCTCCATCCTTGGCGTGAAACCCAGCTTAGCTTCCCCAGTGCGATGCTACAGGCACCGTGCTTGTGGTGCCATGGTTCCCTGGCAGAGGTCACCTGAGGCAGGGGCTCTCAGCTCCTGCCTGCCTCAGCATGAGACTGCTGACCACGCTATCTGTCACTCCGGCAGGCTGGGATCATCTGTCAGCTCAACGCCCGTACCTCCATCCTGGCAGCAGCAAACCCCATCGAGTCTCAGTGGAATCCGAAAAAAACCACCATTGAAAACATCCAGTTGCCCCACACACTCTTATCAAGGTACGATAGCACATGTTCATCAAACAGATGGTTTTATTTTACTCATCTGTGAAAGGTTCAGGGTGAGGGTAAGAAGGAAATAACCAGGATTAACACAGACAATTTTCAGCTCTTCATGCCGGCGTGGTCATGCCAGCATGGTCTTCATGTCTGCTCAGTCATGGGTCCTGAGATGAGGACCATGCGTTTGCTCACCTTGATGCATGCTTGTTTCTTGGAGCACTTGGGGTCTTTCTTCTCCATACTTTCGGAAGCCCACCTCTCGCCACTCTCGGTCCTATAGCCACTGTAGACAATCAGCAAAGTACAGAGAGCAGCTTCCTACAGTAGACAAGGGTCTGAGAGCTACATTTTGTGGAGGGGAGACATGTGACCCAGGCTTCCCCTCAAGGATGGATGTATTTCATAATGGGTTTTAGAATTTGGTTATTTCACTTCTTTTTTTTTCTTTCTTTCTTTATTTTTTTTTATATATTGTAGTGGTTTTTGCCATACATTGACATGAATCAGCCATGGATTTACATGTGTTCCCCTTCCCGATCCCCCCTCCCGCCTCCCTCTCCATCCCATCCCTCTGGGTCTTCTTTCACTTCTTACACAAATAGTTCTTTTCCCCAACACAGCTAAATGTGTTTCACTCACCTCCAGTCTTCAGAATCACAGCAGTGTTTCCCTCGGGAGCCTCCTGCTTCTGACTCACCTTCAGCGCCCAGCAGTTGTTCCCAGGCAGACCTGAGGGCCGGGGCAGGAGACCCGAGGGCCTGGGTTCCTCAGACCACCTGGGCCGGGCACGCCTGCCCCCTCCCATGGAGGCCGTGGGTCCACCCTCAGGTGTGTGGGTGTCCTGACTGGGAACCGTCACCATGTCTCCTCAGGTTTGACTTGATCTTCCTCATGCTGGACCCCCAGGATGAGGCGTATGACCGGCGTCTGGCTCACCACCTGGTGTCCCTGTACTACCAGAGCGAGGAGCAGGCACAGGAGGAGGGCATGGACATGGCGGTGCTCAGGGACTACGTCGCCTACGCACACAGCACCGTGATGCCGAGGCTCAGCCAGGACGCCAGCCAGGCCCTCATCGAGGTACCCGGGGCCCGAAGGCTGCTGGGCCCTGCTCAGCTCTGAAACAGTTTTTGTTATGTCAAGAACAACACTGTCTACTACAACTGTTTTCCCTCCTGTGTTGTAAAAGTTGACTTTTCCAAGTGTGGAAGAAGAAAAAGGATTCATTTCTACAAGTTGTGCATTCTTTTTATGTTTAAGTTCTTGTAAGCACAGTGTATTGAAGACCAGGGTGCCCGAGTTGAAACATCAGTGAGGCTGTTAATAGTGACTCTGTAATTCTGGTCTCTGAGCTATATTTGCTCATTTCTAAAGAATTGAAGTATTTTATGTTCACTTCTCAGTACCTTTTAAGTGGGCAGCAGTGCCTGGTGACAAACGCATGAATGTTGTGACATCAGGAAGGTTTCTGGTGCTTTGGTGGGCTTTTCATCCTGACAGTCCTGAAGATGCTCAAGTGAAAATTACACGTGATTTGTAGTTTTCCATCTGGGTCATCTGGAGGAAATTATGTCATCCACATGTATACAGTTTACCTTTCGTGTGCTCTGAGTCAGTGACCCTTGGCCTGCTGTTATGTGATCCTCACAGGGTGTGAACAAGCCAAGTCCTCAGTTCCCTCCCCAGCACCACGTTCCCCCCACCAGGTGCCACCCCTCCCCTGGATGAGGGTGGAGGCCTAAGGCTAGACCCCACTCTCCCCTCAGGACTTCTTGCCTGGGGTCACCATGTGAGGAGTCAGCGTATCTCCTGTCTTGCAGGCCTACGTGGACATGAGGAAGGTTGGCAGCAGCCGAGGGATGGTGTCCGCGTACCCCCGGCAGCTGGAGTCGCTGATCCGCTTAGCGGAAGCCCACGCCAAAGTGCGGTTTTCAAACAAGGTGGAGGCCATCGACGTGGAGGAGGCCAAGCGCCTGCACCGGGAGGCCCTGAAGCAGTCAGCCACGGACCCGCGGACAGGCATCGTGGACATCTCCATCCTCACCACAGGTCAGCCTTCCCCCAACATGGGTGCTGCCCTGTCTCGGGTCAGAGTCCCCATGAACATGCAATGAGGCTGGGAGGAGGCAGACACTGGCGCACTCGGCCTAGCCCTGTCCCATCCAGCCGTCTGTCCAGGCACCAAGTCCCCTGTTAAGGAGTGACTCAGGCCCTCGCAAGGAGACTGCTTCTGTGTGGACTGCTGGGCTGTGTCTCAGTGGAGAGTAGCAGCTCTGAGCTTTTAGAAAACTGGGGGCAGGATTCAGACCTCACTCTGACTTTGTGTGTTCTAGCCACTGTTCCCTTACCTTGTCTGGTGACAAGACTAAAGATTATTTTAGACTAAAGTCAATTTATGGCTAAAGAAGTACTACTAGAGATTTGAAAGGTATTCCCTTCCTTATGGGAGAAACATTTTGCTTTCTCTTAACCCAGGAATGAGTGCCACCTCTCGGAAGCGGAAAGAAGAGTTAGCAGAAGCATTGAGAAAGCTTATCTTGTCGAAAGGAAAGACACCAGCCCTGAAATACCAGCAGCTCTTTGAAGATATTCGGGGACAGTCTGACATAGTAAGTGTTTACGTGGACATTTTGTTTGTTTAATAGTTTTCTTTTCCCTTGATGCTGCTTTAAAGTTTTTTTCCCCTAGCTTTCCCCCTTCATTTGCTGCTTGAGTAATAAACGTAGACACAGATAAAGACAAGAAGTAAGGTTCCCATCCACCATCTGCGAGTGATCACAGTGAGAATTTTTTCAGTCTTCTGTGTGGATGTAGACGAGTGGTTTTTGAGCCAAGTCAATGGCTTCTTTGATTTTTAGTCAGTGACAGTCTTAGCTCGCTCTGTGACACTGAACCCACTGTGACATGTTCATTCTGTCTCGTGCCTTCCCAGTCATGTACTCAGCTGATGGACATTTAGAGTGTTTGCAGTTTTGGCTGTTATTAGGAAAGCCAGGTTCACGGCAGGGGCTCTGCTGGTCAGGACCAGCCCTTGCCTGCTTTCCTGACACCCCTTTCTTGGCCCCATGTGACCGCTGAGTAGTGCACACAGACCAGGGCACCAGGCCTGTGGTGCTGAGCATCAGGCCCCTTGGGGGAAGAGTTGGAGCATGAAATGTGTGTCCATCCACCCCAAAGGCAGGAGACTCCAGTGGTTTCTAAACTTGGGCTCATTGTGTGTCTGGGTAGGGCAGCTCCAGAGGTAAGCTCTTTGCTCTTCCCCGAAGGCAATCACCAAGGACATGTTTGAAGAAGCGCTGCGTGCCCTGGCGGATGATGACTTCTTGACGGTAACTGGGAAGACCGTACGTCTGCTCTGAAGGCCTGGGAGCAGCACCGTCCTGGCCCTGCCACAAGCAGGAGAAAGGGCTTCAAGGTCATTGCTCAGCACCATGAGAATTTTCTCACATGGCTTCAGTTTTCCTGGGAAGCCAGTGTGTTCATCTGTTAACCCGTCCTGGGCCATCTGTGAGTGTGGGCAGCAGAGACTGTTCCCTGGAGCACCAGGGCTGAGTGGTGTGTCAGTGCAGACATTAGGATGCGGTCTTCTCTGCAGACTGCAGTCTTGGTCCTGGTCTGTGCTCGAATCTGTCCGGTACTGGAGACACTTGGGTGTTCCTGTCCCTCCCTGTGAAGAGGCGACGGACCCCACTGAGTCCTCCAGGCTTGTTTTCTTGCCTACAAGAGGCTAGTAACAATGGGGTTCCATGTTAAGTTGTATTGCTTTGCTCTAATATGTAAAACTTTTTCCTCGATAAATGATAGAATAAGTAATACTTGGTTGCCTGGCATTTTTCATTAAGAAAAAAGGTTTAATAAATACTGCTTTTATGGAAATTCATTAGTGATTCGTAAGTCACTAATAAGTTTCATCTTATTTAAAAATATCTTGGTTTTAGCAGTCATTCTCATAAAACCACTATTGGCTGCAGTCTCGGGCAGAAATACAACTGTAACAAGTAACCCCTGAAATGGGTAACTGTGTGAGTTTGGCCTTTTTATAACTTAGAGTCACCATTCATTGGCAAAGTGTGCAGACGGAACCGAGTGTTTAAACAGCATTACATTGGGAGCCGGGTGGAATTTGAGGTCACTTGAGCAGTGTCACCTTTGACTTCCTATGAAGTAACACATTAATGATGTTTTTCTGAACTCTAATTCAGTACCAACATGGAACTGAAGGCTGCAAATGAAGTTTGATATTAAGGGAATTTGAGTCAAATGAACCCAGTGAAGGTTCTGTTGTACAGGATACAGGTTTATTAGGGTGCATTTCTGATCCCTTTTGGCCTGGGGGGGGTTCCCAAGAGTGGGGGGGGAGTTGGGAGGGTTTGTTCCCTTTGCAGAGCCAGGACAGAAGGATGCTGTTGGGGGTCTGCAGGTGGTGAGGTAGAGGAGGAAGAGTACATCTCCCTGGAGAGCTCTGCCAGACCCAGTTCCAAGAGCTGGAGCTGGAGGGTGAGCGTTCGGAATCACCCTTGTGCCAGCTTAACCCCCTGCAGACTCATTCTCAAGTGCTGAGGCAGGAAACCTACAGAGTCACCCTTGTGCTGACTTAACCTTCTGTGAACTCAAATCAGAGTGCTGGAGCAGAAAACCTGTAGACTCACCCCTGAATGCTGGGGCAGGAAACCTGCGGACTCACCCTTGTGCTGACTTAACCTCCTGTGGACTCAAGTCAGAGTGTTGGAGCAGGAAACCTCCGGCAGACTCACCTCCGAGTGCTGGGGCAGGAAGGACGGCCCCTTCCCAGCTGTGGAATGCGGTTTGTTGAGCATGGGTTGGGCTGCCAAGGCCAGGTTCCTGGTTCCTCTTCTTCCCGACCCATGCAGAGGGCTGGCACATGGTCCCTGCCCGAGTGTCCCACGAACAAAAGAAGAATGTAGGTTATTCTTGCTCAGTTCAGTTCAGTCGCTCATTCATGTCTGACTCTTTACGGCCCCATGAATCACAGCACGCCAGGCCTCCCTGTCCATCCCAAACTCCCAGAGTTTACTCAAACTCTTGTCCATCAAGGCTGTGATGCCATCCAGCCATCCCATCCTCTGTCGCCCCCTTCTCTTCCTGCCCCCAATCCCTCCCACCATCAGGTTCTTTGCCAATGAGTCAACTCATGAGGTGTCCAAAGTATTGGAGTTTCAGCTTCAACATCAGTCCTTCTAATGAACACCCAGGACTGATCTTCTTTAGGATGGACTGGCTGGATCTCCTTGCAGTCCAAGGGACTCTCAAGAGTCTTCTCCAACACCACAGATCAAAAGCATCCATTTTTCGGCACTCAGCTTTCTTCACAGTCCAACTCACATCCATACATGACCACTGGAAAAACCATAGCCTTGACTAGACGGACCTTTGTTGGCAAAGTAATGTCTCTGCTTTTTAACATGCTATCTAGGTTGGTCATAACTTTCCTTCCAAGGAATAAGCGTCTTTTAATTTCATGGCCTCAGTCACCATCTACAGTGATTTTGGAGCCCAAAAAAACAAAGTCTGACACTGTTTCCACGGTTTCCCCATCTATTTGCCATGAAGTGATGGGACCAGATGCCATGATCTTAGTTTTCTGAATGTGGAGCTTTAAGCCAACTTTTTCACTCTCCTCTTTCACTTGTATCAAGAGGCTTTTTATTTCCTCTTCACTTTCTGCCATAAGGGTGGTGCCATCTGCATATCAGGTTATTGATATTTCTCCCGGCAATCTTGATTCCAGATTGTGCTTCTTCCAGCCCAGCATTTCTCATGATGTACTCTGCACATAAGTAAGCAGGGTGACAATATACAGCCTTGACGTACTCCTATTTGGAACCAGTCTGTTCCATGTCCAATTCTAACTTGCTTCCTGACCTGCACACAGATTTCTCAAGAGGCAGGTCAGGTGGTCTGGTATTCCCATCTCCTTCAGAATTTTCTACATTGTATTGTGATCCACACCGTCGAAGTCTTTGGCATAGTCAATAAAGCAGAAATAGATGTTTTTCTGGAACTCTTGCTTTTTCGATGATCCAATGGATGTTGGCAATTTGATCTCTGGTTCCTCTGCCTTTTCTAAAACCAGCTTGAACATCTGGAAGTTCACGGTTCATGTATTGCTGACGCCTGGCTTGGAGAATTTTGAGCATTACTAGCATGTGGTACTGAGTGCAATTGTGCAGTAGTTTGAGCATTCTTTGGGATTAGAATGAACACTGACCTTTTCCAGTCCTGTGGCCACTGCCGAGTTTTCCAAATTTGCTGACATTGAGTCAGCACCTTCACAGCAGCATCTTTCAGGATTTGAAATAACTGGAATTCCATCACCTCCACTAGCTTTGTTCATAGTGATGCTCTCCAAGGCGCACTTGACTTCACATTCCAGGATGTCTGGCTTTAGGTGAGTGATCACACCATCGTGATTATCTGGGTCGTGAAATCTTTTTTGTACAGTTCTTCTGTGTATTCTTGCCACCTCTTCTTAATATCTCCTGCTTCTCTTAGGTCCATACCATTTCTGTCCTTTATCAAACCCATCTTTGCATGTAATGTTCCTTTGGTATCTCTAATTTTCTTGAAGAGATCTCTGGTCTTCCCCATTCTGTTGTTTTCCTCTATTTCTTTGCATTGATTGCTGAGGAAGGCTTTCTTGTCTCTCCTTGCTATTCTTTGGAACTCTGCATTCAGATGGGAATATCTTTCCTTTTCTCCTTTGCCTTTCACCTCTTCCTTTCACAGCTATTTGTAAGGCCTTCTCAGACAACCATCTTGCCTTTTTGCATTCCTTTTCCATGGGGATGGTCTTGATCCCTGTCTCCTGTACAATGTCACGAACCTCCATCCATAGTTCATCAGGCACTCTGTCTATCAGATCTAGTCCCTTAAATCTATTTCTCACTTCCACTGTATAGTCATAAGGGATTTGATTTAGATCATACCTGAATGGCCTGGTGGTTATCCCTACTTTCTTCAGTTTAAGTCTGAAAATGGCAATAAGGAGTTCATGATCTGAGCCACAGTCAGCTCCTGGTCTTGTTTTTGCTGACTATATAGAGCTTCTCCATCTTTGGCTGCAAAGAATATAATCAGTCTGATTTCGTTGTTGACCATCTGGTGATGTCCATGTGTAGAGTCTTCTCTTTTGTTGTTGGAAGAGGGTATTTGCTATGACCAGTACAATTCAGCTTAATTCCTACAAGTACATGTTTCAAATGCTATAAAATAATGTAATTGAATTTGAATTTTTTCCTCTAATTTTGACCCAGACTTACTAGTTGGAGCACCCTTAGTGGATTTAGACAGACACGGGCCACTGTGCTCCCAGCATCTGTTATACATACAACCACCTCCACCCAAGAAACCAAAGATCAGTAAGAATGAAGGAGCTCACAATGTAACAACTCTCTTAGCATGAAGTTAGGAAATGTTTACTTTAAGAAAGTGCTGTTACTTATTAAGTCTGAGGTAATTTCTTAAAATACCTCTGCAACTCAATTTTTAAAACTTTGAATTTTCAAGCTTAAAAAAAGTTGTTAGTATAATTCCCATTGACCCTTCACTCAAATTCCTTTGTTACACTTTCTCAAATCTGCTTTTAACATTCCCTATAAAATTTTAATTAGTTGAGACACTAAGTTAGACAGGATGCTGCTTTACTTATAAGTACGTCCTAAATACCATGTATGTCCTAAAGACAATAGCCTTATTTCATGTAAAACCACAGAATTATTCATAACCATCAAAAATTCAGGGACTTTCCTGGTGGTCCAGTGGTTAATGAGTGCTTCCACCGCAGGGGCATGGGTTCAATCCCTAGTTGGGGAGTTAAGATCTCACTGCCATGCAGTGGTACCACCAAAATTAGTTTTTAGAAAAGTTATGCGTTACCTAATCTACAGACATTCAGAATTCATCAAATGTCTCAATAATGCTCATAGTAAAACTAAGAAACCCATGTTTCTGCTTTAGGATCACAAGTTGCATTTAGTTTTCATGTCTCTCCTCTTCAGTCCTGAACATTCCTCAGTCTTTTCTCATCTTTTTGTGACTGACATTTTTAAGGAGTGCAGGCCACTGCTTTTGGAGATGTCTCTAATCTGGGTCTGTCTGACATCTTTCTGGTTGGATTCTGGGTACCCTTTGGCAGCAGCAACACAGGTGAGGCTGTGTCCTCAGCGCATCACACCAGGGGGTCATGCACCTGACCTTTACTGCTAAGGTTGACCTTTATTACCTGAGTAAAGTGGTGTCCTGGTTTCTTCATTGTAAATTATAGATTTTTTTTCCTTTTTAAATTAGAAGTATCTTGTGAGGAGACAATCTGGGGCAATGTAAATATTCTGTTTCTTGTCAGATTTTGAGAGTAAGTAGTACATTTGATCCCCAAGGGAACATTCCATGCGAGAACAGGCATGATGACAGAAATGGTAAGGACCTAACAAGCAGAAGAGATTAAGAAGAGATGGCAGGATTACACAAGAACTATACTATTAAGTTCTCTAAGACCTTAAGAATTATTAAGGTTCTTAAGAACTATTAACTATTGTACTATTAAGAACTATTAAGACCTGTAAGAAAAGGTTTTATTGATCTGGATAACTACAATGGTGTGGTCACTTAACCTAGACCTAGACATCCTGGAGTGTAAAGTCAAGTGGGTCTTAGGAAGCATTACTATGAACAAAGTTAGTGGAGGTGATGGAATTCCAGCTGAGCTATTTCAAATCCTAAAAGATGATGCTGTGAAAGTGCTACACTCAATATGCCAGCAAACTTGGAAAACTCAGCAGTGGCCACAGGACTGGAAAAGCTCAGTTTTCATTCTAATCCCAAAGAAAGGCAATGCCAAAGAATGCTCAAACTACTGCACAGTTGCACACATCTCACTCACTAGCAAAATAATGCTCAAAATTCTCCAAGCCAGGCTTCAACAGTATGTGAACCAAGGACTTTCAGATGTTCAAGCTGGATTTAGAAAAGACAGAGTAACCAGAGATCAAATTGCCAACATAAGATCACAGAAAAAGCAAAGGAATTTCAGAAAAACA
This sequence comes from Odocoileus virginianus, assembly GCF_023699985.2. Classification (NCBI taxonomy): domain Eukaryota; kingdom Metazoa; phylum Chordata; class Mammalia; order Artiodactyla; family Cervidae; genus Odocoileus; species Odocoileus virginianus. The sequence goes on from NC_069688.1 coordinate 17,275,823, forward strand.
TCTGCTTCATTGACTACACTAAAACCTTTGACTGTGTGGATCACAACAAGCTGAAAAATTCTTAAAAAGATGGGAATACCAGATCCCCTTACCTGTCTCCTGAGAAATCTGTGTGCAGATCAAGAAGCAACAGTTAGAACCTTACGTGGAACCAACTGACTGGTTCAAAATTGGGAAGGGAGTTCATTAATGCTGTATATTGTCACCTTGCTTATTTAAACTTATATGCAGAGTACATAATGTGATAAGGAGGGCTGAATGAGTCACAAGCTGGAATCAAGATTTCCAGGACAAAGAACCTCAGATACGTAGGTGATAGCAGAACGTGAAGAGGAACTAAAGAGCCTCTTGATGAGGATGAAAAAGGACAGAAAGCTGGCTTGAAACTCAACTTTAAAAAACTAAGATCATGGCATCTGGTCCCATCACTTCATGGCAAACAGATGGGGGAAAAGTGGAAACAGTGACAGATTTTATTTTCCTGGGCTCCAAAATCACTTCTAGCAGTACGGTGACTGCAGCCATGAAATTAAAAGATGCTTGCTTCTTGGAAGAAAAGCTATGACAAACCTAGACAACATATTAAAAGGCAGAGACATCACTTTGCTGACAAAAGTCCACATAGTCAAAGCTATGGTTTTTCCAGTAGTCAAATATGGATGTAAGAGCTGGACCATAAAGAAGGCTGAGCACCAAAGAATTAATGCATTCGAACTGTGGTGCTAGAGAAGACTCTTGAGAGTCCCTGGGACTGTAAGGAGATCAAACTAGTCAATCCGAAAGGAAATCAGTCCTGAATATTCATTGGAAGGACTGATGCTGAAGGTCCAATACTTTGGCCACCTGATGCAAAGAGCCGACTCAATGGAAAAGTCCCTGATGCTGGGAAAGATTGACGGCAGGAAGGAGACGGGTGTGACAGAAAATGAGATGATTAGATAGCATCACTGACTCAATGGACATGAATTTGAGCAAGCTCTGAGAGACAGTGGAGGACAGAGGAGCCTGGCATGCATCCATGGGGTAGCAAAGAATCGGACAGGACTTAGCGACTGATAACAACAACCCTTAAATATCAGCATTGATCATTCTAAAACAAATTAAATCACATTACTCCAATCTGGCAATGCCACACAATTTCACAGTACATATCCTGTTCTTAAAACCTTTCCAAGTTTGCCTATTCTAAATTAAAACAGAAACTCCTTGTCATTCTTTTTTTTTTTTTTTTTACTCCTTGTCATTCTTAAGTAAAACACTTCAGGATCTGGCTCCAGCTATCTCTGGGGCCTCAGGGACACAACACTAACAGCACTTTCAGTCATACTGGATTTCCTCTGGTGGCCAAATAAGCCCATTAGTAAGGCCTGCAACAGATAGCAGGGCTTCCCGCCCAGAAGCCCACACCCTAGGCCCCAGGCCCTCCATTCTCAGCAACCAGCCTCTGCCTGGGCTCCCTCCAGGCTTCACAGGACCTCTGCTCCATGATCTGAGCTAGACCCTCCTCTGAGAGGGCCCCTCCCTCACGGCCTGCCCTAAAGAGCAGGGCCAACTCTGTTGCTCTTCTTCTGTTGCCCAGTTTGCTATTCAGTACTTATCATGATGGGAAAGTGTCTCATGTATGTATTGTTTAAGCCTGCTGTTTGTCTACTTCCATTAGCACATAAGCTCCATGAAGGCAGGGACTTTTTCCAAGGCAGCTATAAATTTTCCAGGTAAAAAGAGCAATTTATAAAAACCTCATGGGCCTCATGATCATTGTAGCATCATTCACAACAGCCAACACGTGGAAATGACCTATGTGTCCATTGGTGGATGAGTGTATAAACAAGATGTGAAATGCTATATAAATATGTATATATGTAATTATACATACACCTATGTACATATACACACAATGGAATATTATTCATCCATAAAAAAGGAAATCCTGCCCTTTGTGACAACATGGGTGGACTAGAGGGTGTTATGCTAAGGGAAATAAGTCAGACAGAGAAAGACAAAAATACTGTACGATCTCATGTGGAGTCTAAAGCAAAACTTAAGACCTCGGGGCTGTTTATCCTTTAACTCTTTCACTGTCCTCTGTCTGCTGTTGCAAATGGAAAGTCGGGTTTAAGATCTGATTCTGTGTTTTTCAAGCTTCCCTGATGGCTCAGATGGTAAACAATGTGCCCACGATGCAGGAGACCTGGGTTCGATCCCTGGGTAGGGAAGATCTCCTAGAGAAGGGAATGGCAACCCACTCTAGTATGTTTGCCTGGAGAATTCCATGGACGGAGGAGCCTCAAAGGCTACCGTCCAGGTGGTCACAAAGAGTTGGACACAACTGAGCAAATAACACTTTCACTGTTTTCTGTTTCCTGAGGCTTTATCAGGCTCTGCAGAGACCGAGCAATGGATTTCATGTTTTATTTAACAAAAACACCCCGTGCAGCCCCTGTGCAGTGTTCTCTCAGCAGCCCCACAGGGCGGTGCTGGTCCCATTTCACAGGCAAGTCTCTGCGGCCCCTGACCTGGAGAGGCTCCTTCCCTCGTGAAAGAGAAGCAGCTGATCTGGCTGCCTCACCTCTTTGGGGTCTCCTGCATTGGGGGCCGAAATGCAGGGCCGATTTCTGCAAGGGTAGGGGGCTGTCTCCGAGGAATGGACAGCCTTCTGCAGCGTTTACTCCAGAACCGCCTGGGAGCAGCTAGACTCGGGCCCTGCTCTGCCCAGCAGAACTACATCAGTATTTACTGGAAACATCCAATTCAGTGACATTTCCAGCTCATAAAATTAATAAGAGTCTCCAACTTCCTGTCTGTTCCTCCGAGAGCTGTGCTTCCGGCGCGGCCACTCTGTCTTCAGTGGGATTTCACAGGCAGAGTGTGTGATCTCCTGGCCTGAATCGCTATGAACCATGAACACACAATCTCACAAAAACGAAATCAGTCTTCCCTTAGTTGGAAGATTATACTGTAATATTATAGAACATATAGCATCTGTGCTAATGATTTCTATAAGCTATTTGCTGTGATTATTTCAAAAAGGGCTTACAGTAAAAGATCCCTGAAACCTATTTCTACCCCCATCAGATACATTCTGAATTTTTGCACGACCAGAGGGCCAAACTCAAGTTCAGTGATGTGTATGTGAAATGGATGAAGCCTCTTCCCTCTGAACCTTGAAAAGGGCGGAAGCACTGGGGAATAATGATTCAATTGGCTTCATGATGCTCTTTAAGACTTTTGGCATCATTACAGCAAAGCCACATTTGACTCAGGAATAAAGTTCAATGACTGTTTCTTACAAGACTCCTGAAAGTTAAAAAAAGTATACAGTAAAGGCAAGCAAAGAAGTAAAAATTACGGACAGTCACAGAGAAGAAAGCTTCAGAACCAGGTACAGCCTGTTGTTGGTGACTCACTGAGTAACCGTCTCTGCACATTTATAACAATGGCTCCGTGGGACCTTCCAGTGACTCCATCTCAGGACCCAAACCCTCCCAGTCAGCCCAGTCACAGTTTAACTCTGGAGTTTGCTGTCAAAATGCAAAATATCTGGAAGGATTTCCACATCAAAATACTGCCAAATGTGAATTTTTGCTCAGAATGAAATTGTAAGTGAGAAGAAAAGATGCCAGGTTGGAGAATTTTCAAGAAACACTCTGCTCAGTTGTTCTCAATGTCAGATTTCCAGGCTGTGGATGATCCTACATAAACTCAACTTCTTATGTATAAAAGACAGACAGTTCCATGAGACAGGCTTTGACTGTGGGGTCCAGATGCTTTCTAAACTATTCACTTTACACCTTAATGATTCTTTAAGAACAAGGTTAGAAAGAAAGTGAAAGTCTGACTCTTTGCGACCCCATGGACTATACAGTCTATGGAATTCTCCAGGCCAGAATACTGGAGTGGGTAGCCTCCAGGGGATCTTGCCAACCCAGGGATCGAACCCAGGTCTCCCACGTTGCAGGCAGATTCTTTACCAGCTGAGCCATAAGGAAAGCCCAAGAATACTGGAGTGGTAGCCTATCCTCTCTCCAGCGGATCTTCCTGACCCAGGAATTGAACTGGGGTCTCCTGCATTGCAGGTGGATTCTTTACACCAACTGAGCTATGAGGGAAGATCAGAACAAAGTTAATGTCCTGTCAAACTATTGAGTTGCTTAATTCAGTTCAGTTCAGTTCAGTTGCTTAGTTATGCCTGACTCTTTGTGACCCCATGAACCACAGCATGCCAGGCCTCCCTGTTCATCACCAACTCCTGGAGTCCACCAAAACCCATGTCCATTGAGTTGGTGATGCCATCCAACCATCTCATCTTCCATCGTCCCCTTCTCCTCCTGCCCTCAATCTTTCCCAGCAACAGGGTCTTTTCAAATGAGTCAGCTCTTCCTACAGGTGGCCAAAATATTGGAGTTTCAGCTTCAACATCAGTCCTTCCAATGAACACCCAGGACTGATATCCTTTAGGATGGACTGATTGGATCTCCTTGCAGTTCAAGGGACTCTCAAGAGTCTTCTCCAACACCACAGTTCAAAAGCATCAACTCTTTGACAATCAGCTTACTTTACAGTCTAGCTTTCACATCCATACAAGACTACTGGAAAAACCATAGCTTTGACGAGACAAACCTTTGTTGACAAAGTAATGTCTCTGCTTTTTAATATGCTGTCTAAGTTGGTCATAACTTTTAAGCATCTTTTAATTTCATGGCCTCAATCACCATCTGCAGTGACTTTGGAGCCAGAAAAATAAAGTCAGACACTGTTTCCACTGTTTCCCCATCTATCTGCCATGAAGTGATGGGACCGGATGCCATGATCTTAGTTTTCTGAATGTTGAGCTTTAAGCCAGCTTCTTCACTCTCCTCTTTCACTTTCATCAAGAGGCCCTTTAGTTCTTCGTTTTCTGCCATAAGGGTGGTATCATCTGCATACCTGAAGTTAATGATATTTCTCCTGGCAATCTTGGTTCCAGCTTGTGCTTCCTCCAGCCCAGCATTTCTCAAGATGTACTCTGCATATAAGTTAAATAAGCAAAGTGACAACATACAGGCTTGACGTACTCTTCTTCCTATTTGGAACCAGTCTGTTGTTCCATGTCCAGTTCTAACTGTTACTTCCTGACCTGCATACAGGTTTCTCAAGAGGCAGGTCAGGTGGTCTGGTATTCCCATTTCTTCCAGAATTTTCCACAGTTTATTGTGATCCACACAGTCAAAGGCTTTGGTATAGTCAATAAAGCAGAAATAGATGTTTTTCTGGAACTCTCTTGCTTTTTCGATGATCCAGCAGATGTTGGTAATTTGATCTCTGGTTCTTCTGCCTTTTCTAAAACCAGCTTGAACCTCTTGAAGTTCACGGTTCACATATTGCTGAAGCTTGGCTTGGAGAATTTTGAGCATTACTTTACTAGCGTGTGAGATGAGTGCAACTGTGCGGTAGTTTGAGCATTCTTTGGCATTGCCTTTCTTTGGGATTGGAATGAAAACTGACCTTTTACAGTCTTGTGGCCACTACTGAGTTTTCCAAATTTGCTGACATACAGAGTGCAGCACCTTCACAGCATCATCTTTCAGGATTTGAAATAGCTCAACTGGAATTCCATCACCTCCACTAGCTTTGCTCATAGTGATGCTTCCTAAGGCCCACCTGACTTCACATTCCAGGATGTCCAGCTCTAGGTGAGTGTGAGTGATTTACACCTTTGTGATTATCTGGGTCGTGAAGATCTTTTTTGTACAGTTCTTCTGTGTATTCTTGCCACCTCTTCTTAATAACTTCTGCTTCTCTTAGGTCCATCCCATTTCTGTCTTTTATTAAGCCCATCTTTGCATGAAATGTTACCTTAGTATTTCTAATTTTTTGAAGAGATCTCTGGTCTTCCCCATTCTATTGTTTTCCTCTATTTCTTTGCACTGATGGCTGAGGAAGGCTTTCTTGTCTCTCCTTGCCATTCTTTGGAACTCTGCATTCAAATGGGTATATTTCCTTTTCTCCTTTGCCTTTCACCTCTCTTCTTTTCACAGCTATTTGTAAGGCCTCCTCAGACAGCCACTTTGCTATTTTGCATTTCTTTTTCTTGAGGATGTTCTTGGTCCCTGTCTCCTGTACAATGTCGTGAACCTCCGTCCATAGTTCATCAGGCACTCTGTCTTTCAGATCTAGTCCCTTAAATCTATTTCTCATTTCCACTGTATAGTCATAAGGGATTTGATTTAGGTCATACCTGAATGGTCTAGTGGTTTTCCCCACTTTCTTCAATTTCAGTCTGAATTTGGCAATAAGGAGTTCATGATCTGAGCCACAGTCAGCTCCTGGTCTTGTTTTTGCTGACTGTACAGAGCTTCTCCATCTTTGGCTGCAAAGGAGATAATCAATCTGATCTCGGTGTTGACCATCTGTGGTGTCCCATCCACATCTGGGTGTTGTTTTTGCTTTGACTCCATCCCTTCATTCTTTTTGGAGTTATTTTTCTACTGATCTCCAGTAGCATATTGGGCACCCACTGACCTGAGGAGTTCATTTGTCAGTGTCCTATCTTTTTGCCATTTCATACTCTTCATGGGGTTCTCAAGGCAAGAATACTGAAATGGTTTGCCATTCCCTTCTCCAGGGGACCACATTCTGTCAGGCCTCTCCACCATGACTAGTCCATCTTGGGTGGCCCCACATGGCCTGGCTCATTTCATTGAGTTACACAAGGCTGTGGTCTGTGTGATCAGATTGGCTAGTTGTCTGTGATTGTGATTTCAATCTGTCTGCCCTCTTATGCCCTCTCTCAGTGCCTACCATCTTACTTGGGTTTGTTTCTCTAACCTTGGACGTCGGGTGTCTCTTCTTGGCTGCTCCAGCAAAGAGCATCTGCTGCTCCTTACGTTGGACATGGTAGCTTAGTTAGTAGCTGTTATTAAAGAAATTAGACCTTTTTCCATCAAGGAAGGACTAATTCATGTTGTTGATAAGCCTATTTAAATACTAATAATATTTTACTTTTACATCTTGTGCACTCTGCTTATTAATAACTAGATATGAAGGTGCGGTAGGTATATCAACTTTTTGTGAAGGCACAGTTGATTTACCATATTATATTAGTTTCAGGTGTATAGCATAGTGATTCACAATTGTTAAGAGGTTACGCTCTACTCATAGTTACTATAAAGTATCGGCTATATTCCTGGGTGGTACAGGGAAACTTTAGCTCGTTTATTTTATACCTAGTAGTTCACTCCTCTTACTCCTCCATTCCCATTATGTGCCCCTCCCTTGCTCCTGTCCCCACTGGTAAGAGTTTTGTTCTCTACATCTGTGAGTCTATTTCTTATTATATTCACTAGTTTATTTTTTAGAGTCATTTAAATGATATCATGGAGTATTTGTCTTTCTCTGACTTATTTCACTTAGCATAGTACCCTCCAAGTCCATCCATGTTATTGCAAATGGTAAGATTCAATTCTTTTTTTTTATAGCTGAGTAATATCAATCATATATACATACCACATCATCCTTATCCATTCATCTGCTGATGGACACAGGTTGCTTCCATTTCTGGGCTATTAAAAGCAGTGTTGCAATGAATACTGGGGTGCATTTTTTTTTCCCAATTACTGTTTTGGTTCCTTTTGGGATACATACCCAGGAGTGGAATTGCTAGACCAAACAGTAGCTCTGTTTAGCTTTTTGAGGATTCTCCATATTGTTTTCCACAGTGGCTGCATGAGTTTACATTCCTACTACCAGTGCACAAGGGTTCTCTTTTCTCCACATCCTCACCAACACTTGGCATTTGTTATTATTATTTTTTTAATGACAACCATTCTGACAGGTGTGAGGTGGTATCTCATTGTCATTTTGATTTGCATTTCCCTCATGATTAGAGATACTGAACCTCTTCTCATGTGCCGTTGGCCATCTGTGTGTCTTCTTTGGAAAAATGTCCCAGATAAACTGAAGATGATGCATCAAGAAGGAGCAAACGAGAATTTTTTTCCACTTTGTCTAGCTCCACTGGCCCTGAGGGGCCGAGCCCTTTGTCCCTGGATTCTGGGTAACACAGTGTACGCAGAGGCAGCAGCTGAGCCGTGCAGGCAGTGAGGCACTCTCCTACCCCACCCCTAAGGACAGGCAGCATCTTCCTGAAGAAACAGCCTCCTGTTGGCTGGACCTGCCATGTGCAGTCCTTCAACAAGGACTTCATTCCTTAGGCTGGCGGGGGCTTGTCCAGGTCTCCAACTGTTGTGGGCTGAATGTCCAGTCCCCCTAAAATTCCTGTGTTGAAACCTGATACCTGAGGTGATGGTATTAGTGGGTAGCACTTGGGGGGCCACTGCAGAGCCTTGCGATAGAAGCAGCACTCTTGTAACAGAGGCCCCAGAGACCATGCCATGAGCACATAGTAGGCCTTCTGCAACTCGAGAAAGGACCCTCACCAGACCCTGAATCTGCTGGTGCCATGACCCTGCACTTCCCAGGCCTCAGAAATGTGAGAAATACATTTCTGTTGCCACCCAGTCTCTGGTATTAAAGTTTTTTTTACAGCAGCCCATGTAGAGAAAACACCAACCTTCCTTCCACTGCCCCCTACTCATCCCTGGATGTGTTATGCTCCCCAACTTGGTGCTTCTACACAAATGCTTTCTCTGACCAAGTCCCACCTGTTCTCCAAGATCAGGGCAGTCCCCAGGTCCTCCCGCTGCCCTGCACCCACCTCTCTGGGACCTCTGTTCTGCAGTGCAGAGCTTTCTGTACTTACTGTTGTGGGTCTCCTCTTTCCTCCTCAGGGCCCAGCGCAGGTCCTGCGTGCTCTATGGGAGTGGAAGAAATACATAAATACAACTGGAGTGCACTTGTAGTCCCATGAGCTCTCACTGAAATTCACTACATGGAATATAAGCAAAGCTTCTCAACACACTTAGGCATGTTGTCCTGAAGTTGACCAGATGTTGGACATGGGCTTTGCTGATCAAGTGGAAGAGATTTTATATGTACCATACAAGAAAGATTCAGAAGACAATCCCCAAACATTGGTTTTTTTTCCTGCAACTTGCCCTTATTGGGTATATAATGTTGCTAAGAAATACATGAAATCTACATATGAACAGGCAGTCCTGATTGGTAAGAAGACATAGAAAACAGCAATAACTGTAGAGCATCTGGCTATCAAGTGCCACTGGACTGAGAGGGCAGCAGTTATTGGGGACGTAAGCTGAGTGTATAGTGGTTATCAAGGGCGCACTATCACATTTTGTGAAACGAAGGAAGAAGCCCAAGAGTTGTCACAGAATGTGGTCATAAAGCAGGATGCCCAGTCTTTACACAGAGACATTCCATAGAAGGAAGGAAATCACCCTGAAAGGTTTTAGAAACGGTGATGTTGGAGTTCTGGTTGCAACCAGTGTTGCTGCACATAGGTTAGACGTCCCCAAGGTTGACCTGGTTGTTCAAAGTTCCCCACCAAAGGATGTGGAATTCTACATTCACCATTCTGGGCAAACAGGTAGACCTGGAAAGACTTGGGTTTGCATCTGCTTTTATCAGCACAAGCAAGAATACCAGTTAGCCCAAGTGGAGCAAAAAGTGGGAATTAAATTTAAGCAAATAGGTATTCCTTCTGCAGCAAAGATAACAAAAGCTTCTAGCGAAGGTGCCATCAGGCTCTTGGACTCTGTGACTCCCACTGCGATTGGTCACTTCAAGCAGCTGAGAAGCTGATTGAAGAGAAGGGAGCTGTGGAAACCTTGGCAGCAGCCCTGGCCCAATTCTCCGGTGCCATGTCAGTAGATCAGCACTCTTTGATCAACTCAAATGTGGACTTTGTAACCATGATCTGCAATGCTCAATTCAAACGCCAAACATTCGTTATGTTTGGAAAGAACTTAAAGAGAAACTGGGTGAGGATACTGATTCCAAAGTGAAGAGAATGGTCTTTCTCAAAGGAAAGCAGGGTGTTTGCTTTGATATCCCTACTGCATCAGTAACAGAAGAACAGGAAAAGTGGCATGATTCACAGTGATGGAAGCTTTCTGTGGCCACAGAGCAACCAGAGCTAGGACCACGGGAGCGATATTGCAACATCTGAGGACAGCGGGAAGGCGATTGAGGCTTCAGGAGACAGCGTGAGGGCAACCAAGGTATCAGGGGACAGTAGGAAAGAAGTAGAAGCTTCAGAGGACAGCAATCAGGAGGTGGCAACAAAAGTAATAGTTTCCAAAATAAAGGCCAGAAGCGGAATTTTAATAAAGCATCTGGACAGAAATTTGAAGTAAAGGATTTATTTGGCAAAAACAACTATGTTTAGCAACATGGGACTGAACATTGTTTTTCATACAAAGTTAAAAGCAGATTGTATTTCCTTCCTAACCACTTGCCCAGAGTTCATCTCTTCGAGAGAGGTAAGCTTCATCTAAATTATTTCATCTGATTGATGACTGTCAGTTATAACTTTATCGCTACTTCTAACTCGGGTATCCCTGGAAAAGGTGTATAGATTCATTACATATTCTAATGTACTGTCTATAGATTATAAGATAAAGTCAAGCACGTATCTGCTGACACTTTTTAAGTTGATCTTTTATACTTAGAAATGTCTCTTAGTAGGCTTCCTGGTGGCTCAGATGGTAAAGAATCTGCCTGCAATGCAGACCTGTGTGTTGACCCTTGGATTGGGAAGATCCCCTGGAGAAAGAAATGGCAACCCAATTCAGTGTTCTTGCCTGCAGAATTCCATGGACACAGGAGACTGGCAGCCTACAGTCCATGGGGTCACAAAGAGTCAGACGTGACTGAGTAATTATCACTCACTCTATGTTGTTGTTCAGTCGCCCAGTCATGTCCAGCTCTTTGCAACCTCGTGGACTGCAGCAGGCCAGGTCTCCCTGTCCCTCACCATCTACTGGAGTTTGCCCAAGTTCATGTTCATTGAATTGGTGATGCCATCCAGCCATCTCATCCTCTGACACCCTCTTTCCTTCTGCCCTTGATCTTTCCCAGCATCAGGGACTTTTCCAGTGAGTCATCTGTGCACATCAGATAACCAAAATACTGGAGCTTCAGCTTCAGCATCAGTCCTTCCAGTGAATATTCAGGGTTGATCTCCCTTAAGATTGACTGGTTTGATCTCCTTGCTGTCCAAGGGACTTTCAGGAGTCTTCTCCAGCACCACAGTTCAAAGGCATCAATTCTTTGGTGTTCTGCCTTCTTTACAGTCCAGCTCTCACAACTGTACATGACCACTGGGAAGACCATAGCCTTGACTGTATGGATCTTTGTCAGCAGAGTAATGTCTCCACTTTTCAACACAATGTCTACGTTTGTGATCACTGTCCTGCCAAGAAGCAATCATCTTCTGATTTCATGACTGCAGTCACCATCTGCAGTGATTTTGGAGCCCAAGAAGAGAAAATCTGTCACTACTTCCACCTTTTCTCCTTCTATTTGCCATGAAGTATGGGGGCCAGATGCCATGATTTTAATTTTTTTAATATTTAGTCTTAAGTCAGTTCTTTCACTCTCCTCCTTCACTCTCATCAAGAGGCTCTTTAGTTCCTCTTCATTTTCTGCCATTACAGGGGTATCATCTGTATATCTGAGGTGGTGGTTGTTTCTCCCACTTATCTTGACTCCAGCTTGTAACTCATCCATCCCAGCTTTTCTCATGATGTGCTCAGCATATAAGTTAAACAAACAGGGTGACAGCAGACAGCCCTGTTGTACTCCTTTCTCAATCTTGAACCAATCAACTGTCCCATACAGGGTTCTAACTGTTGCTTCTTGACCTGCATACAGGTTTCTCAGGAGACAAGTAAGATGGTCTGGTATTCTCATCTCTCTTAGAACTTTCCACAGTCTGTCATGATCCACACAGTCTAAGGCTTTAGTGTAGTTGATGAAACAGAGAGAGATGATTTTTGAAACTCTCTTGCTTTCTTTATAATCTAGCAAATGTTGGCAATTTGATCTCTAGTTCCTCTTCTTTTTCTAAACCCAGCTTGGACATCTGGAAGTTCTTGGTTCACTCTTGCTGTTGGTAAAAGGTGATTTTTAAAAAAGATACAATCAAGACATGGAGAAAGATAAAATGACTGTCAAAGATTTTAACTTATTAATCAGAGAATCAAAAAGAAATTACAACTGGTTCAAATGAAAAATGGAAGAATATTGGCATTAATTTATAAATTGAAGCAAAATGGAACTACACACAAGGGATGCATGTGGTGTGTTCAGCCATGTACGACTATTTGCAACGCCATGGAGTGTAGACTGCCAGGCTCCTCTGTCTATGGGATTTCCCAGGCAAGAATACTAGAGTGGGTTACCATTTCCTTCTCCAGGGAATCTTCCCTACCCAGGGATTAAATCCACGTCTCCCGTGTCTCCTGCATGTGCAGGCAGATTCACTACCACTGAGCCACCTGGGAATCCCACCATGGGAATAATCAATAGCAAACCGTTGGACACAATTGATTTGTATTTCTGTGGACAAAAATCATGGATAGTTACTAGTTTTTTGTTTTTTTTAACAAATCGATGAGTTGTGAAATAGCGTTAAGACAGCAAAAGGAGCAGAGAGCCTGCAGAATCAGGTTACCCAGACAACATGTTTCCATCGCATATACACAATGAGCTTCTCAGTCCATTTCATTATTTTTTTTTCTTTTCTACAATTTTTCCTTTTATTGCTTTAAGTTTGAAACTGTCAAAAATGTTAAAAAAAATTTCAAGTGTTTTATAAATGGCAACAGCAGGGAGATGGCAATTGAAACACATATTTCAACCATCAGAAGATGCTTTTTTTTTTTTTTACAATTTTACTTCTTTATTTATTTTTATTTTGGCTGCGCTAGGTCCTTGTTGTTGCACATGGTCTTTCTATAGTTGCAGTGAGCAGGGGCTACTGTGTAGCTGTGGTTCACTGGTTTCTCATTGCGGTGGCTTCTCTCGTTGCAAAGCATGGGCTCTAGGGTGTGCAGGCTCAATAGTTGTGGTGCACAGGCTTACTTGCCCCTTAGCATGTGGGATTTTCCCACGCAAGGGGTTAAACCCATGTCCCCTACATTGGCAGGTAGATTTTTAACCCCTGGATCATGAGGGAAGCCTGATATATTTAGTTTTGAAAGCGGTATGTGAAAAAAACTACTCTAGATTAAGGTGGAAAAGAAAAAGGAAAGAGTGACTTCATTGTAAGTTCAGATGTACCTAAATAATCAGATATGCATACAAGTTAGAACTATCAAAAATTTTATGAATTTGGAAATAATCTAAAATATATTTCATAAATCCTTCTTATATCTCTTCAAGTATAAAATTATAGTTTGAATGGATAAAAAGAGGCTCTCTGCAAACCAACATGATGAGTATCCTCAACTCTGCACCTTGAATTTCTTAGACAACTGACAGGATATGTCAGTTAAAATCAAAGCTAGAACACAGTCCAACGGCCTCACGTGAAGCATTTGCAGCCTCTTGACTTGTCAACAAGCAAACTTTATTTCTTGGGTTATAATATTTTGGATGTGTGGTGGCTGTGTTCCCTGTCAATTTAGTTAAGTTGGAACTATGTTTTTATAAAATATAATTGTATTTATTCTTTTTGGCTGTGCTGGGTCTTCCTTGCTGTGCAGGCTTTCTCTAGTTGCAGAGAACAGGAGCTGCTCTCTAGTTGCGGTGCCTGGGCTTCTCAGCTCGTTGGCTTCTTTTGTTGCGGAGCACAGGCTCTAGGGCATGTTGGCTTCAGCAGCTGTGGTGCGGGCTCAGTAATTGCGGTTCCCGGGCTCTAGAACACAGGCTCAATAGTTGTGGTGCCCTGGCTTGGTGGGATGTAGGATGTTCCCAGATCAGGGATCAAACCCATGTCTCCTGCAGTGGCAGACAGATTCTTTACCACTGAGCCACTGGGGAAGCCCTGGGACTATGTTTTGTGCAATTCCTTCCCTGGGCTGTCTGGGCTGCTCTGGCCACAGGAGTGGTCAGCCAGAGACCCAGGGGGCAATAAAGGAGTAGCCACTCTGTCCTCAGGTGCACCCCTTCCCAGGTGCAGAGCTGCTGGCTCCCTATGGGGAGGAGGCAGATATCTTCTTTGGGAGCAGGTGTGAGCACAGCCCTGCGGCAGAGGCACCTCCTTCCCTTCAGATCCTGGCCCACCTGCCTATGTTCTCACCTGAGTGCTGAACTACGGCCACATCAGCATACTCTCATCTTAACAAGGAACAGTTCAGTTCAGTTCAGTTGCTCAGTCATGTCCGACTCTATGCGACCCCATGAACCGCAGCATGCCAGGCCTCCCTGTCCATCACCAATCCCGGAGTTTACCCAAACCCATGTCCATTGAGTCAGTGATGCCATCCAACCATCTCCTCCTCTGTTGTCCCCTTCTCCTCCTGCCCTCAATCTTTCCCAGCATCAGGGTTTTTTCCAATGAGTCAGCTCTTCCCACAGGTGGCCAAAGTATTGGAGTTTCAGCTTCAACATCAATCCTTCCAATGAATACCCAGGACTGATCTCCTTTAGGACGGACAGGTTGGATTCCATGCAGTCCAAGGGACTCTCAAGAGTCTTCTCCAACACCACAGTTCAAAAGCATCAGGGCTGGTGCACTGGGAAGACCTAGAGGGATGGGATGGAGAGGGAGGCGGGAGGGGGGATCGGAACGGGGAACACATGTAAATCCATGGCTGATTCATGTCAATGTATGGCAAATACCACTACAATATTGTAAAGTAATTAGCCTCCAACGAATAAAAATAAATGGAAAAAAAAAGCATCAATTCTTCAGTGCTCAGCTTTCTTTATAGTCCAAATCTCACAACCATACATGACCACTGGAAAAACCACAGCCTTGACTAGACGGACCTTTGTTGGCAAAGTAATGTCTCTGCTTTTTAATATGCTGTCTAGGTTGGTCATAACTTTCCTTCCAAGGAGTAAGTGTCTTTTAATTTCATGGCTGCAATCACCATCTGCAGTGATTTTGGAGCCCCCCCCCAAAATAATTCAGCCACTGTTTCCACTGTTTCCCCATCTATTTGCCATGAAGTGATGGGACTAGATGCCATGATCTTAGTTTTCTTAATGTTGAGCTTTAAGCCAACTTTTTCACTCTCCTCTTTCACTTGTATCAAGAGGCTCTTTAGTTCTTCTTCACTTTCTGCCATACGGGTGGTGTCATCTGCATATCTGATATTGATATTTCTCCCAGCAATCTTGATTCCAGCTTGTGCTTCTTCCAGCCCAGCATTTCTCATGATGTACTCTGCATATAAGTTAAATAAGCAAGGTGACAATATACAGCCTTGATGTACTCCTTTTCCTATTTGGAACCAGTCTGTTGTTCCATGTCCAGTTCTAACTGTTGCTTCCTGATCTGCATACAGGTTTCTCAAGAGGCAGGTCAGGTGGTCTGGTATTCCCATCTCCTTCAGAATTTTCCAGTTTATTGTGATCCACACAGTCAAAGGCTTTGGTATAGTCAATAAAGCAGAAATAGATGTTTTTCTGGAACTCTCTTGCTTTTTCGATGATCCAGTGGATGTTGGTAATTTGATCTCTGGTTCCTCTGCCTTTTCTAAAACCAGCTTGAACATCTGGAAGTTCATGATTCAAGTATTGCTGAAGCCTGGCTTGGAGAATTTTAAGCATTACTTCACTAGCATGTGAGATGAGTGCAATTGTGCAGTAGTTTGAGCATTCTTTGGGATTGCCTTTCTTTGGGATTGGATGAAAACTGACCTTTTCCAGTCCTGTGGCCACTCACTGCTGTGTTTTCCGTATTTGCTGACATGTTGAGTGCAGCACTTTCACAGCATCATCTTTCAGGATTTGAAATAGCTCAACCGGAATTCCATCACCTCTACTAGCTTTGCTCGTAGTGATGCTTCCTAAGGCCCACCTGACTTCACATTCCAGGATCTGGCTCTAGGTGAGTGATCACACCATCATGATTATCTGGGTTGTGAAGATCTTTTTTGTACAGTTCTTCTGTGTATTTTCGCTACCTCTTCTTAATATCTTCTGCTTCTGTTGGGTCCATACAACTTCTGTCCTTTACTGAGCCCATCTTTGCATGAAATGTTCCCTTAGTATCTCTAATTTTCTGAAGAGATCTCTAGTCATTCCCATTCTGTTGTTCTCCTCTGTTTCTTTGCATTGATCACTGAGGAAGGCTTTCTTATCTCTCCTTGCTATTCTTTGGAACTCTGTATTCAAATGGGTATATCTTTCCTTTTCTCCTTTGCTTTCCACTTCCCGTCTTTTCACAGTTATTTGTAAGGCCTCTTCAGACAGCTGTTTTGCTTTTTTGCATTTCTTTTTCTTGGTTTGGTCTTGATTCCTGTCTCCTGTACAGTGTCACGAACCTCCATCCATAGGTCATCAGGTACTTTGTCTATCAGATCTAGTCCCTTAAATCTATTTCTCAAAAGGACATCTTTTTAAATAAGATTAGGTCTTCCAATCTGTGAACATGGGCTGTCTTTCCATTTAGGTATGTCTTTTTTAGTTTCTTTCAGCAATGTTTTCAACACTGTTCAGTCTTTTATTTTTATGCTATTGCAAATGAAATGGTTTTCAGAATTTCCATTACAAATTCTTCATTGTTAGTGTATAGAAATGCTTCTGACTTTTGTGTGATGATTGTATCCTGCCCCTTTGCTCTATTAGGTTCTTAGTTCTAAACGTTCTTTTGTGGCATTTTTAAGGATTTTCTACATATAAGATCAAGTCATCAGTGAACAGAGATTAATTTTATTTCTTCCTTTCCAATTTGGTTAACTTTGATCCCCTTTTCTTGCCTAATTCTTCTAAAACTTCCAATAATGCTTTAAATGGAAGTGGCAAAGTGGGTATTCTTATCTTACTGCTGACCTTATGGGAAAAGCTTTCAGTCTTTCACTACTGAGAATGATGTTAGATGTAGCATTTTCAGATGTGGACTTTATGATATTGAGGAAGTTTCATTTTATTTCTAGTTTTTTGAGTGTTTTTTAATCATGAAAGTGTACTGAATTTGTCTAAGGCTTCTACTGTACCAGTTGGGATTACAATGTGATTTTTTTCTTCATCATATTAATGTGGGTATCATGTGAACACACTTTGCATTCCTGCAACAAGTCCCACTTGGTCATGTGTACAATCCTCTCACTATGCAGCTGATTTTAGCTTTCTGACATTTTGTTGAGATTTCTTGCTTCAATATTCATGAGGGATGTTGGTCTGCAGTTTCCTCTTCTTGCAGTGTCTTTGCCTGGCTTTGAATACGTGAACTGAGAACTTCCAGATGTTCAAGCTGGTTTTAGAAAAGGCAGAGGAACCAGAGATCAAATTGCCAAAATCTGCTGGATCATCGAAAAAGCAAGAGAGTTCCAGAAAAATATCTATTTCTGCTTTATTGACTATGTCAAAGCCTTCGACTGTGTGGATCACAATAAACTGTGGAAAATTCTGAAGGAGATGGGAATACCAGACCACCTGACCTGCCTCTTGAGAAATCTGTATGCATGTCAGGAAGCAACAGTTAGAACTGGACATGGAACAACAGACTGGTTCCAAATAGGAAAAGGAGTACGTCAAGGCTGTATATTGTCACCTTGCTTATTTAACATATATGCAGAGTACATCATGAGAAATGCTGGGCTGGAAGAAGCACAAGCTGGAATCAAGATTGCCAGGAGAAATATCAATAACCTCAGATATGCAGATGACACCACCCTTATGGCAGAAAGTGAAGAAGAACTAAAGAGCCTCTTGTTGAAAGTGAAAGAGGACAGTGAAAAAGTTGACCTAAAACTCAACCTTAAGAAAACTAAGATCATGGCATCTGGTCCCATCACTTCATGGCAAATAGATGGGGAAACAGTGGAAACAGTGTCAGACTTTATTTTTTGGGGCTCCAAAATCACTGCAGATGGTGACTGCAGCCATGAAATTAAAACACACTATTCCTTGGAAGGAAAGTTATGACCAATCTAGATAGCATATTAAAAAGCAGAGACATTACTTTGCCAACAAAGGTCTGTCTAGTCAAGGCTGTGGTTTTTCCAGTGGTCATGTATGGATGTGAGTTGGACTGTGAAGAAACCTGAGTGCCAAAAAATGGATGCTTTTGAACTGTGGTGTTGGAGAAGACTCTTGAGAGTCCCTTGGACTGCAAGGAGATCCAACCAGTCCATCCTGAAGGAGATAAGTCCTGGGTGTTCATTGGAAGGACTGATGCTGAAGCTGAAACTCCAATACTTTGGCCACCTCATGTGAAGAGTTGACTGATTGGAAAAGACCCTGATGCTGGGAGGGATTGGGGGCAGCAGGAGAAGGAGATGACAAGAGGATGAGATGGCTGGATGGCATCACTGACTCGATGGGCATAAGTTTGAGTAAACTCCGGCAGTTTGTGATGGACAGGGAGGCCTGGTGTGCTGTGATTCATGGGGTCACAAAGAGTCGGACACGACTGAGCGACTGAACTGAACTGAACTGAATGCCGACTTCATAGCACCCATTAGAAAGTGTTCCCTCATCTTTAATTTTGTGGGAAAATTTGAGAGGACTGGCATTAAATCCTTGCTTAAATCCTTGGTAAAGTGAAGCCATCTTGATCTGGGGCTTTTCTTTTTTGGGAGATTTTTTTAAAATTACTGATTCAATCTTACTAGTTCTAGCTCTATTTAGATTTGCTATTTCTTCACAATTCAGTTTCAGGAGATTTTGTGTTTCTAGGAATCTGTCCCTTTCATCTAGGTTATCTCACTTTTCTTTTGTACAACTGTTCATGAGTCTCTTATAGTACTTTTTATTTCTGTATAGTTTTGTTACATCCCCACTTTTATTTCCTATTTTAACCATAAAAAAGTAGTCTTTTTCTTATTCAATGTAGCTAAACATTTGTCAGTTTAATGAAACAAAAGTAGTCTTTTTCTTAGTCAATATAGCTAAGGGTTATGAGCAAGGCATTGTACATCATGAGAAACGCTGTGCTGGAGGAAGCACAAGCTGGAATCACGATTGCTGGGAGAAATATCAATAACCTCAGATATGTAGATGACACCACCCTCATGGCAGAAAGTGAAGAAGAACTAAAGAGCCTCTTGATGCAAGTGAAAGAGGAGAGTGAAAAAGTTGGCTTAAAGCTCAACATTCAGAAAACTAAGATCTTGGTATCTGGTCCCATCACTTCATGGCAGATAGAAGGGGAAACAGTGGAAACAGTGTCAGACTTAATTTTTCTGGGCTTCAAAATCACTGCAGATTGTGATTGCAGCCATGAAATTAAAAGACACTTACTCCTTGGAAGGAAAGTTATGACCAACTTAGACAGCATATTAAAAAGCAGAGACATTACTTTGCCAACAAAGGTCTGTCTAGTCAAGGCTGTGGTTTTTCCAGTGGTCATGTATGGATGTGAGAGCTGGACTATAAAGAAAGCTGAGCGCCGAAGAATTGATGCTTTTGAACTGTGGTGTTGGAGAAGACTCTTGAGATTCCCTTGAACTGCAAGGAAATCCAATCAGTCCATCCTGAAGGAGATCAGTCCTGGGTGTTCATTGGAAGGACTGATGCTGAAGCTGAAAGTCCAACACTTTGGTCACCTGTGGGAAGAGCTGACTCATTGGAAAAGACCCTGATGCTGGGAAAGATTGAGGGCACGTGGAGAAGGGGACGACAAAAGATGAGATGGTTGGATGGCATCATTGACCCGATGGACATGGGTTTTGGTGGACTCCGGGAGTTGGTGATGAACAGGGAGGCCTGGAGTGCTGTGGTTCATGGGGTCGCAAAGAGTCGGACAAGACTGAGCAATGGAACTGAACTGATAGCTAAGTGTTTGTCAGTTTCACTGATCCTCTCAAAGAGCCATCATGTAATTACATTGATTTTCTTGACTGTTTTCTTATTTTCTGTATTTCTCCACTCTAATCGTTTCTTTCTTTCTACCAGCTTTGGGTTTAGTTTTTGCTTCTTTGCCTGGTTCCTTATGCTATAAAATTAGGTAATTGAGATCTTTTTATTTTTTAATTTATATATTTACAGTTATACATTTCCTGGTTTACACTGCTTTCACTGCATCCCATAAGTTTTGGTAAATTGTATTCTTGGGAAATTAGAAAATTTCCCTTGTGATTCCTCTTTTGACACATTGGTTAAGACTATATTGATTAACTTCTACATACTTGTGAATTATCCAGTTTTTCTTCTGTTAATGATTTAAATTTCATTTCATTGTGATAGGAAAAGATACTCTGTATGGTTCTTATCTTTTAAAACTTAAGACTTGTTTTTTGACAGATACTCATCCTGGAGACTGTTCCATGTGCACTTGAGAAAACTGTGGGTGATACTATTGATGAGTCAAATGTCCAACTTGTCCATACTATTGCTTGGCCCTTAATTTCTTTCCCAATCTTCTGCTTCATGGTTGTCTCCATTATCAGAAGTGGGGTGCCAAAGACTCCCAAATGTTATGCAGAACTGCTTATTTCTGCTTTTAAGACTCAAAGGAGAAGCTAGTGACATAAGCCTGGAATTTATTCAAAGAATGAGGGGGAAGATGGCCTTCTCTCCTGCCCCACTTTTCCTCTGATTATAAATGTATAGTCCGTAACTTGGAGTATTCTTCTGCCTGCCTGCTCATATCCTTCACAAGAACCCTATACTAACAAATCCACTTCTTACCTCTCACTTTGTCTCTGACCAAATTCCTTCTGTGTTGAGACATAAAGAACCAAACCTTCATTAAGCTGAGACCAGCTGTGTGGTTTCAGTTGGAACCAGAAGACTGATGATTAATATTCCCGAAACATCACCCTGTGACCTCACCACTAGGTGAGGTACATTCAGAAGAATGTACCTGAGTTGGTCCCACACCCTGAGACCCTCACCCCAGTTGTTACCTTAAAAACCTTCCCTGGAAGTCCTTGGGGTGTTCAAGTCTTTCCAGCACCAGCTGCTTGTTCTCCTTGCTTGGCGCCTATGAGTAAACCCTCTACTTTCCTTCACCACAACCAGGTAGACTGGCTTTGCCACTTATCAAGTGAGCAAACCTGAGTTTGGCTTGGCAGCATGAGGATTAATTTAGGCTGATTATGTTTAAGGCCCTGAAGACTCAGGAAGAGCCTTTGACCTTTCCCCTAACTGCCTAAAGATGTGGACAGAAGATCTTATCCTAGAAGAGTCTTGGAACCTGTGACAAATGTCCAGAGAAGAAAATGTCTTGATAAGGTAATAAATATTAATATTTAAAGCCTTAAAAATTGTACTTCTGGAAACTGAGTGGAAAAAAATGTTTTACTGCAAGTAGTAAATAATATGTAGGATGGAAGAGCAGTGATAAAAAGTATGTTTATGTGAAAGGTGTATAAGAAACTAAAAATAGATGTGCTAGTTTCCCTGGTGGCTCAGATAATAAAGAATTTGCCTGCAATGCAGGAGACCTGAGTTTGATCCCCGGGTCAGGAAGATCCCCTGAAGAAGGAAATGGCAACCCATTCCAGTATTCCTGCCTGGAGAATCCCTTTGACAGAGAAGCCTGGCGGGCTATGGCCCGTGGGGTCACAAAGAGTTGGACACGAGTGACTAGCACTTTCACTTTCAAACTAATAGTCATGAACAAGTTATTATAGCATTATTAACAAAATATTTTGTTATCACTTTAAAAAAGGAGTTTAGATATTTAAGAAATGTATGACTTTATGTCAGATCCTCTCTTTTAGAGTTCTTTGTAAGTCTAACTGAGTCCTCTCCCTACTTTTAGCATGCATGCTACTGCTAAGTCACTTCAGTCGTGTCCGACTCTGTGCGACCCCATAAATGGCAGCCCACCAGGCTCCCCTGTCCCTGAGATTCTCCAGGCAAGAACACTGGAGTGAGTTGCCATTTCCTTCTCTAATGCATAAAAGTGAAAAGTGAAAGTGAAGTCGCTCAGTCATGTGCGACTCTTCGAGACCCCATGGGCTGCAGCCTACCAGGCTCCTCCGTCCATGGGATTTTCCAGGCAAGAGTACTAGAGTGGGATGCCATTGCCTTCTCCGTTAGCATGCATAGTTCGTGTTATTTCAGTGGTTGTCCATTCTTTCCAGTTATGGACTTAAAACTTCAAATGTTACCAATGTTCCTAAGAATCTCCTTCATAGTGAGAAAAAAATACACTGGAGTAAGAAAAAATTCCATCTGTATTATCTTAGTTTTCATTATCTCCTGTTTATTTAGATTTAAGAATACTCCAGCTGCTGAAAGAGAGGAGGGAGAATGGACCCAGTGAATTTGAAATTAACAGCATGACATCAGTCACTATTCTAACAAACAGGAGAAGACCTGAGAGTGCCCACCACTGGGGTGTGAGTGCTTACTTATGGAGCTTGGGGCTTGATGTGGAGCTTGCAGCAGATGGTGAAGGATGAATCTACTCTCATCCCACAGCTCTGCCTGCTTGGACACTCCAGAAAGGATGCTCTAACCCAGGGCAGCAGAAACATGCAGACCTCCCCCTACGGGGCTGCTCTCAGCAGAGCACAGCCAGCGGTAATCCAAATCACAGGTGATGGGCTCTCATCCGCCTGACTGAGAACAGGCGAGCATCAGGATGCAAGGAGTGGGCAGGGAGGACGTTCAGCTGCAATGTACTGGGAGGAAAGGAGTCCACATAGGAGCAATGGCCAGGGGACAGACCCAGAACTGACTCTGAATCTACACTGTTGGACAGACAGTGAGGAAGCACATGGACTATATGTGAAAGAGCAGAGAGGAGAAGACCAAGAGGTGAGCATGGGAGATAAGGAAGCAAGCATGGAAACAGACCATGTGGAACCTTCTAGGCCACTGCAGGAACCTTAGCTGAGGACAAGGAAAGCCACTAGTAAGGTTTTTTTAAAAATCTTTTTTTTTTAAGAGCAGTCTAGGTTCATAGTACAACTGAGTGATTTCCCGTATACCTCCCTGCCCCCACCTTGCATAGTACCCCCACCCCCACTGTTATCAACACCCCTGACCAGATGGTAAACTTGTCACAATTAATAAGCATACACTGAACATCATAATCACCCAAGTCCACAGTTTATATTAGGGTTCACTCTTGGTGTTGTTAACTCCACGGGTTGGACGAATGTATGACACAAATCCACCACTACAGAATCACACAGAATAATCTCACTGCCCTAAAGTCCTCTGTTTATTCACCCCTCCCTCTCCCATTACTTCGAGCAACTGCCCATCTTTTAATGAACTCCACAATTTTGACTTTCAGAATGTCAAACAGTATGTAACCTTTTTCAGATTCGCTCCTTTCACCTAATATGCAGTAATACGCATTTAGGTTTCTTCCATGATTTCATAGCTCATTTTTTAAAAGCACTGAACAGTATTCCATTGTCTACATACATGACAATTTATATATCCAAGCATCTAGTAACATTGGTTGCTTCCAAGTTTTGGCAATCATGAACAAAGCTTCTGTAATCATTAATGTGTAGGTTTTGAGTGAACATAAGTTTTCAGCTCCTTTGGGTAAATATCAAGGAGCAAAACTGCTGGATTGTACATGAAGAGTATGTTTAGTTTTGTAAGAAACTGCCAAACTTCTTCCAAAGTGGCTGCACCATTTTTCATTGCCACCAGCAAGGAATGAGAAGTCCCATTGCTTCCTCACTGGCATTTGGTGCTATCAGGGTTCTGGGTTTTGGCCTTTCTAAAAGGTATGTGGCAACATCTCACTGCTCTTTTAGTTTACCTTTCCCTGATGACACATGATGTGGAGCATCTTCTCATATGCTTACTTGCTATTAGTATTTCTTCTTTCCTGAGGGGACTGCTAAGATCTCCAGCTCATTTTTTTAAACTAGGTTGTTTGCTTTCTTGTTGTTGAATTTTAAAAGTTCTTATATTTTGGATAACAGTTCTTTATCAGATGGGTCTTTTACAAATGTTTCTCCTGCTTGTGGCTTGTCTTTACATTCTTTTGACAGTGTTTTTTGCAAAGAAGAAAAATTTTAATTTTACTTAAGTCCAGCTTATCAGTTCTTTTATGGATGGTGCCCTCAGGGTCCTATCTAAAAAGTCACTGCCAAACCCAAGGTCATCTAGGCTTTTCCCATGTTAACTTCAGGAATTTTAGAGTATTGCATTATATACTTCAGTCTGTGATACATTTCAAGTTCATTTTTGTGAAGGACATAAGGTCTGTGTCTAGATTTTTTTTTTGCACCTGAATGTTCAGTTGTCCAAGTACCATTTGTTGAAAAGATTCTTTCCTCCATTGTACAGACTCTGCTGTCTATCAAAGATCAGTTGACTCTATTTATAGAGGTCTATTTATGGAATCTCTAATGATTTTATCTTGAATACTGCATCTTCATAGTAATTCTTGAATTTGAGCAGTGTCGGTCTTCCAATTTTGTTCTTTAATATTGTGTTGGCTCCCCTGGATCTTTGCCTATCTAAACTTTAGAATCAGGCTGTCCACATTCACAAACTAACTTACCAGAATTTTGATGGGGATCACATTTTGATAACAGATTAATTTGGAAAGAACTGACATCTTGAAAATACTGTCTTCCAATCCATGAACATGAGATATCTCTCCACTTATTTAGTTCTTTGATTTTGTTTATCAGAGTTTTGTAAGTTTACTCAGATATATATTATATGCAGTTTGTTAGGTTTGTATCTAAATGTTTAATTTGGGGGGGGTACTTATGTTAGTATTGTGTTTTTTTCACTTCAAGTTGAGTTGATCATTGCTGATACATGAGAAACTGACAGACTTTTGTATGATAACTTTGTATCCTGCAACCTGGCTATAATCGATTATTAGTTCCAGAAGATTTTTTGATTTTTTTCAGATTTTTTACACAGAAAATCATGTAATTGGCAAACAAATAGTTTATTTCTTTGGTTTCCAGTACAATGTTAAAAAGGACCAGGGACTGAACTGGTGTCCCTTGCACTGCAAGGCAGATTCTTAACCACTGGACCACCAGGGAAGCCCTACCTCTATTCCTATTTTACTGACAGTTTTTGTCATGAATGAAATCTTAAATTTCATCATATGCTTTTCTGTATCTATTGATATGATCATATGGTTTTTGTTTTTAACCTGTTGATATCATGAACTATATTAATTGATTTTTGAATGGTGAAATAGCTTTGTATTCGTGAGATAAATCCTACTTGGTTGCAATGTGTAATTCTTTTTATATATTACTGAATTCTATTTGCAAATATTTTGTTGAAGATTTTGTACCTATGTTGAAGAGACAGATCACAGTTTTCTTTTCTTATGTCTTTGGTTTTGCTGGTAGGGTAATGTTGACCTACCTCATACAATGAGGTAGAACATATTCAGTTTGTTTTTCTCTGAAACAGACTGCAGAGGATTGATGTAATTTTTCCCTTAAATGTTTGATATATTTTACCAGTGAACACATCTGCAGCTGGTGCTTTGTTTTGAAAGGTGATTATTATCTTCTTCAATACACATAGACTTATTCATATAGTCTGGTCTGTAAGCTTTGGCAGACTATACCTTTCAAGGAATTGATCCATTTCATCTGGGTTGTCAAATGTGGGGCACAGATTTGTTCATACTATTCTTTTATTAGAGCTTCCCTGGTGGCTGAGACAGTAAAGAATCTGCCTGCAATACAGGAGATCCAGGTTCAATCCCTTGGTTGGAAAGATCCCCTGGAGAAGGGAATGGCTCCCCACTCCAGTATTCTTGCCTGGAGAATTCCATGGACAGAGGAGCCTGACAGGCCACAGTCCATGAGGTCGTAAGAGTCAGACACAACTGTGTGCCTAACACTTTCACTTCATTCCTTTATTATCCTTTTAATATCCATAGAATCTGTGGGGAAGTGCTTTCATTTCTGACATTAGTAATTTGTGTCTTCTCTCTTTTTTCTTGTTTGTCTGGCTAGAAGCTTATTGATCTTTTCAAAGAACCAACTTTTGGTTTTACTGATTTTCTCTATTGATTTCTTGTTTTCAACTTCATTGCTCTCTACTGTAATTTTTTCTTTTTTTATCTTTCTTCCACTTACTTTGGATTTAACTGGCTCTTTTTCTGGTTTCCTAAGGTGAAAGATTCCATGATTGATTTAAGTTCTCTCTTCTTTTCTAATATTGCATACAATGCTCTAAATTTCCCTTTAAGGAATGCTTTCACTGTATCTCACAAATTTTGATTAAGTTGTGTTTTCACTTATTTAAAATGCTTTACAGCAATCCCAGGAATTCCCTGGCAGTCCAGTGGTTAGGTTTCAGCGCTTTCATTGCCAGGGTCTGGGTTCAATTCCTGGTTGGGGAACTATGATCCCACAAGCCTTACAGTGTGGCACAGGAAGAAAAAAAGCTTTCTCGCAATCCCTATCAAAACACCAATGATGTTTTTCACATAACTAGAACAAATAATTCTAAAATTTGTATAGAAACAATAAAAGACCCTGAATAGCTAAAGCCATCTTGAGCAAGAAGAACAGAGCTGGAGGCAGCATGCTTCCAGCCTTCAGACTACACTATAGGACTACACTAATCAAAACAGTATGACACAGCATCATTCACTCCTCACCTCTCAGCTGCTGATGAGGCAGCTGAGATCTACAGAGGCCTGCACAGTTAGATAATGCTGAAGACAGAGCTAGTCCAGGTCTAACAACTCCCATTAGATGAGCTATGTGGAAAACACCAGTACATGCAAGTGAAGGTTCCCTTTCTCCTGGACCGTCTGCTTCCTCCTCTGCCCCTAACCCACGGTGCACAAGGTAAAAGCACTAACAAACATCACTGGATTACCAGGAGGCTGATGTACAGATGTTTCTGTCAAAACAGTCCAAATAAACTTTTTGACAAGCATCCCCCCCCAAAAAAAAACCCATAAACAGTATGAAATGGGCACAAACACAGGCACATAGATCAATGGGACAGAATGGAGGCCCCAGTAATAAACCCATGCTTTTAGGGTCAATTAATCTACAACAAAGAAGGCAAGAATATAACTGCTTATTGTTATTGTACATTAGCTCATCTTATAATACTGAGTAACTATTACCATACGTCAAAAAAGTTCACTGACTCCCAAAATATATGGAGACTGAATAGCACACTTCTATAACAGCAGAGGCAAAGATAAAAAAAATCTCAAGAGAAATTTACAAAGTTTATTTTAAATTCAGGTATAGTTGATTTACTAGTTTCAGGTGTACAACATAGTGATTCTAAATTTTTATGTTATATTCCATTTAAGGTTATTATAAAACATTGGCTATATTTCCTGTCCTGTCCTTGTAGGTTATTTTATATATAGTAGTTTGTACCTCTTAATCCATTCCCCCTATCTTGTCCCTCCTTTCTTCTCACCACTGGTAACTACTAGTTTATTCTCCACATCTGAAAGTCTGTTTCTGTTTTGTTGTATCTATTTCTTTGTTTCATTTTTTTAGATTCCACATAGAAGTGAAAACATTTGAGTATTTGTTTTTGTCTCACTTCACTTAGTGTAATACCTTCCAGGTTCATCCACGTTCTTGACAGTGATAAAATTTCATTAAAAAAATTATTTATTTGGCTGTGTCAGGTCTTAGTTATGGCACAGGGGCTCTAGAGCACATGGGCTCAGTTCTTGCAGCACACAGGCTTAGTTGCCCCTCGACATGTAAGATCTTAGTTCCCTGATCAGAGATCGAACTGCATCTCCTGAATTAGAAGGTGGATTCTTAACCACTGGACCACCAGGAAAGTCCTGTAATCTTTCTTTTTAAAGGGTGAGTGATACTGCATTGCACACACATTCTGCACTTTTATCCATTCATCAGTTGATGGACACTTAGGTTGCTTCCATATCTTGGCTACTATTAAGAGTGTATTAGTTTCCTATTGGAGAAGGCAATGGCAACCCCCTCCAGTACTCTTGCCTGGACAATCCCATGGAGGGAGGAGCCTGGTGGGCTGCAGTCCATGGGATCCTTAAGGGTCGGACATGACTAAGCGACTTCCCTTTCACTTTTCACTTTCGTGCATTGGAAAAGGAAATGGCAACCCACTTCAGTGTTCTTGCCTGGAGAATCCCAGGGACCGGGGAGACTGGTGGGCTGCCGTCTATGGGGTCGCACAGAGTTGGACACGACTGAAGCGACTTAGCTGCAGCAGCAGTTTCCTATTGCGGCATAACATATTATCCCAAAATGTCCTGGCTCAAAACACCAAACATTTGTTATCTCAATTTTTAAGGGTCAGGAATGGGGTGACCAGCTGGGTTCCTCTGCCTCAAGGTCTCTAGCAGAGTTGCCATTAAGATGTTGGGGCAGACTAAAGAGTCATCTAAGACCTGACTGGGGAGGATCTACTTTAAAGCTCACCGCCATGTTTGTTGACAAGATTCAGCTTCTCCAGCTGTTGAACTGAGCACCTCACATCCTCAAGTTTATAGACTAGAGATTGATCTCAATTCCTTGCCATGCGGGCTTCTCTATAAGGCAGCTGCCATAACTGAGCGCTGGCCTCCCTCAAAGGGAGGACTGGAGCAAGGGACAGCAACACATGCAATCTATTTATTTTTTGGCCCGGACCAGGGCTGTGGGATCTTAATTCCCTCAGTTCCCCAACCAAGGTTCCAACCCAGGGCCCCTGACAGTTAAAGAGCTGAGCACTAACCACTGGATTGCGGGGAATTCCCGGCGATCTAGTCTTCTAAAACAAAATCTCAGAAGTGATTACCTACGTCACCCGACCTCCCCACCTTCTGTTATTTTATTCAAGGAAGCTGGTCAGTAAACCCAGCCCACACACAAGGTGAGAGGATTATAAAGAACAAGACAGGAAAGCCAAGCGGAGAGACACGGTAGAGTTTTCTACCAGAGTGAAAAGAATAGTAACAGAGCGCCCAGCAGTGTCACTTCACATTAGGGAGGTAGCTGGGACCAACTCAGAAGAAGCAGCAGCTGACACTTCACGTTCAGAACTACGACTAGGGCCTGTCTTCTCCCCAAGCCTCGGACGTGCTAGGGCATGGGTAAATGAGTACGCAGGATGGAAAGAAGAGGTCCACCCAGCAGGGACCACCGCCCTGCGCAGAACGAGTCCCACTCCGGCGGGAGCTCGGCCCGCGGGGACGCGCGGGGCGGGGAGAGGTCGGCGCGCCCCGGGGAAGTCGTATCCTCGGGGTCGTCCTGGCTGTCACCGCCGGGAACCGCCCCGTGCCGGCGGCCGCCCAAGCCCCGTGGGCACCTCGGCCCTCCAGACGCAGTCATGCTCCCTAATCACTCAGAAACGGAAAGAACTTTCTAGAGCCACAGAGAACCTTTAATCATGTTTCGCCACCATTCCGATCTAAAAAGAAAATATGAATACGGCGGTTTAATTCTAAGGTCTCTTTAAACATTCTGTCACTCCTTGAATCATTTTCGGCAGAACCGTCAACGCCCCTGTCAGGGCTTCATTTCCACAAGCACTTCGTGTACCTCAACACAGATGCCACCCTCTCCCCGACAGAGGACAGCCCTCTGGGCGGCGCTAGCGCACGGCGCTCGCGCACCTGCTCCAACACACGCCTGTGACGTTAGCCCCGGCGGCAGCTCCAGGAGGACGAGCTCCCTCACAGAGCATTTTCGCCTCACGCTCTTGCTCTTTCACGGTGACTGACTCAAGTCTGTTCCATGATCATAGCCTTCAACCTTCCCGTCAGAGTTAGCAGCTGCGTCTCAGGAAGCCGGAAGCCCCAGGACGGGTCCGCGGTGACGCAGCGGAAGCCGCGGAGAGGGAGCCTGGGGCCGGAAGCCGCGGGGCGGGCGGTGGCGCTCCCGGAAGTGGCGCGGACGTCGCGTGCGTCTGAGCGGTGCGTCGGGCTGCAGGAGAAGATGGCGGTCTCCACAGGTCGGTTCCTTGCCGGGCTACTTGCATTTTCACCCCGACCCGCGCGGCGCCTCATCTTGCAGCTGGCGGCCAGCCTGGCGGTGTGAGGGAAGCCACAGTACGGCCCCTCGACCGCCAGACTTCCTGCGGAGCGCAGGCGGAGCAGGGAGGGTCCTGGCGACCGTCGGGGCGGCGGTCGTGCCCCGCGTCGGCTGCGCGCCGGGGGGCTGGGCTGGGCCGGGCTCGCCGGGGGTCCGGCAGGCGGTGCAGGGTCCGACTGGCGGGGTTCCGCGGGTGATGCGGGAGCGAGGAGAGGAGTCTGGGTCGGCCCTCTGTCCACCTCCGCGCGCGATGGCCCGTGTGGGGGTCGTGGATGGAGCCAGTCGGATCCTACGGCTCGTCCTGACGTGGGCGGAGGGCCCATTCTTACCTGACTGAATGCGTGTTGTCTGTCTTTCCTGGGAGTGGAAAACTGCGGTGCCGACTGAGTAAAAGCAACGAGCAAGGTGAACGCTCATTGAAGAAAAAGCGACTTCTTAGATTAGCTTTTCAACTCCTCTCTCCTATTGAATACAATTTTGGTTTTCTGTAAGCACAGATTTTGAAATTAGATGTTAGCACTGAGGTTTTAGAAATTTGACTATTTAGAAATGTTAAAAACATTGAAAACTGTATCACCTAAAACGTTAGTACGTGTGGTCTTTCGTTTTTCTGATCGTTACTGAAACCAGACTAGAGAACAGTGTAGTTTTGTATTTCTTGCCATCATTGCATGAATTTTCGTTAAGTGGAATATTTTATTGTATGTTGCGATTGGTACTTTCAAAGTAGTACCTTTCTAGCTACCTTTTAATGGAAAATTGCGTCTTTTGTGTCTCTGTTCCGTGTAGGTGTCAGGATAAGCTGTTTAACGATTTTAGCATTGCGGAACGATTTCACGCTTAGGGTCAGAGCTAAGAGGTAAAGCATAGGTGATTAAAAAGTGACGTTTTAGTGTTGAGACTCTGCTGTTGTCCTTGCTGTTTGAAATTGAGTGTGCTCATGAATGGGGCCATGTCTTTTTTAAGACTTGTGCATCCTGTCTTTAGGTTCTTGAAAAAATTAGTAATAAAATGGTGTATTTTAACTTGATAGTTTTCATTTTGTAGATTTCATTTTTTAAACAGTTTTTCTCCCCTCTACCATTGTATATATGAAAGAGTGTGGAAATATTTTTAAAAAACCAGTGGTTAGGTTATATTAATGGCAGATACTTCTTGGTAACAACATTTAAATTATTTTTGGAAGTTGAATATGAATTATAAAGAAGTTGCTGAGAGATTATTAGCATATTTTGTTGTACATCTGAAGCTTGAGTTTTCTAGTTTATATTTCAGCATTTCAGTTGTTACATTTAAACTGATTTTATGTTTATGAGTTTTGAAATCTTAGCGTGACTAGGAAGAATAACGTTAGGACAGTTAATTGATTTTTTTTTCTTAAACCCCTGAAACTTGTTTTGACACTGTTGCTGAAAATTGCCTTGGCCAATATCAGATTTATTTCTCTTCTGTGTTTTGTAACATTGACAGTATCATCCAGCATGGGGAGAGAGGAGTGCAGAAGCAGTTTTAGACTATGCTTTGTAAATAACTATTTTTAAATTACATTTTCGCTTAGTTATACTTTTGTATTGCTTGCTTCTTGGTAGCAAGGGAGGGAAACAGTACCTGTTTGTGAAGTAAATATGATAAAGCTTGAAATTTAAAATAGATGAGCTAGATGGATGTGCTGTACGTGTTTTTTAAGCCAAATTAATGTAAAAATAACTGTTTGGCAGGCCAAAAAGAAAACACCCAACGGATTTTTAAAAAATCTTATTTAAAGCATTTTATTTTAACATGCATTATTTAAGTCATAGCTTTTACATTTGCTGTAACTAAAGAAAAATTGGAAAGAATTTTAATTAGACTTGGGGCTTCCCAGGGGGCTCTAGTGGTAGAGAGTCTCTGCTTGCCAATGCAGGAGACATAAGAGACTCAGGTTTGATCCCTGGGTCTGGAAGAATCCCTGGAGGAAGGCATGGCAACCCACTCTAGTATTCTTGCCTGGAGAATTCCATGGACGGAGGAGCCTGACAGGCTACAGTTCATAGGATCACACAGAGTCAGACATGACTGAGGTGACTTAGCACTAATTAGGCTGAGACCTCTAAGCTGTAAAATACTTTGCCATACCACTTGGTTCTCTTGTTTTGCAGTTGAGAAGACTGAGGCCTAAGGAGGTATAAGCTTTTACATAATTGGTTAGCAGTAGAGTCCAAATCAGAATTCAGGTGTCTTACTCAGTCTGGAATTGTGAATTTGGAATAATTGTGAAATGAGGAATCTTACTTCCTTTGAGACTTGAGAGTGGCTTTCATACTTCTCTCTGCAGGTTCCTTGTCTCAGACTGTCAAGTGCTTCTCATGGATGGAAGTAGGACTGTGGTGGAGACTTCACTGGCTAGGTTTCCCTTTCCCAAGAGACAGTCACCTCTGGGAATCAAGATAATTTCATAGGGCACAACTTAAGAAACATGACTCTATAGAATAGAAATTTGTCAGTATATTTAGTATGTGTGATTCAGAAGTTTAATCACAAGGAGGCAACTCTACTACCTGCTTTGTTGTCTGTGAATTGAGTAAGCTGTGTGGTGCACCATCACCTGCAGACTGAGAGAGGTGACGTGTGGCTGCTGGTCGGGATTGCTCGGCTGTTACTCACATAGTGGCTTGTGGACAGGAGAGTGGCAGCCGTGTGTGCTCTGCCTTACTCACGGTGTGTGTGCCCTGCAGACTGGAGTCCGAGCTCTCTTGTTGGTCTTGTGGACAGGAGAGTGGCAGCCGTGTGTACTCAGCCTTACTTATGGTGTGTGTGCCCTGGAGGCTGGAGTCTGAACCCTCTTGTTGGAGATTGGCGTTTAAATCATGGTAAATGAAAGTCACACATATGGAAACCATGAAAAGCAGAGATTGCCCATATGTGGAGACATCCATTTAGCAAGTATTTGGGGAGCTTTTTGACACAAAGCTTCAAAATTGATAGAATAAATGGAATGAAACCCAGCGTCTAAAAGTTTGTTTTAAAAGTAGTTGACTGAAAAGAGCCAATATATTTATAAGATCTTTGAGATACTGTAAGATGGCACTGCAAGACTGGATTCGGGAGTGTGTTCTTGTTTACAAGGTCTCTGCTGACTTGTGTTAAAGTGGACATTATTTTCAGTTTCAGTTGTAACTCAGCAAAATTTCAAACCACAGAAGGGGAAAAATTCTTAGGGCTTTGTATAGGTGCTTACATACATTGGAATAGTAGTTCTCATAGAAAGTACATTATGAATCATCTAGGCTCTAGCCAAGTTCATTTTATAGATGAGCAGTGAATATATAGATATAAAATGAGTTTTCCAAGATTATTTAACTCGGTTTTGATTCCAGACTGGTTTCTTGATTTCAGCTTCTTTGATGCTGCTTCTGTATCACATTGTATTCTGTAAACTTTTGGTTGCTGCATATAAATGAAATCATACAGCATCTGTCTTTTTCTGTGTGACTTATTTCACTTCAGTCAGTTCAGTTGGTCAGTCATGTTTGACTCTTTGCGACCCCGTGGACTGCAGCACACCAGGCTTCCCTATCCATCACCAGCTCTTGGAGCTTGCTCAAACTCATGTCCATCGAGCCACTGATGCCATCCAACTGTATCATCCTCTGTTGTCCCCTTCTCCTGCCTTCAATCTTTCCCAGCATCAGGGACTTTTCCAATGAGTCAGTTCTTCGCATCAGGTGACCAAAGATTGGAGCTTCATCTTCAGCATCAGTCCTTCCAATGAATATTCAGGACTGATTTCCTTTAGGATTGACTGGTTTGATCTCCTTACAGTCCAACGGACTCTGAAGAGTTTTCCCCGACACCACAGTTCAAAAGAATCAATTCTTTGGTGCTCACCTTTCTTTATAGTCTACCTCTCACATCCGTACATGACTACTGGAAAAGCCATAGCTTTGACTAAACAGACCTTTGTCAGCCAAGTAATGTCTCTGCTTTTTAATATGTTGTCTAGACTGGTCATAGCTTTTCTTCCAAAAAGCAAGTGTCTTTTAACTTCATGGCTGCAGTCACCATCTGCAGTGATTTTGGAGCCCAAGAAAATAAAGTCTCTCACTGTTTTCCACTAGTTCCCCATCTATTTGCCATGAAGTGATGGGACCAGACGCCATGTCCTTCTTTTTCTGAATGTTGAATTTTAAGCCAACTTTTCACTCTCCTCTTTTCACTTTCATCAAGGGGTTCTTTAGTTCTTCTTCGCTTTCTGCCATAAGGGTGGTATCATCTGCATATCTTAGGTTATTGATATTTCTCCTGGCAATCTTGATTCCAGCTTTTGCTTCATCCAGCTCAGCGTTTCACATTATGTACTCTGCATTTAAGTTAAATAAGCAGAGTGACAACATACAGCCTTAACATACTCCTTTCCCAATTTGGAACCAGTGTGTTGTTCCTGGTTCTAACTATACTGTTGAAGCCTCTCTTGGAGAAGCTTATTTCACATAGCATAATACTGTCTAGGTCCATCCATGTTGCAATGGCAAGATTCCATTCTTTTTTATGGCTGAGTAGTGTTGCAGTGTATGTGCGTGCCTGCCACAGTTTCTTCAGTCATTCCTGTATTGATGGGAACTTAGGTTGCTTCCACATCTTGGCTATTGTACATCATGCTGCAGTGAACATAAGGGTGTGTGTATCTTTTTAAAATAGTGTTTTTGTTCTCTTTCCTTAAATACCCAGGAGTAGAATTGCTAAATTGTATGATAGTTCTATTTTTAATTTTTTGAGGAAGCTCTATACTGTTTTACATGGTGGCGGAACCAATTTACATTCCTATGAGCAGTGCACATGGGTTCCCTTTTCTCCACTTGTGATGACAGCCATTCTGACAGGTGTGAGGTGGTATCATTTTGGTTTTTATTTGCATTTCCCAGATGACTAGTGACGTTGAGCATCATCTTTTCATGTGTTTGTTGGCCATCTGTGTGTCATCTTTGGGAAAGTGTCCTATTCAAATCCTCTCCCCACTTTTTTAAATTGGATTTTTTTTGTTTGTTTTTAGTGTTGAATGGTATGAGTTCTTTGTGTATTTTGGGTATTAACTGCTTGTCAGATCCAGCGTTTGCAAATGTCTTCCATTCCATAGGCTTCCTTTTTGTTTAGTTGATAGTTTCCTTTGCTGTGCAGAAACTTAGTTGATGTAGTCTCGTTTTGTTTATTTTTGCTTTTTTTCCCCCTTGCCGAGGAGACAGATCGAGAAAATTATTGCTAAGACTGATGTCAGAGAGCGTACTGCCTGTGTCTTCTAGGAGTTTTAAGGCATCAGGTCTTAGGTTTAAGTCTTTGAATCAGTTTTGAGTGTATTTCTGTAGATGGTGTAAAGGAAGAGTCTAGTATGATTCATGGCCGTATTGCTGTCCAGTTCTCCAGCACCATTTATTGAAGTCACTGTCTTTGCTCCTTTGTATATTCTTATCTCCGTTGTAGATTAATTGCTCATGTAAGTGTCGGCTCATTTCTGGTTTACCCATGTTTAAAAATTGTGTTAATTGTCTTTTTATTGTTGAGTAGTAAGAATTTCTTTATATATTCTGGATACAGGTTTGTTAGAAATGTGTTTGCATTTTCTTTTACCTTCTTGATGGCGTCCTTTGAAACCCCAGAGGTGTACATTTTGATGAAGTCCAATTTATTTTTTTCTACTTTATTAAGATGGGAAGTCTGGCTTTTGATATGTGCTTCATTGTCTGACTCTTTGTTTTAAAAACATGATGTTGATATATGTGAGTTCTCAGTGATGGTCTGGTTGTGATTACTGTACATGATTACCATCTGACAGAGGGCAGAAGTCTAAACCCTGCCTTGCCAGGTGTGAGGTTTAAGGTTACATTAACAGAGAAGTATAGCCAGGTAACAGGCATGCTCCAAGCAGTTTATTCTTGGTGAGTATATAATCATGCAAAGATTTTTTTCAACCTAGTGACTGGAATGCTGTTGAAAAGGACCAACAATGCATAGTTTGGTTTACTGTTTGTTTTTCATGGTAGTATCACCTGCTCCCTCAATTATCAGTTATGGTTGACTAACCAGTATTGATATAAGTGGTTGTTTCCTGAGAGGATATACTTAAATTATTGAAAAGTTTTTAATTTTCTGAAGTGTTTACCTACCAGCAGTGACTTGGCAGGATCTCGCCTTTGTTTCTAGCTGCAGCTCCCAGGAGTCCCAGGTGAGCAGGTGTGCTCCTGGAAGTGGTCGCTGTCAGGGGAGAGTGTGCCAGCTCTCGCTCCACTTAGAAGTCCCTGCTAGCAAGGGACCAGAGGTGGCCCGACCGCCCTCCACCCTGTTTCTTCTGAGGGAGGCATTCCTCCTGAGCGCTGAAGTAGACAGTGCTGGCAGCTCTCCTGGAGAACATTGAGTCACTCTGTTCTCACTGGCTTGTCTGTCCCACGGAGATACCAGCAGTGTGTTTGAGCAAATCTTTTGGGACAGCTACTGCATTTGAATGCGTCTGCTTCCGTGGTTGTCCTCACTTGCCTTCTCTGCCAAGATGCCAGGCAAAGGAGTCTGTGTCCTCCATCAGCAACACTTCTTACAGGACAGGCCCTTAAGTGTGGACAGAGAGGTTGACAGTAAGCATCTGCCGGAAACGCACCCTGGGTTTATTGAGTGCCTCTGGTACTCTCAGCATCACTTACGGTCCAGTTTCTATGTAAGTGATTTATTTAATCATGAGAAGACAGATGGCTCAAATAGCTTTCCCCCTTGGTGTATTATAATGATTTACTCATAAATTTTGTTTTGAGCTTACTTTTCTGAAGTGAAACAGTACAAAGGATATTTTGTGTTCGGATGCATTCATTAAATAAACACACGAAGCTGCTTGTTTTCTTCCTTCCCTGAGTTAGTGTATCGCAAGCGGGATTACAAAGAGTTCCAGAATTTGGGGACTGGCTGGGGGCAGAGTGGTTTTGGCTGTAACTTAGAGCACCAGTAGCGTGATTTACCCCCTGCTGTATGTAGTGCAGCCTCCATACCTTGGTTTAGGTACTTCACAAACCTTGTAACGCAGAGGTCTGTCTTCCTGGTGTTTGAAGGTAAATTCAGATGCTTCACAGGTACACCGTTGAGTTGAAAATTTTTCAGGTTTATTTTTTATTTACTATAGTTCATCAAGTCTAAGACAAATTTTAATATCTTAAATGGATATATGGCTTCAGACAGGGATTTATTGTTATGATTTGGGGGTTGACTGACTGAACCTGGTTGTCTCCCTTCACTTGACGACGGGCTCGGCCTTTTGCCCAGGGCCTTGTTTCTTGTCCGTGTGGTCAGTCTAGGTGTCTTGTTTGGACTTACTTGCATTCCAGTAGTGTCTGGGAGTCAGAACTTAGATGGTAGTTGGCTTCCAGGAGACCAAACAGAAGGTATTGGGGCTCTAACAAGGCTGGTCCCAGAAGCGCACCAGTGTCACATTCTACCAGAACAAGTGGCAAAAGCAGCCCAGATTCAGGGGAGGCCGGAAGGGGCACAGCCTGGAGCCCGGAGAAGCGCTGACTCTCTGCTCTGGAAGCTGTCTGCCTCCTTGTGCTTTGTTCTTGGGGGCGAATTTCACTCAGTGGGATTTTAAGTCAGTGCATATGAATATTTAAAAATTCTTGTGATGTTTTGTCAGTTTACCTCTTCAGCAAGGTGTTTTCAGTTTTCAGTGATGTGTTGAGGTGGATAGAGTTTTTCCGCTGTTTTGCTGTCATTGTGTTTACATGGTGTTAATTTTATTTTTTGATGGGAGTTTAATAATTTTTTTTATCTGCATATTTTTCTTGTTCAATTATTTGTGTTTCACATCTGTGAAGTATATTATCCATGTACTACTTAAGTGAGACTGGTTATTTATATAGGGTTTTAGTTGTTTAAAAATCAGCTTTAAATTTTTCCCTGATAGTTCAGTTGGTAAGGAATCTGCCTGCAATGCAAGAGACCCCGGTTCACTTCCTGGGTCGGGACGATCCACTGGAGAAGGGATAGGCTACCCACTCCAGGATTCTTGGGCTTCCCTTGTGGCTCAGCTGGTAAAAAGTTTGCAGTGCGAGAGGCCTGGGTTTGTTCAGTCCCTGTGTTGGGAAGATCCCCTGGAGAAGGGAAAGGCTACCCACTCCAGTATTCTGGCCTGGAGAATTCCATAAACTGTATAGTCTATGGGGTCGCAAAGAGTCGGACACAACTGAGCGACTTTCACTTTTTAAAATTTTTGCACCTTATATTTATTACTTTTCCCCCTTTGCTTTTTTTTTTTTTTTTTAAAAAAAAGGGGTCATATCTCTTGTTCTGAAACTCCTCCAAATGGAATTCAAGGGTCCTAAACCTGGGAGGAGCTTTGGGAATACTGTGGTTCTGCAGGGATTCTGAACCCGAGGATGGAGGTGTGGGGGGCAGAGACCGGGGACATGAATTCTCCTTTCTGCGCAATCCAGTGGACTTCCTCCTGAAGGAGGCTTACATATGTTGGTCCTTGAGCTGGGGTGGAGTTGGCAGAAGGTTGCATGTCGTCGCCCGTGAGTTTTAGCTCCGTATTTGACATCGCAGTATGCAGCTGTCTGCTTTTGTGGTAGAGCAGAACCACTGCTTTACGGAACCCTCCCTTTGGCCTTGGTTATCTCGGTGCTTCTCCTGCGCCTTGTTTTCCGTGTCCTGCTGCCCTCATACGCTCTGTGCGCCGTGAGGGCAGGGCCGTCAGTGTGAGATCCCACTGGCCTAGCGCAGTCCCTAGCTGGTACTTGATGTTTAGTTTTGGTTGTCAGATTACAAAATCACAGAATTACAATAAAATGTACCACATTTTCCTTAGTGGAGGCATGTGGTGTTTTTTCCCTGATTCCTCTTTCATCACAGCTGATACTGTCCCCCCAACCCCTTCTCCCTGTCCTTAAAGTCTGGGCTTCAGCCCCTCCCTGGGTCCTTGTCACCACAGGTTAAGTCTGAATTTGCAAGCACACCTGTCCCTCTTTGCTCATTTATCTGCAACTGCTGTCCCCAAACATTTCCTGCAGTTCCCTCTCTCCTTTTTTGGATACTGTTTCTCCTTTTCTGTGTAGACAACAGATTTAAAACACAAGAAGATGCATGAATACACGTGTACCCACCCCCAGCTCTCCCAAATGGTAATAAATTTTTCTTGCTTCAGGTTGTTTTTGTTTTTTGAAGAAACAAGACATTACCTGCACCCTTCCAAGTACTAGGCCACTTCTTCTTTGCCCAGAGGTGGTCAGTATTCTGATTTTGGAGTCTGTTCCACAAGTATTTTTGTACTCTTGCTATATATGTACGTACTCAGAACAGTATAAAGGTCTGTTGATAGATAGCTTTTTTGTTTATTTCTCTTTGCGATTATGGTAAAGTGTATTTACTATACAGTGTACTGTCTTAACTGCCTCTGTACCTTTCAGCAATATTACATACTCACTTTGTTGTGCAGCCATAAAACTGAAATTGTGCACTCATTAAACAATGTGTTTTAAAATTTTAGCATTAATTGATGCTTGTAGCTCTTATTCTTTCATTTTAATTGCAGCAGCATTGTGTCATGTCTTATGCCATGTTATGTCTGGGTTGTTTCTAAATTGTCACGGTTAGAAATCACAGTGCGTGAGTGTTCCTGCCTTTCTGTAGCCCGGGGCCAGCATCTCTGTAAATATTGACAGTTTCCTCCCGACGTAGTTGTGCAGTTTATTCCAGCTTCAGCAGTGGAAGAGCCTTCATCTCCATATCTTTGTCAAACCAGGTGTTGCCAGACTTAACATTTTTCAGTCTGGTGGATGGTCTTTAGGGTTTAATTCTTGTTTTCCCAGGCAGCGAGAGTCGTGGCTGAGGTTGGCCTTTGGAACTCATATCATGTATATGGGCCTTTTTGTTTTTTTCCTTTAATGAAAATCTCAGACTAAGGGCTTAAAATATTTAAAATTGTTAAATAATAACAGTAACACCACCACGCACACATAGACACGCAGAATAAAGGCAAGTAGAACTAACAGGAAAAGGCTCAAAGATGGCCAGCGATCGAGGGCAGCTTTTGCACGCGCTGCAGCTTTCATAGCCCCACAGCGCCACCTTGTGGTGTGTTCTCTTTGCAGACATTGGTGGGGGTGACATGAGGCCGAAGTACTCCAGGCCTCTGCCTGAAAATAGAGCTTTCTGATATTTGTTTGAATCTTATACTTAAAAAAAACAGAACAATCTTAGCTGCTGTAACCCTTTAAATGTTAACATTGCGGGTAATCTTAGAACTGTTTTCCTAGAATGCTGCTTTGAGAAATGGTGAGAAGTTTAGCAGTCACTAGGTTTATTGCTTTTATGGCACTTACATAAAAAGAAACATTATTTTTATATTTTTTACTTTGTAGTTTTGGATGCTTATAAAGCTCTCCTGACTGAATTGTTTTTGAAAAGGAGGAAAGGAAATTACACACAAATTTAGAATTTTTCTTGGGGAATGATTTCATAGATGGTGAGGGTGATCAGGCTCCTTTAATATTCTTTTAAAAAGCAGATCAGGAGCAACAAGATGGTGGAGATTCTGACAGTGGCTGTTGTTCCAGGGTATGTGCACAGTGTATGTGCATAGAAACTCTCAGCTCAGGGACTTCTTCTGGGTCAGTCTTCAGGAGTGCAGAGAGCTTGAATTTTCACAAAACGTAGGTCAAGATGAAGGGAAACTTTTTGTAATTTTTCTTAATGTGAGCACTAATGATGAGAGTCATCATTTATCCTGTTTGAGATCATTCACCTTACAGTGACTCTGTCTCTGTGAAGTAGAAACTGTGGTGGTCTCACTTCTATAGATGAGGAAACTGCAGGGGCCCTGCCATAGAGGCGGCAGCACTGGGAACTGGCTGGGGGCGTTCGGAGGCCTGGTCTGTGCCCGTGGTGCTGCCTGGAGAACTTAACGCTTAAGAGGGACTTTGGTTTGGAAACTGGGCTTTAATACTGGGTCTGACATGACTTAGTACAACAACAGCTGCTACCACTTAAAACTGTGTGACCTTGAGTAGGTCCCTTAACTCCTTCCAACTGTAGTTTCCACAGCTGTAAAATGGGTGCTTTTAGGATCAAATGGGGTAATTCATTTAGTGCAGAGGTACACTAAACAAGTGGTTATTAATAGTTATTATGGTTGTAATAATGCTTACTCTTGTGGTTTATGACATAAAGTTCATGTTTCTGTGGCCCAGAATTTTAAAGCACTTTTTCTGAAGCACAGTGCATAAAGTGGCTGCTGTTTCGAAGTTACGGTACTTACTGGCTTTTCATTATT
Source organism: Odocoileus virginianus (assembly GCF_023699985.2). Lineage (NCBI taxonomy): Eukaryota > Metazoa > Chordata > Mammalia > Artiodactyla > Cervidae > Odocoileus > Odocoileus virginianus. Next base: position 17,317,013 of record NC_069688.1, read on the forward strand.
TGTCTAGAAGGACTACTATGAATTAGTAACTGAAAGATGTTTTAGTTGCTCTGCAGCATGTGGGGTCCTCCTGGACCGGGGATCAAACCTATGTCTCTTGCATTGGCAGGCGGATTCTTTACCACTGAGCCACCAGGGAAGCCCTGAAAGAGGTATTTTAGTTTTAGCAGGAGAGATAAGTTATGCAGAATGACAGCTGCCTTTAAAGAGATGTCACTCTTTTTTCCTGCTTCATAATTGTGTGTGTGTTTTCTTTTGAGAGTGGGAAAGGAGGGAGGGAGGCAGTGCTCCAGAGCCAGTGGAGGGGTCTTGGTTGTTCTCAGGACTTGTGCAGTGGGGCTGGGGAGTGTTTCAGGCTGGATGCTGTTGAGAGCTCGCAAGACCACAGGGTCCATCCTCTGGAGAGGCCAGGCCAGTGATCCTGAGAGAGGCTGTGATAAAGTCACATGCTGTATCGCCAGCCCTGCTGGTTCCAGGGGTTGGAGGTCAGGATGGTGATGGTGGCAAAACTAGGTTCAGTGGAAATGAGGGGGTGGGGACTGTGAAAGGCTGGGGTTCTAGGCAGAGGGGAAGATTTGAGAAATAGAGTGATGAGGTCTAAAGGGTTCAGAAGTGGAGGTGTGAGAAGGGCTGTGAAAGTGTTGCTGGGTTGGGCCAGGGTGGGACAGACTTGTCATGGGAAATTACCCACCAGGAGGCTGGCTCTCCAGCCTCGGACCTGCTCACAGGGGAGGCAGGACATCGTGGTTATTAGGCAGCCAGCAGATTGGGTGAGGACCAAGGGTGGGGTCAGCATTCTAGAAAGTAGTGCCTCTTAGTTCATTTTTACAAATGGAACATAAGTCTCTTTTTTACAGATCACTAGAGAGTATGTGCTAATGCAGTGACACTTTTATGGACTTTCTGGTTGTGCCTGTTTACCTGATGCGTTGTTCTTGGCAGAAATCTCAATTATGGAAAAATAATCACTTGTTATGATTCCCTTATGATTGATTTATGTCACTGTAAAACTGATGGCTTAGGTGTTTATATACATGTTCTGTGCTGCTCTTATGTTTGGAACCATGCTGTCTTTAGCTTTTTTATTTTGAAGAGTTATTATTAGATTCAGCATTTCCTGGGACAGAACACTTTTTAAAGAGCATTTTGTCTTTTTGGTAAATAATTTTTAACAGTTAATTTGGGAAAAGCCGAATTTGATTGTGTGTAGCCCTTATAATTATGAGCTACTTACATTGGCTTCCTTTTGTATAGGTGTTAAAGTTCCTCGTAATTTTCGTTTGTTGGAAGAACTTGAAGAAGGACAGAAAGGAGTGGGCGACGGTACGGTTAGCTGGGGCCTGGAAGATGACGAAGACATGACACTCACAAGGTGGACAGGCATGATCATTGGGCCACCACGGGTCAGTGAACACGTTTATTTCCTATGGATGTTTATTGTAACTTTAGAGTATGCATTTCATTTTATGTTATTGATATTAAAGTAAAAAGGTAACTGTAACTGAAACAGTTCCTCACTTTTTACTTATTTTTTGTACATTTGTTGATGCTGGATTTTCTGGAGGAGTTGGGGGGAAGACTGGTCTGATCATTGCTCTCAAAGTGTTTGCAGTTCAGTAGGGGAGAAGGCATGAACGCCGACGACAAACTGAATGTGGCAGAGCGAGTTCACTGTGGGACTGTAGAATATGTCTCTTCTAGCTGGAATGATTGAGGAAGGCTGGACAGTGGAGGAAGTTGCCTTTGGAGTACCTAAAGGACTGACTGGTAGGATTTCAGAAGGTGATGATGGGGATGGAGAGCATTCGAGATAGAGAGGAGAAAAGGTGAGGCACGGAGTGGAGGGGTGTTTGGGAAGAGCCAACAGTGTGCTGTCATGTAACATGCTGCTAACCAGCCGTGTGTATCAACAGGGTTCCTAAACTGGTTTGTGTTGAGTGCACATTGCTGTTAGCCAGTGACAGTAGATTGGCCTTGGAAATGTTCTGGCTTCGACGTCTTCACCTGTAAAATATGTCGGAAAGGCTGATTCTTGCATGTTTCCTAGTGTTGTTGGCCAGAGACCTATTGTTTTATTTTTAGGTCTTTCTCAAGTTCATGACTTTTTATTTTAACTCAAAATTTTTTTAAATTGGGAATTTTTTTTGTACCTTGCATTCCTCACTCAAAGGCCCCATTTGCTGTATGCCCTGCAGCAAGTCTTTTAAATACATTTTGTATGACCTTTGACTTTGTTAGAAAGAACGCAAATTCGAAGTTTCTTTTTAGTCTTTGGTTTTGTGTACTGTTTGCTACCTGTAATGGGACTATTTCAACTGTTTTGCTGTCGGGTAGAATTTAGATTTTTTGATTTTTATAAAACAAAAATGGTCAGGTAATTAGCATTGATAACTTCAGACAGATGTTTGTTTACCATTTTCTGGTATTCCTTTGTAGAATTCGTGCGTTCTCCTTAAGTGCACTAACAAGTTCCCTCTTCCACTGCTTTGATTTTTCCATTAGACATGTAAGGAAGGAAATAAAATGCTGGTGTTTAAAATTCTTGTTTTATAACTCAGTATTTGTAATGAAAACCTTGATTTTTCACTACCTGTGAACAGTATCAGCATGGTCTGTTTGGTAAAAGTAAGTGCTTATAACTTTTGAGGATTCTTACTAATGAATAACTTAAAGATTGGACAGTCAGAACTGAGTGGAGTATGCTTTCAGAATTACCTAGATTTTTTTCTTGTTTAAGTATTTGTTTTTGGCTGTGCTGGATCTTCACAGCTGCCTTGGCTTTTCTCGCTGTGGTGCTCGGGCTTCTCCTTGCCGTGACTTCTCTTGTTGTGGAACACGGCTCTAGGGCTTGCAGCACGTAGGCTCCAGAGTTGCGCACGCGGACTTAATTGCTCTGTGGCATGTGGGATCTTCCCGTATCAGGGCTCGAACCCACGTCTTCTGCATTGGCAGGGAGATTGTTTACCACTGAGCCAGCAGGAAGTCCTGAAATTACTTAGATGTGGTTTTTCTCCCATTTGTTCCTCTGAGGGAACTCGAAGAGTGTTGGAGTTTGTGTAAAGTAAGACCCTCAGCCCCATAACCTAGTTTGCAGATACCTCTCCATCCGCAGGACCCGCGCACTAGCTGTTCCCTGGTGTCACTGCACCACAGGACGACTGTGTCCGGTTGTGCCCACTGGGGGCCTGGCTGTTGTCAGGTAACATGGGGGTGGGCCAGCTGGCAGCGTTCCAGAGACAGGTGTGCCTCCTGCTGCTTTCTGTGGTGGTCCACTTGGAGCCCCTTCCCCTTCTTGTGGTACAGGAGGGCCCAGCCTGAGTGGATCCTGTCCTCCAGCCAGGCTTCAGCCCCCTCGCTGAGCTGGGGGGCTGGGGGAGGGTTGTGGTCCCAGCATTCGTTCAACTGCCTTTTAATTAAACTTGCAGGAGCTGGCATCTCATCTTGGTTGGTTTTTCTTTTCAGGGTACCAGATTTAGAATAGTTTTGTCCCAGCTTTAGGGTAATGTGAAAATTGCTACCTTAACATTCTGTTGCTTGGTTAGTTGTTTCTTGTTTTTATGTTGTTAAGATCCCTGCTTGCTTTATATTATGCCAGTATTTATTTGGATTTATATAATTAGCAGTTTTGTTTTTCCATGTTTGTTAAATTTTTAGCATTAGAGATTTAGTAACTTTTCCAAGTTTACTTTTATGTAAGTGAAGTGCCGTAGCATTTAGTGAAATGCATAGGTCTTACCATAACTTTGAACAGGTGTATCTTATTACCTGCACCTGTGTCGAGATACAGAGCATTTCTGTCACCCTAGAGAGTCCCTTGCCCCTTCCTGACCCCAGAGCTGACCCAGTCACTGCTTCCTACGCCCTAGAGTCCTGCCCGTCACAGAACTTGGTGCGAGTGGAATCATGTAGCGTGTGTACCGAGAGGCCTGCTCCTTTTGACTGGTGCCGCTCCTCAGGTTCACCCACGTCGTTTCATCCACGCGCTTCGTGGTGGTTTGTTTCTTTTTATTGTGGTGGGGATACGCCACAGTGTTTGTCACTTCCCCGATCATGGTTTTCTCTGGTTACTGCGAATAAAGCTGCTGTGATTACAGGTCATCTTGTGAACGTAGGTTTGTTTCCATTTCTCTTGGATCAGAAATGCCTAGGGATGGAGTTGCTGCATAGTAGGGGAGTTAGGGGAGTTGAATGTGTAGTGAAATGTGTAGGAAAAAATGCCTTATTTTTTCCACAATAGTTATACCATTCCCTATTCCTAGCAAAGTATGAGAATTCTGATTGTTTCCATGTACTTTGAGTATTTTTAAGAGTAAGATTTTTCAGGGGCTTTTTTTGGTTTTCTTTTTCTTGTAGTTGATTTACAATGTTGTCTTAGTTTCAGATGTACGGCACAGTGATTCAGTTTTATCTACCTATGTGTCTATTTTTATTTCAGATTATTTTCCCTTAAAGATTATCACAAAATACTGAGCATAGTTCCCTGTGCTGTATAGTGGGGTCCTTGTTGGTTATCTAATTATTATACTTTTAGTGCAAGTTCTAGAGAGGCTGGTATGCATGTGAGTGGAGAGCAATAGACAGGTGTCTCCTTGACCTTTTTAGTTCTTTTTAAGCCTCTCCGGGTCCTAGGCATCCTGTTAATATATGCTTGCTGTTAAACTTAGATGAGTTTTCTATAGCTGTTTAGTTTTTAAAAATACTGAAACATTTATTAATATATGTACAAGATTGTATACATTTTAAACCATGGTTATTAACACCCGAGATCCACCCCCACTAGGGGGATCTCTTTCTGTGAGAGAGAAAGCTGTGAATCCATTGGGGTGACAGATCCATAGATGGTCAGCTTCTTTTTTCCAGATTTATACAAGAATCAACAGGTATTAAATTTGTCACTTTCATTTATGTTTTTCTTGTTTTAATTGTACACTAACTGCATTTTTGCTAGCCATATAGATCAAATAAATTTGTTGAAAAATAAATTCTTGATCACACACATGGCAACATTAAGTACATTTATCTTGTGCTTTTCCAGTTTATTAGCGCTTGAATATTATTGTTATTATTTCTGCCTTCCAGACAAATTATGAAAACAGAATATATAGCCTGAAAGTAGAATGTGGACCTAAATACCCAGAAGCTCCTCCATCAGTTAGATTTGTAACCAAAATTAATATGAATGGAATAAATAATTCCAGTGGAATGGTAAGTCAAAGTCGTTATTTTATTTTTACACAACCTATAAGTTTATAGTCAGGAGAACATTAAAACAGCAGAGAAGCAAGTGGAAGCTGTTTATTGGGTTGATAACCCTAGTTAGTTGAGTATTTTTATTATGAAAGATTGTTGGATTTTGTCAGAAGCTGTTTTGTGTCTGTGGAGATAGTCATGGGTTTTGCTTTTGTTCTGCTAATATGGTGTGTTATATTGATTTTTGTTTTTTTATTTTTGTTGTTATATTGATTTTTGTTTTTTTGACTTTTGTTGAGCCAACCTTGCACTTCCTGGATAAATTTTACTTGGTTATGGTGCATAATCAAAATATCTGTGTGTTGATCAGGGTCAGCCATAGGTGAGCGTTTATGGCTTTCTCAGGCTTTGAAGCCTGTGTGCAGCCTTGCACACGTGTGTGTCTCCTGGACTCTCAGGTGTGTGTGGGACTTTGTAGACTCCCACACACAGGACATCTCCTCTCCCAGTGTTTCCTGTGAGGTCTTTGGTCCCCTTCCTGCTTGCCTTCTTGCTGCCGCTTCAGGCAGTAGAACTATTAAAACAGTTTTTTCTTTAATTAAAAAAAAAAATGGAAAAAAAATTGTATTTTTTATTGAAGTATAGTTGATTTACAATATTATATTTATTTCAGATGTATAATATAGTGATTCAGTAGTTTTATAAATTATACTCCATTTAAAGTTACCGCAAAATTATGGTTATCTTTCCCTGTGCTATACAACACATCTGTGGTGCCTGTGTATTTTCTACATAGTAGCCTGTGTCTCTGGTGTTACACATTGGACACTGGTTATTTTTGACAGGTACCAGGGTGGAGAGGGGGTGGTCAGGGAATAGGTGGTCCTCAGTGGGTGAGTTTCCAGGGAGCTGCCAGATAGGCCAGGTGATGACAGGTACCTGTGGCTGAGGCTTTGAAGAGCTGTAGCCCCAGCCTGTCTGTCTCCCCCAATGGAAGACGAGTTCAGCACAGTGCAAAGAGCACGCTGGAGTGGGATCTGAAAGCAGAAGTCAGGGTTACCGCTGTCTGCTGATCCCCTGGTGTGAGTAACTGCCCAGGCCTTGGATTGTGGCCCTAAGTACTGTGTGGACCTGTGGTTTTATAATAATGTTTGCTTTTCTGAAAATAGTGCCTGGCTGTTGGGCACTGAAAGGATTTTTAAAGCCCTTCTTATTAAAGTACATCTAGTAAATTGGTGCCCAAATACTTTACACTTCGTAGTTAATTGTACTTTTTCCCCTCCTTTCAGGTGGATGCACGAAGCATACCGGTGTTAGCAAAATGGCAAAATTCATATAGCATTAAAGTTGTACTTCAAGAGCTAAGACGTCTAATGATGTCCAAAGAAAATATGAAGCTTCCACAGCCACCAGAAGGACAAACATACAACAATTAATTTTAGTGGATCTCAAACTTGTCTTAAATCAGCAACCTTCTACTCATGTTAATGTCTTGATTAAATATCACAATGCAAAATACCCACACATTAAAGTAAGATAATTCCAGCTGGTAAACATGACCTGGACATTTGTAAGAATATATTTAATATATGTACACCCATTATGTTTTCAGGTAACAGGAGGAAAATTCAGCAGTCTTTTCTTGTTAAGGCACCACCACTTAAGCACGCACCTGGAGTCCTCACTGGAACTCAGGTTTGCAGGTGAGAGCACGGCAAGAAGTGTCGGCTGGCTGTGCAGGCAGATGTGTTTCTGACGAGAAAGCCAAGAAGGAAACTCGAGTGGCGTGCTCCATCATCTTGCTTAGAGAAAGAGCTTCAGTTGAAATTGTCTAAAGTAGCAGGTACAATGAATATTGTCACAAAGTGTGTTCATTTTTGAAGCGGTATGGGTGCTGACTACTAGTAGTATCAAAAATATGTTCAGGATTGTTTTGATACCTGTATTTATAATAAAAAATGTTGTGGGGAGGTGGATGAATTTCTGTTACAAGCTGTTCCTGTGTGTTCCATGTAACAGATGTGGTAAATATTTGTTTACAGTCTTTGTTGGACAGACCATGCATTTACGTTTAAGTGAAATAAAAAAGGAATTAGGTGTATGGATATGTGATTTGGAGATTAAAATTAGTCTTAAATTGTAAATAAAATGTGGAATGTGTCTTCAGAAACGGTGCCATTTCTGTTATATTGATGTGTGTGTACAGTAACTTGCTGAGATTGCAAAAATTGGAATTCTTGTAGCTGTTCGTCTATACACACCTCTCATTATTTATCCCATATGGTATACTTCTTGCAAATTGGAATTTGTAGAGTATTTCAGAGTACAGATTTCCTAATAGGCTTTAATTTGTTGTTAGGAGGAATAATCCCAGGTATTATGTTTTCAACTTGATTTCACTAGAAATATTATTAAAAGAGATGTTCTAGCAGTTTTTATAAAATTTAGATTACAGATCATCCAAATATACATTCTAGTTTTCTTCATAGTATCTGCCCCCAGTGCTCTTAGTACTGACTGGGATTAATTTTGTCCACTTACTCTTAACTCTGGCAACTGTATAATTCTGAACTGAAAGTTCACTTGTGCTCTGCTTTGACCACAGTGACTTGAGGCTTTGGGTCGCTGTTTTTCATCTCGTGGCACTTGGGTGTACTGCTTTGTTGAAAATCCTTCCTTCTTACGAGTTCTGTTTTCTGAAGAAAATAGACAGGTGGTCATGTAATAAGAACTTATTTCTCAAACAACCCCAACATGTTTTTATCAGGTGCATTCAGAGGTAAAACTCTGAGCCACCTTTTCTTAGCTAGAATACATTAAAGGCAGCAGCACTGTATCTAAATTTACTAATTTCAGTATGACTTTAAATATCAAAGATGTTTAAAGTGACACATAAGAGAATGTATACATACATACTAGTGCATGTGTACTTTGTTAAAAATAGGTTTGAAATGGACTGTAACCTTGGCATACATTCTTAAAAAAATTTTTAGTGGTTGAGATTAAGTGGAATCCCACTGACATCCTATGTGAGAGTGGTGGTTCCTGATGGTCTGGATTGGTGTGTAGTGACCCCTTTCGTAGGGAGAGTGTGTCCTATCCTACGTGGGCGCCAGTAACCACTTGAATGCTGTTTGTGGTTTCCACATTAGTGAGCTGAGCACCTGGGCACCTTGACCTCTTGTCTTCTCATTTTCCCACATCCAGTATTGTGAAGGCCTCCCCGCACCTCCTCTCCCCCCCCCCCCCCCAGGTGTGCATTGCCTTTGAAAGGCTAGCAGGTAAGACCCTCGGGGATGATCATATGTTAATAAAAATTGCATAAGTAAAGTGTTTGTCTTGTTAGGTCAGTGTTATTCTTGAATGGTTTTAATTACTAATTTTCAGAATCCCTTATTTTAAAAATATTTTTTCTAGTATTTAAAGGCATTTGTTGCAGGTTTATGTGCGACTTTTCAGGATTTTGGAACATAAACTTTTGTTACAGGTAGTCAGTGGTGTTTGATCTTTTGGGTATAAAATAGAAAAAGTTATTTTAAATAATCTCTTTAAAGGAATTTATCACTTCAAATTTGAGTAATTGTGTGGAGAATTGGTTTGACTTGCATATAGTTTATAGTCTGGATTACTTAATACCGATTCATTGACTTAAATACTTTCCACTAAGTACATATTGTTATTGATAAATACACATGAAATTCAATTGTTTTGAAAATTTAGAGGACACAGTTGGAAAATATCAATGTATTTTCCAATCTAGATGTGGTGCGTGGTGGCGCGGGCGGCTTTGGAAGGAGCCTTGTGAATTGTTGGCTTTGGTCAAAGTTGTGTTCTTTCTGATGGGCACACGGCCATGCTCTCATGTCAGAAGTATGTGTGATACCGTCTGGTGTCATGAGTTACAGGATTGGTGAGTTACTTAAGGGATTCCCGCCCCCCCATTTCCTTTTATATTTTTTAGACGCATATGTATAGCATTATAGTATAATTAATTGCTGGGAAGGATCTAAAAGGTACTGATTTCACTTTTCTATCAGAAAAGTGTGAAGTACAAATATGATTTTCCAATAACAACTTGGTTGGCCTTTGGTTATATTCACAAAAAGAGTCCGGGTCCTAAGATTTTGGGAAGTATATATATTTTGTATATAAAAATAGAAGCATCATGAAAAGCAGTGGATGCAGTGTGTTACAGGATTGATAGGAGCATTAGCAGTTAATTCCTTACCAGTACTGTTTTTATCCAAATGCAGGAAGTATATGGAAATAGAATGTCTTTTACGCTAAATTAATATGCCTCTGAAGTTACTAAACCATAGATGGAAATGTTATTATAAGTCATACTGAAAATGTTGGTTATTGTATAAGTATAGTAGAGTACGGAAAAGAAAAGGTACACCACAAGTATTTTCTGAAGAGAAAGGTATTGAAGGTATTTGATGACAGAAAGTAAATGACAAGTCAAAACCATCATCCTGTGAATTAAGGGAGTTTGAGGAACTCATGGAGTGAGTATGTCATTTAAAAAAAAAACAAAAAATCACTGGATCTGAAGAGATTGCCCATGGAGTTTACATCTTTAATAGGACAGTCTCACTAAAGATTCCCTAAAGGTCTGCTCCATCTCATTTTCACATGCAGTCTGAAGATCCGTACAAGATTTTATCTTCAAGTTCATTTATCAAGTCGGTGATTAAAGCCAGATGGATTTCACTTCTTATAGTCCAGGAATTGTCCTCCCTCCAGTGGTGACTGACCAGATAGCGTGTCAGGACTGGGCACTGACTCCTCTGCTCTGGATGTAGACTTACTGTGAATCCCTTCATCTTTTCTTTGTTCCGTAAGAACAGCTGCTGACATCTGAGGTTTTGGCAGCCAATATATTATAAAGTGAAGTTAATATTCCACCTTCAATGGAGGGCTAATTATTGACAATGAGAAGCAGAAGTCAGAAACCTTTGGGCAGTAAAGAAGCTGACTGTTGAATACATTGAGAGTGAAACTTTGCATTGCTTGTTCACTGCACTTGAGTAATTAAATATTGTCCAGAAGTTATGGGGAAACACTGCTAACTACTGAGTGGATAGTTTTCCTGTATCTAATCTAATATTTTTTTTTTTTTAAAACAGGCACTTAACAGTAGATAACTTTACCAAGTTCTGAAGATTAACCGAGTAAAATGAGGTTTTGACATGACACCTGCATTAGAATGTAAAGTTGGTTACAGTACTTACGTCATGCTTTTGGGTCTGAAGACTCACTGTTTTCCAGTCAACAAACCTGGTCATTGTGAACCTGTATTACACAGGGTGGAGTCTTATAGCCTGTGTGGTTTGTCTGTCCTTAACATGAGAGAAGAGTAGATTTTCTCTGCAGTTGATAACTGACAAAGAGAAATGTCTTGTCTGACTGCTTCTTAAGCTACATTGTCCAGATAAATAGTGATCAGATTATATCCACTAACATAGATTATCTTTTTATTGCTCTAATTAAAAAAATCATCTGAATACCCAAGTGAAAAAATTGAGTTCACAAGAAAAATGCAGTATCTAATTGCCTGGGTTTCTTTACCTTGAGTAACATATGGACTTCCTTAAGGAGAAAATAATTCTTTTGGACTCAATATTGTTTTGAATTATTTTTGTTAAAATATTGTTTAATGCATAAAACTGTTAATGCAAATGTATATACTTCTTAGTCCTATAAAATTATAAAGCCCAATAAAATTATAAAGGTTACACAGTAATTAAAATGTAAAAGACTTTAATACTGAAAATGTTTTATTGAATTAATCTCTACTTGAAATGTAAATATTGTTGTCTCTCCTTGGCTTTCTGTTGTTATCATGTCTATACTATGTGCTGCTGGACCTTAGTTTTTTTTTTCTTTATCTTTTTTCTCTTGCCATACTGGTACAAAAAAACCTTTTTTGTGTTATCTGACCTTCATTTGGTATAAACACACTTCTGCATTAAGTCCCCCTCTGTGCTGTTCTTTACCAGAGAACTAGAAGTCCTGAGTTTTTGGCTTTCACTTTGAGACCATAGTTGTTTTAAACTCTGGGTTCTCCAGAATGACCATGATACTCTGCTCTGTTCATGGCCGTGTATAGACATAAACATAATCTGTGATTGGTGATGGTCCATAAATTGATCTGTTAGTAACATCGTTTTAAATCTGGGTGATACGGTTTAATCCCTTGTATGTTACAGCTAAGTGTTGCGATTCCCCATGCTTAGTGCTGAATGCATTCATTGGTTTAGAAAGTAAACCGCAGGTGAACGCGGCCCTCCCTCTGAGTCTGTCGTCCATGGCTCTGTGGTGCGTCCCCCTCGCCTGTGGTCTCTGTGTCTCCCTCTCCGTCAGCCCACTCCTGTGCTCCGTCCTCTCAGCTGCTCTTCCATCATCCTGGATGTGCTCTCTGCACATCAGCTCTCACCACAGACTTGAAGAAGACTCGTGATGGGGCTTCCTTGGTGGCTCTGATGGTAAAGAATGCACCTGCAGTGTAGGAGACCAGGGTTTGATCCCTGGGTTGGGAAGATCCCTGGAGAAGGAAATGGCAACCCACTCCAGTATTTTTGCCTGGGAGATCCCATGGACAGAGGAGCCTGGCAGGCTGTCCATGGGGTCATAAAGAGTCAGACGTGACTGAGTGATTAGCACTGTGAGCGGTAGCTCACACCATCTGCTGTGCTAGCTCACACCATCTGCTGTGCGTGGCTCCTTGTTGCGCGTGCCCTTTGTTTACCCCACCCCCTCGTTACCTCGGTCCTCTCGAACCTTTGCTGCCACCTTGATCTGCAGGTCTTCTCACTTGTCACTCTTGTCCTGTTTGACACACACCATGGGAGGGCATGCATTCATCTCCACCATGGGGGCACACACCTCACTGGCCACCAGAAACAGAGACCCTACCCTGAGCTGAATCCTTTTGTGTGATGTTTTCGCTTTATTTGCTTCTGAGAGTACGTCTAAGTCACCCATCATAGTAATAAAATCTTAATAATATTTATAAATGTATTATAATAATTTTTGAATTAAAAAAAATCTTCAAAGCATATTTTTTGAAACTATAAATCAAAAAGTGTTTTTTTATTTGAGATAGATTTAAGATTATTAGAAATACATTTTTGAAACCAGTGTACTTGGCTACAAAGAAATGTTGAAATTAATTTATTTAGATTAAAAATTATTGACATAACTGCTAGAAACCCGGTTACTTTTTATGGGATGCAGATTTTACTGAGTTCTGTTCAGCAGACAGGCAGGGGTGTGTTTTCCAGCCCTCCCTGTGTTAAGTCCTGGTGAGGACATAAAGGTAGACGGTACTATGGACGTTACAGGCCTCTGCCAGTTATAGTCAGCCCTGGTGATGGAGTGAGTGATGAGGCCTGTGGGCCTCCCCTGAAGCTCCTCACTGACAGCCCTAGCGCCGTCAACCATGAGGTTCTAAGCTGAGCTGGTGCAAATCCTAGGTCCTTTTACCCCGTGGCTTTGGGCCAGTTAGCCCTGTGTCCTTCAGTTTCTCCTGAGAGGAGGTTATGCTTACCCTGTAGAGTTATGGTTTCATGAAATAGTGGAAATGCTTTTTAATCACAGTCAGATGCAGAATGATTTATCATTAAATGGTAGTATTAAAAAATGTTACTTAATCTAAGAACATTCACTTAAATCATGTTAAGATATGCATTTACATCAGGTCTTTCCTCCTGTATTAGGGATGGGCTGACTTTCCAAGAGGTTATATGAGGTTCTGTAGGCTTCATTAAACCACTCATGCTTTCTGAAGTTAATTTCTGCTCATGGTTGAAGACAGACAGATGGTGTTCTGCGTGCTAGTGAGACCTGGCATGCCTGGCACCCCTCCCCCACCCCCCTGGGTGTAGTGGCCCTGGTGGGTCCACCCCTGTGGGGACACCACTCCTGCCCTCCCGTGTTGTGTGCATTATTACTGCATTTATGATTGTTGGCATCATTTTTCTGACCAATACAAGTTACAAGTGGACCTGGAGGGGTGTTGGTGTGGTTCATCCATGCATTCATCTCATACCATGGGGTCACACACCTCGCTGGCCCACCAGAAACGCAGACCCTGACTTGGATCTTAGAGCAGGCCTGCAGAGACTGGACTGTCCCTTTTGTCCAGGGTGTATAGAGGAAGCCATGGACAAAAGGGACTAAGCCATTTGAGCTAACTTGGTGCTAACTTGGTGTGAAATACTGCCTAGTAGGCTCCTTATTGGAGGGTAGTGACTGACACCTCAGTCAGATCCTCTTGAACACCTGGGGAGAGGGGGCTCCCTGGAGCTGAAGCCCCACTGCACGGAGCTTCACCCCACCTTCGAGTGCAGGCCCAAGGCCAGGAGAGCCGGGAGAGGCGGTCAGGTCATATTTCTTACTCCTGTCCTTCTTGCAAAGTTGAGATGTAAATTACATGTGATAAAATTCACTTTTTAAACTTCAGCTCAGTGACTTTTACCATATCCACAAGACTGCAAACATCACTGTCTAATGGCAGTGTCTAACTGTCTAACTCCAGAATGATGGATAGTTGAGCTATTTCTGTATTTTGGCCATGATAAGTTATGCTGTTACAGACGTGTGTACAAATGTTTGTGAGGACCTATGTTTTCATTTCTCTTAGGTGGGTACCTCGAGGTGGAATTGCTGAGTCATAAGGTAACCCCATGTTTAGGCATTTGGGGAACTGCTTGGCTGTCTTCTAAAGTGGCTAAACCATTTTACATTTCCACGTCCTCACTGACACTGTTACTGTCTTTGATTCTCACCATCCTAGTAGGTGTAAAGTAGTTTTCGTTGCAGGTTTTCCTAGTCACTAATGATGTTGAGTATCTTTGTATAAGATCAATGGCTATTTGCCTATTTTCTTTAGGTGTACTCATGTCCTTTGCCCATATGAAAAACTGGCTTATTTGTTGTTTTATTGTTGAGCTGTAAGAGGTCTTTGATAGTCTAGATACCCAGGTGGCGCTAGTGGTAAAGAACCCACCTGCCAATGCAGGAGAAAGACACAGGTTTGATTCGTGGGTCAGGAAGATCCCCCGGAAGAGGACATGGCAGCCTACTCCAGTATTCTTGCCTGGAGAATCCTGTGGAAGGGGAGCCTGGTTGGCTATAGTCCATGGGGTCGCAAAGAGTTGGACACAACTGAAGCAAACTAGCATGCATGCCGGAGGTCTTAGATATTCTGGATATTAGACCTATATTAAATACATGGTTTGCAGATATTTTTCTTGTTCTCTAGGCTATCTTTTCACTGTTTTTGGTACTATTTCTTTGATGTACAGATTTTGAAATTTTCATGTAGTGTAATTTTTGTTTTACTTTGGTTACTTGTCATTTTAATTCTGTGTCTAAGAAATTATTGCCTAGTCCGAAGTCATTGTGATGGTTACTTTTGTATCAGCTTGGCTAGGTTGTAGTAACTTGTGACTAAATCAAACACTAATCTGGGTCCTTTGGAGTGTTTTGTAGAGGACATTGTCCTTAACAACATGACGAACCCCGCTCTGGTCTCCTGAAGGCCTCAAGCAAAAACGTTTCCTGGAAGAGAAGTTCTGCTTCAGGATGTAGTGTCCAGTGCTACCTGAATTGCCAGCCTGTCCCCACAGTCACGTAGGCCAGTTCCTTAAAATAAATCTCTCTATGCCTGTCTACCTCTCTTTTTTTTTAATCTGTCTACCATTTATCTGTAATGTTGTGTTCGAACTGATACAGTAACAAATTTACATCTATGTTTTCTTCTAAGAATTTACACTGGTAGCTTTTACATTTAGGCTTTTGGTCTGTTTTGAGTTAATTTTTGCATATGGTGTGAGGGAGGGGTCTTGATTCATTCTTTTGCATGTTCATATCCATTTTTAGTACCATTTGTTGAATGGTTCACCTTTGTTGAAAATCATTTGACCATATGTCTGTATGGGTTTATTTCTGGACTCTCAGTTCTGTTCCGTTGATTTATGTATCTAGCCTTAATGCCAGAAGCACAGGTAGTTACTATAGTTTTATAGTTAGTTTTGGGATCAAGAACTATGAGTCCTCCAATTATGTTCTTTTTCCAGATTGTTTTGGTTATTCTGGGTCCTGTACATTTTCAAATGTACAAATCTTTCACTTTGTTGTTTAAATTTACTCGTAGGTATTTTAATTTTTGATGCAATTTTCAATGAAACATTTTCTTAATTTCTTTTTTTAAGAGCCAATTATTCGTGTATAGAAATGAAGCGGATTTCTGTATATTGATTTTGCATCCTGCGACTTTACTGAATATGTTGATTAGTTCACGCATGTTTTTGGTGGGATCGTTAAGGTTTTGTGTACGTAATAGCATGTCGGCTACAAGTACGGTTGTGCTTCCTCCTTTCTCACTTGCATCCCTTCCACTTCTTTTTCTTGCCTAATTGTTTTGGCTAGAACTTTCAGTGCTGTGTTGAATAAAAGTGGTAGAAGTAGACAACCTTGTCTTATTCCTTATCTTGGAGGAAGATTCAGCTTTTCACTGTTGAGTGAGTTGTTAGCTGTGAGCCTGCACTTGGCGGCCTTCACTGTGCTGAGGTATATCCTCTTTGTACCCACTTTGCTTGGAGTCTTGTGTTTGCCATCTTACTGAACTTAACTAGTGTGGATAGGTTTTTGGTGTCAATTTTTAAGGGTTTTCTGTATGTAGATTTGTGTCATCTGCCAATAAAGATTGTCATCCTTATTTTCCACTCTGTCTTTCTTTTTCTTTTTTTTAAACCTAATTTCTCTTCTGCTATTTTTTGCAGTCATAATTTCTAATTCAAGTTTCCTAGATCATTTTTTCTTCCTTTCCTTAATTAAGTACTTTTTTTGTTTTGTAGATCTAGATATTTCTAGCAGTAACATTCATTATGAATTGGATAAAAGGCTTAGTTTGTATTTATGTTTTAGTCCAAGGGAGTATACTCTTGAAATGCTCTGTTCTAGAATACTGGTCCATAGGATTTTGTTCCTTCAGTCCTCGTATGCTTTCCAGCAGTGTGTACTATCCATTCTTGGAGCTAATAAACTGTGGAGAACAAGTTGTTCTAGAAGTCCAGTCAATCTGAAAAGGCTGCATGCTGTATGATCCCAGTTATGTGACTTTCTGGTAAAGGCAAACAGTGAAAAGATACATGGTTGCTCAGGTTTTGGGGAGGAAGAGAGATGACTCGTGCAGATCTTAGGACAGTGACACCATTCGTAACAGTGGAGACACGTCCCAGCCCATGGTGTACAGCAGGGAGGGTGAGCCCTCATGGTAATTTTGAACTTGAGTTAGTAATAATTAGGGTTGGTTCATCAGTTTTAGCTAAAGTACCTCAGTAACTAACGCTTGATGCTAGTAAGGACAAGCAGCAAGGAGCAGGGGTACACAGATATTCTCTGTACATAAAAATGTCCTAAAATTAGAGGAGGGAAAAAAAGAGTTTATTAGAGTAAGCAATAACTTTAAGACAGCAATTTTTTTGAGATCGTTGTAGTACAAGTGAGATTGAAGTCCAGGAGGGCTGAAACTTGACAGGTGACATCAGCAGTGGTAGGACAAATGTTCTTTGTGGGTCTGTTAGTATTGTGTGAAGGTGTGGATTTTCCCGAATCACAGAGAGGAGCGGATCTGCGTCCTGGGCCACCCCGGCAGTTCCTCAGCAGGGAGGCAGTCACGTTTGCACAGTTGAAGGCTGCCGCCAGGCACTGGTGAGAGGTCTTCCACACCCCCATCTGTGTGCCCAAGTCAGGAGCCCCAGTAAGAAGCGGCCCCTTGGGTGGCAGGATGCAGAGGATGGTGTGAGGTTGTTTCTGAAACCAGAGCTAATGGGGTTCTGGCACTGGGAAGTGGCACAGACAGCAAGAAAGCCTGAAGAAGACAGTGCTTTATATTCCTTTGTGTTGGGTGTCAACCTGGACAGTTTCCAGAAAAACTGTAACCTGAGTGGGCAGTGGTGTGAACTGGCAGAGCTCAAGATGAAGGACCACTTACAGAAATCTTGTTTCCTCTGTCCTGGTGGAGATTACAGTGGCTAACAGGACCACACTGACTGAAGAAGATGCAAGGCCTGCAGTGAGAAAGCAGCTTGACACGACTCATCCTCATGCGTCACTTTTCAGGAATGCTGCTCTGCTCTTCACACACACGCAGGCCATCTAGGCCGCCTGGGAGCAAAAATTCATGTACTTGACCAGAGGAGGCAGGTTTCTCAGAGAAAAAAGGCATTTGTTTATTTGTTTTGCTGTGGGTTTAGCTAAATAAACGCTGAAAATGTGCAAGCAGCAGACTTGCTTAGTATCAGGAACTTGGTAGATGTGAAAATGTGCAGACATGTTGAACTGCGATTGTCATGTTGCGTGGTAGGAATCAGTGAAGGGAGCCCAGACTGGGTGAAGCGAGTGTGTGTGAGAAACAGGCTGCTCCTGAAAGACTAGTGAGAGGCCAGATTCATGTCCTGACAGCATTCAGATGTGTTTCTGTCTTGAGTCTGAAGGAGCACGAGTAATAGCTGGGTACCTGGAGCCAGCTTCCCTCCCCTCCAGCTCTGAGTTGGCTGGTAGAAGATCCAAGGTGGCTTTGGTAGGGCAGCGAGTGGGAACGTGGAGGAGGAAGCCAGCCTTCCCCAAAGTGGACCAGGTCCCGTGGATTCTGAGTGTCTGACCATCTCGGGTGGTGTTGCAGCTGGAGACAGGCCTTGCTGAGCAGAAGTCCATCTGTGGCCCCCACCCACCACCACAGACACTCTCTTCACATACCTATTGTCCACACTGAGGTCGTGATGGCAGGCCAGCTGACTGTTCTGTCTGCTTGGATGTTCAGGTGATGTTCTTAATGGGCATTAACATGTGATCAGTGGTCTTCATGCTTTGTGCAGACTCCCAGAGGACTATCTACTCGCGTCTTTCTCCGACCCCTGTGTCTGTGACCTCCCAGCTTCGCTTCTGCCAGGCTCATTGCTGACCAGTGGAACCCTTTGTCACTTACCATAATCTTTTTCACAAATGATTCTGGAACCATTGGGATCACTATGCAAAACTAAACGCATATACCTCATACCATATAAAAAAGTTAATTCAGAATGGATCATAGCAATGTAAAACTTTTATATTTTCCTCAAACTATTAGAGGAAAAAAAAAAAGAAAAATGTTAACTTTGGGGACAACTAGGCAAAGGTATCTTAAATAACAAACCACAACAAGCAGGATTTGCAGAACAAAATTTCAAAACCCGAACTTCACTGAAATGAGTAACTTGTGCTCTTTGAAAGACTCTGTTAGAGAAGAAAATGACCAGTCATGACTGGAAGAAAATGTTGTGAATCACACATGTAATTGTCTCCTGAAGACATATTATGTCCCCATCCTGCAAATCTGTGAAAATGTTACATCACAAGGCAGAAGGGGGTCAGGTTGCAGACAGGATCAAGGTTGCTCATCAGCTGACCTTGAGAAGAGGCTGTCCATGTGAGCCTGGGGTGATTACAGGGACACTTGACCGTGAGTGAGGGTCAGGGTGAGGGTGCTGTGACGGGCAAAGCTGGCTGTGAGGATGGAGCTGGGCCCCAAGGCAAGGAGGGCAAGCAGCCTCTAGAAGTTGAAGAAAGAGTACACTCCTTTCAAGTCTGCAAGGAACCACAACTTCGTCTTAGCCAAACAGTGAGACTTTTCAGGCTTCTAACCTGCAGAACTGAAAGGTAATACATTGGTTTTAAGCACTTAAGTTTGTGGTGGTTTGTTCTGATGATAAATTGAAAACTGATACACTGGTATAAGAAAATATATAGAACTCTCAAAACTCACCAATAAGAAAACAACCCAATAAAAAAATAGGCACAAACTGAACAGACACTTGAGTAATAAAAATATACAGGTGGCAAGCACATAAGAAGGCGGTTAGTATCATTCATCATTAGGGAAATGCAAATAGAAGCTATAATGAGATAGCATTACACACCTATGAATGTCTGAATTAAAAAGGATTGACCATACCAAATGTTGGGGCAGATGTAGGTAAACGAGTTCTCATATGTTGCTGGTGGGTCTGTAAAATGGTGTGACTTCTGAAAGTAGTATCTACTATCTGACATAGCATTTCCATTCCCAAGTATGCACTCAAAAGACAGTGACAAGCATATGTCCATGCAAAGAAATGAATACTCAGAATATTTGCAATAGTTAGAACCTATCATGTAATAGTCAAATGTCTATCATCAAGTGAATGGATAAACTGTGTGATACATCCATAAATGGAATGCTATTCAGCAATAAAGTGAAGTTTCAAAATAATTAAGTGAAAGATGACAAAGAGTACGTTCTATGTGATTTTATTTTATGAGGTTCTAGAAAATGTATCAGTCTATCCTGTCTACAGCTTGATGGCTGCCTCATAACAGGACGTTGGGAGGGGAGAAGTCATAAATGATTGTGCAAGAACTTTGGGATAATGGATAATAATATTGTCTTGATTGTGGGGGTGGTTTCATTTATATAAACGTGAAGTTTATAAAATTGAGCAGCTTAAACATATGCTGTTTAATTGTATTCTACCTCAATAAAGCTGTTAAAAAATAAGGATACAGAAAAATTGAAAATAAAAGGATGGAGGAAGGTAACAATACAAACACTAGACAAAGACAACTTGCTGAAGATAAAGCAGGCTGGTCACTAGGAAACATCTGCATCCTCCGTTCATACCCGTGAAACATAGCCTTGAATAGGCACAGGAAAAATTGCTAGAAGATTAGAGATCTTTAAGAAAACAATACATGCACACTAACATATGTCTCTCTGTGTAAGATACAGCACAGGCCATTAAGTTTATGGAAGATCTGAACATGATTAACAGATTTGACTTAAAGGGTGAATATAGAAAAATGCACCTGCCACCTGCAGAGTGAACACTCCTTGGAAGCACATCTTTGCCATTGAGTGTGCTCTCTGAGCATCGAGGAAATCAAAATGATGACCAGAAAGTGAAGAGATTAGACACTAGGAATTCTGTGTGTCAGTAACCAATGAGTCAGTGGAAAAATCACAGTGGAAACTGGAAATGTCTTAAATTGAGTGATGACAAAAATACTACATGCTAAAACCTGTGAGATGAAACAAAAATATTGTGCAGAAGCAAGTGTATAAACACAAAACACACATATTTAAAGTTGTGAGAGGCTGAAGGTTGATCCTCTAAACATTCATTTCAAGAGGTCATAGAAAGCAAAATTAAACTTAAGGAAAGTAGACAGAAAATAAAGATAATAATAGAGGTCAATAAATAAGAAATGTATAATAGAACCAAGATACCATTAAGAAAAGGAAAAACTGGCCATCATCAAAGTCTAGAAATAAATGCTGGGTGTGGAGAAAAGGGAACCCTCCTGCACTGTTTGTGGGGATGTAAGTTGTACAGCCACTATGGAAACTTAATGAAGTTTCCTTAAGAAGCCAAAAATAGAATGACCATCTGATCCAGCAGTCTCACTCCTGGGCATACATTCTGGAAAAGACAAAAATGGCCAATGTTCATAGCAGCACTCTAAATAGCCAAGACACATTGAAGCAGCGTGTCTGTTGACAGATGAATGGATGAAGATGTGGCATATAAATAAATGGAATATAACTCAGTCATAAAATAATGAATTATTGCCATTTGCAGCAACATGGAGGGACCTAGAGATTATCATACTAAGTGAAATAAGAGAAGGCATGATACCACGTCTATGTGGAGTCTAAAAACAATGCAAATGAGTTTATTTACAAAACAGACTCATGCAGAAAACAAATTTATGGTTACCAAAAGGGAAGGCAGGGGAGGGATAAATTAGAGATTAACACATACACAGTACAATATATACAATAGCTTAAAAGGATTTACTGTATAGCCCAGGGAAATATATTCAGTTATCTTTCAAACTAAACTTCATATTTTGTATTGGAGGATAGCCAATTAACAATGTTGTGGTAGTTACAGGTGAAGAGCTAAAGGATTCAGCCCTACCATTCAGTATATTTTAATAACCTATAATGGAAAAGTATGTGTGTGTGTAACCGAATCACTTTGCTATATACCTGAAACTAACATTGTAAATCATGTATACTTCAGTTAAAAAAAAAAAAAAAAGCAAAGTTAGATATTTGCTTTGCAAATAACCAGAAAAAGAACGCAAATGTAAAGTAAAAATCCTATCAGCAGCAAGAAAGAGCTTGGGTACTAATCAACAAGTCACACAAGATGATACACACATGGCCCAGAAACATAAAAATGTGCTCGATGAGTTATCACTGATACTTCCCCAGTGGTTAAAATTAGAGTGACAACAAGTGCTGGTGAGGATGCACAGCTGAGGGAGGAAGCATAAACACTCTCACTTGAAACTTGCATCATCTTTTGAAATCTAGGATATACCTTCCCCAAGGCACAGTCATTCATTCTCAAGTATAGACCAGCTGCTGTGCATGGGCCCCAAGAAAGTTACCAGAGGTGTGGGTGGTGGCTGGACTCTGGGCAGGAGACGCACTGTGGTATTTCCGTCCATACGTTGCTCAGCATACAAGAATGTGGATGAAGCTACAGACATGGGGATGAGAAGACAGGAGCTCATGTACTGTGTGATTCTGTTTAAAAAAATAACAGCAGAACCTGACCTATACTGTTTAGACTTCTGTGGTAAAACTAAAGAGCGTGGATCCTGTTGTTTTGTCGAGAGGGTCCTAAGAATTGAGGGGATAATTCGCTCAGCTGTGATGTTGGGTTTGTGATGTTTCACAATAGAAAAGGCTTTTTGAGAAAGCCTCCAACAGCTTCACTCAATTAAGAATTTACTTAATTCCCACCACCTGGTGAGTATCTCAGTGCACTAGTTGCAATGGGGGTGGAGGTGTGGTCTCTGCTTCTCTCCAAATGTTTACAATCTAAAATCTAAATTTACTGGAGGAGAAATATGGGTGAAGAATAGGTTGCAAATAGGACAGGCCTGGTTCTGAGGGGCTTCGTTGTGGGGTGCCTGGCTTTTTCTGTCCTCTGGTCCTTCAGTGCACTGGGGGCTTCTCTGGGTCTGAGCCTTGTGGGAGAGCTGGAGGCTGAATGTTCCCGGAGCCACTGACTGTCCCCACCATGCCCTTAGCATCCTGGGTGTGGGTGCTGGGACGTACAGAGCCCACAGGTGTGTGTGGGCCCAGCTGGGTGTGCACCTGTCCTGGGGAACCCTCAATGGCCCGAACCGATGGAGGAGCATTGTGTCCCAGAGCCCAGGCTCTCAGGTAAGAAGAGCTCCAGGTAAGGGGTGGGACCTGGCTGGGCAGCAAGCACGTGCAACTGCCTGGGCGGGGGTCCCTGCGGCTGAGCTGGTTGGAGTGGAGGAACTGCGCCTGGCTCTTCCCGCCCCTCAGCCAGGGGCGCCTGCCCAGCCGGGCTTGGGGCTTGATTCAGGGGTCTGGGGCCTCTCCCGCAGACCTGGCCATGTCCCGCAGCTGATCGGCCACATAGAGAACCTTTGCAGGCTGGGGACTTCTCCATGTTGTGTGGGAACACTGCGTCCATACCCCTGGGGGAATCTTCTCAGTCCCTCTTCTGCCCCCAGTAAAAGGGCTGAGAGGGGGTCTGGGGGACACATCAGCTAACCGAGACCAATTCCTAGAAAGCTGTGTAGTACCAGTTACAGACCAAGAAAAAGTCTGAAGAGGCTTAGCACGAGAGAGACTGAATTAGTAATAAAAACAACTTCCCACGAAGGAAAGCCCAGGCTCAGAAGGTTTCACTGATGGATTGCACCCGACATTTAAGGAGAATTCAGACAGACTTCCAAAAAAATAGGAGAGAACACTTCCCACTCATTCTATGAGACCAGTGTTACCTGTTGAAAACCACCTGAAGCGGTCACTGCAGGGCTTGGGAGACTGAGGAGGAGTTGCCAGTACCAGGCCAAGCCCCTGAGGCACAGGCATTCAGCAGGTGCTCCTGGGGCTGCTGTGTGTACAGACGGTGCTGTGGGGCCCGAGTGAGGGGCAGGCCGAGGCCCCTGGGCATTTCCTGCTGTGTCTCCAGCCTGGTGGTTGTGGGTGAGGGAGGCCTGAGTCGGGTCCAGGCCCGGCTGATGCTCTGGAAGAGGGACAGTGACAGTGGCCCCCTACCCAGTACATGACCGGAGGTTTGACTGAGGCCATGCAGCTGAGCCCAGGACCCAGAGGAAGTGCTGTGTCGTGACTCAGGCCGCCGGGGAGGATGGGCCAAGAGCTGCCTCTGCAGGATGTTCTCGAGGCTCCTGCGACCCACGGGTCTGAGCTGCTTCCCTAGATGCTGTTCGTTCAGGTTGCCTGCCAAGAAGTTTCGTTTCTTTCCAATAGGGACAAAGTGAAGTGAATACTTCTGGGTGTGGGAATAAGGAGGACGTGGATAATTAAATGCAGAACAAGCATTGTTGAGTGTATTAACTTCATGGCCTAAGGGGATCTCAAGAAATAAAAGGATTTTTTTTTTAAAGTATTCTTCCAAGGAAAGAATTTGTAGTGATTTAAATCATATGATGCTGGGAAAGATTGAGGGCAGGAGGAGAAGGGGACGACAGAGGATAAGATGGTTGGATGGCATCACCGACTCAATGGACATGGGTTTGGGTGGACTCCGGGAGCTGGTGATGGACAGGGAGGCCTGGCGTGCTGTGGTTCATGGGGTTGCAAAGAGTCGGACACGACTGAGCGACTGAACTGAACTGAAATCATGTTCTGAAATCTTAATTTTAACCCAGTCATCAGACAACAGACTCATCTTAACAAATCCACTTTTCTTTCAGTTCTGTCCAACTCTGCGACCCCATGGACTGTAGCCCACCAGGCTCCTCTGTCCATGGGATTCGGGCAAGGACACTGGAGCGGGTTGCCATTTCTTCCTTCAAGGGGTCTTCCTGACTAAGACAAGAGAACCCTTGTCTCTTGAGTGTCCTGCATTAGCAGGTGGGTTCTTTACCAACTGAACCACCTGGGAAGCCCCATTAAATATTAGGACATGGTTTCTCTATACTTAGAAAGATGGAAACAGCATAGGCTCCTTAGATACTTCGAGAAGATCCTTTCTTATTATGTTTCCTACTTGTAAAGACCCACACGTGTATTTGAAAACCCAATATTGTGTGTTATTTGACTTTCTGTTTCAGTCCGTAAGGGGGCACCCTGTTCTGGAAGGGGACCCGGGTGGTATCGCTCTGCGCCTCATGGGGTTGACACACATTCACACGGCCTCGCTGGGGAGGGCGCTCTGTCCCGAGTGACAAGCTTCTCTGTGAGGGTCAGGCTCCACTCTGAGCATCAGTGCTGGGCTGAGGGACCCTGTATGTGGCCGTGACTTCCAGGAGGGTTGCCCCTGGATTCCTGTTCCCTTTGAGGAGCCTAGGTCCCTGACATGTCTCTGCTCAGGGGTCTCCCTGGTGACCCTGAGCTTTGCGGGGACGAGGGTTCAGGCTGTGACGGGCGCTGCCTTGGTGATGAGCGGGTGGCAGGGGGCTGGACACAGCTGTGAGGGTCTGCCTGCCGGTCCCCTCCCCCCACCAGCCGAGAGGGGACGGATTGGGGAGGGTGTCAGGGAGATGCCTGCTCTGCCTGCACCAGGCAGCTGCCCTCCCCCAATTCTGAGTCATCAGCAGAGGGCAGTACCCACCCTCATAAAGAACGGAGGACACTATTCCCCAGGGAAGGATGCCTGTCCACAGGGACCCAGATGCCTCGGATACAGGTGAGTGTTGCTGTCTCCCCTGCAGTGTGGGCATCTTCTCGCTGAATGTGACCTCAGCTCTGCAGGGACAGAGGTGTCGCTGTGCCTCTGAATATAACCGTGAAGGAAGCACAGAGGGATCTCGGCAGTGTGTGTGTCTGCTAAGTGAAGAGTCCTGTCTTCTCGACTTCAGAACCTACAGGGTAACTCTGACAGGCTGTGACCCAGGGCCACCGGACTGCCTCCACCTGGGCTCTACTGGTGATCAGGATCTGCGATCAGAGTGGGAGCAGGTGCCGGGGGGTGGGGGTTTGACGGTCACCACGGGGACTAAGTCCACACCATGCTGGTCACTCTGCCTGCTCCAAGCCTAGGACCACACCCTCCTGTCCAGACACTGGTCCTGGTGGCTGTGTTTCTGCTACAGGAGCCCCAGGGACATGTCCTGGCTTCTGTATGACGAGTTTCGAGGCCAAGTGTTGACCAGTTGTGACATCATCACTCCCAAGTACACAGGCGTGTCTGTCTTTTATCTGAAGCCCAGGTGTGTGCACGACTTTCACACCACTTTATAAACCAGATTATTTCCTGCACCCCCCACACCCCGCCCCACCGTCTCCTGCACTCACCTTCCCTGTGTTAGTTCGGTCCTCAGACATGACGGCCATGGTACAGGCCGCCTGGTGACCTGGCGCCAGCCTCCCCCCGAGCTGTCCACATACCTCTAAGTATTGCCACGCTGCTGTGCTCAGGTGTCTTCTCACATGGGAGAAACAAGGAACGTGTCTCTGATCTTCCACTAATGCCGGAGCTTCTTAAGCATTTGCTACATCCTTGGTCCTCAGTGCTTTTCTGTGTGAAGCAGGGAGATGGGCTTCAGTCTTCTCGGAGCCCTGGAGTTCAGAGCCTCCTGGAGGGGCTTCAGGTCTGGGACTGAGCACCCGGGGCTCAGAAAAGACCCACCTCTGCCTTTTACATTGAGCATCCAAGATGTTTTACTAGATTTCTGACATTGCATCAACATGCAGTTAAAATACTTCTTAAAAAATTGTAAATTGTATAATGTAAAATTAACCATTTAAAGGTGAACTATTAAGTGGCTCTGCCCAGACTCCCAGAGCTCACGCAAATAGACAAAATAGTGTTAGTGCTGGAAACGGAGGTGTCACATCTGCTTGAAGCCTCTCAGTTTCCACTCCTGAGAGCAGGGCATCAGAGACGCAAGTGGTGACCTCTCTTCCTAGTCAACTTCTGTGACCTGGAAATGTGTGTTCCAACGATGCTTTTGTCATAAGAGACTTCTACCAGAGCAGAAAGTTTGAGTTCTCAGTAGGTACTATGCTTTTTATTTCAAATTCCTAACTTATTTATAATTCAGAATTTCTTTGAGACATTTATCGATTACGGATGGCTTCCCGAAAAAATTCGCACACGTACACAAAATTCCACTAGCTGGGGTTGACCTTCCCTTTTCCAGTGGGACTGGGGTTTTATCACACTTTGACATGCTGTGAGTTAAGGGGGAGATAGCTTTTGGGGTCAGGCTTTCACAAGTCTCTGGGCTCTGAGAAGCTATGCTTGATGGGTGGTGAGGACATCTTGGGGGGGGGTGGTGACCAGTGAGTCTTCAGGGCCGCTCTCCCTGGGGAGGGGCAGCCGTGTTCTTTGTGTGAGAACCAGGTAGGTGTGGGTACCCCTCACAGCCTGGTAGTTACATCATGTTCACGTCTGTTAGATATGCTGGCTGTCCTCCTACAAGCCGCTCACAGTGGTCACCACATCCTGGGGCCCAGAGCGGCTGTGTGCTGGGCTTCAGGCAGTGGGTGCCGTCTGCAGGGGGCGCTGTTGCAGCTGGCTGGGTTTGCCTCTCTGTCCGCGAGGCTGGACGTGCTCTGGGCGGGGGCGGTGGTGGGGGTGAGGGGGGGCTCTGCTGGCCTCAGGAAGGACGGTGTGGAGCACCCTGAACTGGTTCATCCCTGGACAGACGCGTGGCTGTTACCAAAAGTCCCTGGGGTTTGGGGCTGTTTGTTGCTGCAGCAAAAAGAAAAATATGTCTATGAATGACATCTCCTTTTCCTGAGTGTCCAGGTCACTGTGTTTCCAGCGTTCCTGCTGTGCTCTGTGCTCTGGGAGTGGACTTCTGATTGCCGTCGACTGCAGGCCCCAGGTTTGCTTCCTTCCGGGTTCTGGGGGTTCAGTTGATGGGAGGACCAGTGGGATGTTGGAGAGCAGAGGCACGAGCTCAGGGTGTGTATCCCTGCTCCCTGCTGACTGGCCAAGCCCAGAGACGCCTGTGCCACTCTCCCTAAGACCCTGATGACCTGGTCACTGCGCCCTCCCCTTGGCTCCAGACCCCAAGGAAACGGCCTCTTGCTGTTATGTGTCTGGTCACAACTTCTGGTTTTCTTCACTTTGTCTCTTCACAAAGCTCTCCCCTCATCCCCGAGCCCTTACTCATACGTTTGGGGCAGGTGGAGTCTCAGGAACAAGAGCTGGCCACCCTCACTCCCAGGAAGGACATTCAGGGCGTCATGCCTTTCAGGGCAGGGCTGCAGCATTGACAGCATTGTCTCTGTGTGTAGATTATACCTCTGAGGATGTTCACTGCAGCGATGAAATAGTCACAAATAATGTTTGCCCAGAATTTGCAATTATTCCCATGGTGTTCTGAGTCCCCCAAAATGGTCATTATCCCAAATTCTCAGGAAAGGAAACTGCCCATTTGGGAAGGTGATGACACACCAGAGGCCACCTAGCATGCCCGCACGAGGGCAGTGTCTACGGCCGTGGAGGCAGAATCCCTGATTTGCCCGGCCCGGCTCCAGCATCCACCTGCTCCCCGAACCTGTGCCTGTGACAAGCCTCACCTGTGCACTGTCTGCTGGGGCGTGGCTCAGTGGACCCCGAAGTGAGGAGACTGGCCGATGCTCTGGTGGTCCCCGGATACCCCAACGCTCATGCAGAGAGTTTCTCAGGCTGGCAGGGGGTGGGGGGGGCCAGTGTTGGACTCTGGAACTCAGTGTCTCTACCTCTTCCGGCTCAACAGAGATCTGAGCTGTCTGTGCCTGTGGCTGTTTTGGAAGCTGCACTGTGTCAGAGGTCTGGAGGAGGGGGTTCGTTTGTTTGGATTCGTGTCTGTTGTCTGATTGGTGGCAGTTCCTTGGAAGATGGTCTGGTACACACACAGAGGCCTCACACATGGCCCAGGCCTGTGAGGAATTAAAAACTGCAGTGAAAACAATCAGAAGTGTGACTGTGTCACTGTGTCAGTGAGATGTGGGCACACGTCTGGGCTGTTGGCCATAAGTGGGAGCTGGGCCGTGTGGCAGTTGCCTTGGAAAGGTCATCAGAGGTGAGGCACGCACACTGGTGAGGTATACAAAAGTTTGCAGGATAAAGCGTATCTTTTCCTTTGAAGAAGTAATGGAAGCCGCGTCACCCAGAGCACCAGGATTTGGCTAGTTTCTCCCACCTTCCCTGGCAGTCCCTGGGAGGAGGAGCTGTTCTCTTGAAATGCCCCCTTTCTCCTTTCTACTTGATGTCCCTAATAATTAGGGGACTGCAAATTAAAAACTCAGCACAATGCCACATTTCACTGGTTAGCTCTATGGAAGCTAAGAAGATAGACATTGTCCTGGGGTTGGTGGGGTCAGGTCCTGAGGTGCATATTGTTGTGGTCATCATGCTGGCTTTTGGCAATAGCCATCACAATTTAGCAGAATCTAGAAAAATTTTAAATGCACATTTTTGACTCAGCCATTCCATATTTGGCATACAACTTGCATGAATGCTTGCATATGGACACAAGATGAATAAAAATTAAATATCCCCTGCAGTGCTGCACAGCGAATCCTGGAATATCCACCTTCGTTTCTGTCAGAGGATAGTGAGCACTTTCTAGTGCAAGTGTATAGCTTATGAAATATTGTAGGGCTTTGCAAAATATAGATACAAACACAGAAAGTTCTCCACGGCATATTCTCCACTGACACCTCACACACGCACTTCTGTGGTTCCTATTTTTATATTGTGATCTTTTTTTTTAAAAGTTGTGCCCTGGGAATTCCCTGGCAGTCCAGAGGTTAGGACTCGGCACTTTCACCGCCAAGGCCCAGGTTCAATCCCTGGTAGGGGAACTAAGATCCCCTTGTGGTGTGACCAGAAATATAAATAAAATAAAGTTTAGAAATGTAAAAAGTTGCATCCTCCCAAATGAAGTGATTTCATAGTAAAGATGGCTGTGTAGATGTGACAAGGTTAAGTCACCTTTCTAGTGGCATTTTAGGGCAGTGATGCCAGCGCTGTCCAGTCAGCAGTACTTCTATACTGACGGACGGGAACATACTTGGAAGCTGGAAGGTTGGTTCAAGGACGCTCTGCGGTCTCCTCTCCTCTTCCACCCTCCTTCCCCCACTCTCGCCATCCCCTGAGGTCATGTTGCCAAGATTCCAGACGACTGCCCAGTCACTGGACTGCAACTTCCAAGTCACTGGACTGCTGTCTGCCTCTGTCCCTCTCCGGATGTCCATGAGACCCCACTCCCTGGTCTTTCTCTCTCTGCTCCTTTCCTGTTCCTATGGCACTCCCCACCTGCACCGCGGCATAGTTTTCATTAGGATTTGTGTTCAGACTTCTCTTACTTTCCGTGTTCTCTATGGCCTTCCTGCATGAGCCCATCCACTCTTGTGGCTTAAATCCAACCTACGTGCCGTGCTTCCAGCTCAAACTGTTCCAAGCACCAAGCCTGGGCCTCCAACTGCAACTGGCCGCCGTCATGTGGGTGTGTGATGTCAGATTCAGCATTTTCAGAATCAGACTCATTTTCTCCAAACCTGGACCAGGGCTCCCTTCTCAGTGCCCTGCTTCCTGACTGGCAGCCCCTCTGTCTGTTCAGAAATCTTTAATTCACCCTGGATTCCTCCCTCCTGCACGTGGCATCCAGTGGAAGATGAAGCCTAGCTGAGTTTTCATCACTAACAGCTCACAAACCAGCCTAGTCTGTGCTGTCCAGTCCCAAAGCCACCCCCTTGGTTTGGGCCATGTTCTTGGCCTAAATGGTGGAACTATTTTCTAACCCTTCCTCCACCTCTACTCTGATTTCTTGGGAACCATTTGCTGTCATTTGCTGCACTGGATCAAGCTCTATCAGTAGCTTTTTACTGGTTTCAGGACAAAGAACACGTCTTAGCCCCTCTGGCCTTCTACCTTTCATCCCCCTGTGTTCTCTGTCACTTGTTACTCCTCCTGCTCACACAAACACCATGGCTCCTGGACGGGCCATGTTCTCAGGCCATGTTCGTTCCTCTAAAGATACTTGTGGAACAGTTGCTAGGTGACAGGCTCTCATCCCCATGCTGCAGTTAGTGGCCCAAGTTCCTGATCAGTGTTCTCATTAGTGAGACCCCAGCTTCCTCTCCTGTCTGCACACTGCCGTGGGGAGCCAGCACCAGGTCTGGATGTGGCTCTGACCTTGACTGTGGGGTCCTCAGGGCTGTGAGCAGGCAAGTCGCCAGTGGTCACGGTGCTGGGGACTGGGTTAGTGTGCATTCCCACGGGTCTGGGCTGGGGTGGGGGCTGGAGCCTGGGGCTCCTGGTGTGGCAGGACCAGGCCAGCTGCCCGTGGGCATCAGTGTTTGGTGGCTGCAGGGGAGCCTTTGGAGTCCTGAAGGGATGGTTGGACTCTCACTGCCGCAGGGAGGGGCTGCAGTTCTGAGGGAACCTCTGGGTTGGCATCAGGAGGTGAGAGGAGGTGGAGGGTGGGACGTGCTGATGTGGGGAGGGGCGAGGAGAGGGAAGGACCCCAGGTGGGCTTGAGGGGGCCCACCGCTCCCTGCAGTTTGCCTGCCTGGGGGGTCCGCAACTTCACAGGCTGTGTGTCTGCTCTCACTGCTCCTTCCACTAAGGCTGAATAACCCCTGAAGTTCGTAGGGCACCCCTTGTCCCAGGAAGTTTGAGGCTCCTGTCAGGGGCTTGCACCCTTTGTGACGTTACATGGGTTAATCGTTTGTGCTCTGTCATCATCAGCATTCAGAAGACTAATATCATGGCATCTGGTCCCATTCAGTTCAGTTCAGTCACTCAGTCGTGTCTGACCTTTGTGACCCCATGGACTGCAGCATGGCAGGGTTCTCTGTCTTTCACCGACTCCCGGAGCTTGCTCAAACTCATGTCCAACGAGTCGGTGATGCCATCCAACCATCTCATCCTCTGTCGTCTCCTTCTCCTCCTGTCTTCAATTACTTCAGGGCAAATAGATGGGGAAAAAGTAGAAGCAGTGAGAGATTATATTTTCTTGGGCTCCAGAATCACTGCAGACGGTGACTGCAGCCATGAAATTAGAAGACACATTCTCTTTGGCAGTAAAGCTATGACAAACCTAGACAGCATATTAAAAAGCAGAGACATCACTCTGCCAACAATGTTCCATACAGTTAAAGCTGTGGTTTTTTCAGTAGTCAAGTACAGATGTGAGAGTTGGACCACAAAGAAAGCTGAGCACCGAAGAATTGATACTTTTGAACTGTAGTGTTGGAGAAGACTCTTGAGAGTCCCTCGGATTGCAAGGAGATCAAACCAGTCAGTCCTAAAGGAGCTCAGTCCTGAATATTCGTTGGAAGGACTGATGCTGAAGCTGAAGCTCCAATCCTTTGGCCACCTGATGCGAAGAACTGACTCATTGGAAAGGGGAAAGACAGAAGGCAGGAAGAGAAGGAAGTGACAGAGGATGAGATGGTTGGATGACATCACTGACTCGATGGATGTGAGTTTGGGCAAATTCTGGGAGTTGGTGATGGACAGGGAAGCCTGGAGTGCTCCAGTCCATGGGGTCACAAAGATTTGGACATGATTTAGTGACTGAACAACAGAACAACATCGTTTCTCCAAATGGTTCCCCAGTAGAAGCTGCACTCCCCCGCCACACCCCCCCCCTCAATTCTAACTGGGCCCCTGGGCTGCTTCCCGCTGTACTGGCCTTTCTCTGAGTGCAGAGTGGGCACCAGAGGGGCGAGTGCCTGGGGATGCTGGGCGAGCCTGAGATTTTGTCTTGGGTGCATTGTGAAGCCATATGTCAGAGGTGCATCTTGTATATTAATAATGCGAGTATGTCTCCTTAACGGAGGCCTCAGACTAGGCTGTCTCCCTGCAGGCAGCAGAGGCACACCCTCAGGCTCCTGAAGCCCAGGTCCTGCCCTCCTGGCCCAGGTGTCTGAAGGTCCTGCTCCACTGGCCCAGTTTCCTGATTTGTAGAGGACACAGAAGCCTCTCCTGTGACCCTGAGGTGCAGGCCTGGCCAGGCAAAGACAAACAGCTGCTTCAATAGAGTCTCTGGACGCTTCACCTCAGCACTGCTTCTCCAAACTCACACACGCGCAGCTCAGCAGATCTCCCCATGTTTCTGCCTCCAGCTCCCAGAAGCCTGTGTCGTGACTTCGCTTCTTGTCCACGGGAGGGAGTTGGGAAGCAGTCAGTTGTCTTTCTTCCCCCTTGCAGAGAACTGCCAGCATGACTTGACTCTCCCGGATGAAGTCAGCTTTAAATTGTGGCTCTCCTGAGGTTGGTCTGGAAGAAGACACAGCAATTCTGAGAAACCAGTGCAGGGGCTGCCAAACTGCCCGCTTCCCTGGCTGCAGCTCCTGCTTCCGCACGTCGGGTCTTGAGAACTAAACCCAGTTCTTTTCACTGGAAAAGGCTGGAGAGGCTGGTCCCGCCCTTGGCCTCGCCCACCCAGGCCTCTCCTCACCAGCCTTTGTCCCGGCTCCAGAATACTGGCTGCTGTCTGGCTCCAGGGCGA
The DNA here is from genome assembly GCF_023699985.2 of Odocoileus virginianus. Taxonomy (NCBI): domain Eukaryota; kingdom Metazoa; phylum Chordata; class Mammalia; order Artiodactyla; family Cervidae; genus Odocoileus; species Odocoileus virginianus. Next base: position 17,349,707 of record NC_069688.1, read on the forward strand.
GTGCCTCTGCAGATGGGGCCTGGTTCCTGCTGCCTATGTCCCTCCTGGGGGCTGTCCCTCCTGGTTGGGGGCACCTGGACGCCTGGCCTGCGCTCTGGCTCTGGCTGGTCTGGGAGTGTGGATAGGAGCCCGTAGGAGTGACTCAGGGTCACACCCAGCAGAGCAGTTCAGAGCCACCAGGACGTGGCTGCGGAGCGAAGGGGGAGAGGCGTGGCAGGCTCGCAGCATGTGTGGCCCCATGGGGGCTGAGGGTGATGATCTGAAGGAAGTTTGCTGACCTCCAGAAAAGGGGAGTGAGGCCCCCTGGCACCCAGGGCTGTGGGTGGCCCCTCTGTGCCGAGGGCTGGCCGTGAAGCAGGTGGTGGTCTGTGCCCATCAGTGCCCAGCACTGACAGGGACACGTGCCTGTTAAAGCTGGTAGGAAAATCTGAGACCTCCTCCAGGTGTAATCCCTCCCCCACCCAGGGCTGCAGGAGGAGGGGACCCCCAGCTCTTAGCTGCTTCCCGCAGAGGTGGGTAGGAACACAACAGCCAACGTTCATCCTGCTGGCCTGGGGGTGTCAACGGGCCCAGCTCGCTCCAGCTTCCAGGGTGCCACTAAGAATCAGGCGGTGGTTTGGTTTAGCACGGAGATTCAAGAAGCCTCCGGAGTCTCTGGCCAGGCTGGGTAGGGGTCCTCTTTGTACTATGAAGTGGTTAGGTCGCGGTGGCCAGGAGAGGGGGCTGTTCTTTCTAATGTCCAGATACCAACCAAGAGAGGCAAGGGAAGTGGAGAAACGGTGGTCCCACACAAAGGACCCAGATAGATGTTGCCATCTTGGCAGCCACACACGAAGTGTCCTCATAAACCACCCCAGGGTCTCCTGAATCCACAAGGGGGCTGGTGGCTGGGGGAGTGAGGACCCTCCAGGACCACCCCTTCCTCACGCTGAAGCACTTTTATAACCAGCTCTTGCTGGTGGTTTAATGAAGAAGACAAATAACTCGATTACTCATGCAATTCTCATTCAACCTGTCACTTTTGAAAAGGGGGGAAATCCACATTTACTGTAAATTGGATAAACAGAGACCTCAGCCTTGTACTGTTTTGGAATTTTTCCTGCATGTTTTACAGAAAGTGCAACAGGAAACGTATAAAGTTAAACAGTGGGACCAATCTTGATCTGAGGCTGCTGAATTCTTGTCCCCTGCACACTGAGCCTCCACTTGACTCTGAGAAATGGAAATTAAATACTTGTTCTATGTACAGAGTGGTTGTGATGGTCAAATAAGATGACACGTGTGAAAGCACTTTATAAACTATAGACATCATGTGCGCAGTCAGCGTGCAGTATCGGATCCCAGTTCACATCTTATGTTTCCTTTTCTGTGATTTATTTTCAAAGAGTGTGTCCAGAAGCATACCAGTCAGAAGGCACGCGCAGGTTCTCGAATTCAGACGTGTTCACTTTCTCATCATTTGGGGAAATGGGATCTGATCCTTCGGTTTTGCTGAGCAGGCGCCAGAAGAGGGCTCCTGGGTGCAGTCGTGTGTCTTCTCTGTGGGCCTGCAGGGAGCGCTGCGAGTGTGTGCGGCGGGGCTGCGGGTTCAGAGCCAGCCTGCAGGGACCTCCGGCTGATTGTGGAATTCAGGGCTGGCAGGAGCCTGTTGAGCTGGATGAGGTAAGGGAGGAGAGGAGGTTGGGTGTCTGTGTGTAAGTGTAAGTGGTGTTGGTGCGGTGTGGTGTGTGTGTGTGTAATGTGTGGCTGTATGTCTTTGTGTGTGGTGTGTATGTGTATCTCTGCGTGTGTCCGTGTGAATGTATCTGTGTGTATGTGAGCTGTGTGTGTGGTATGTGTGATGTGTGTGTATCTGTATGTGAGCTGTGTGTATGATGTATGTGTTTGTGTCTGTATGTGTGGTTTGTGTGTCTGTGTATATGGTGTGTGTATCTGTGTGTGATGTGGTTGTGTGGTGTGTGTGTATTTGTGTGTGATGTGGTTGTGTGGTGCGTGTATATATGTGCGGTATATGTGTCTGTGTATGTCTGTGTGTGGTGTGTGTGTGTGAGCTGTGTGTGTGTTTTTGTATGTGTGTGGTGTCTGTGTTTGTGTGTGTGTGTGGTGCGTGTGTATCTGTGTGTGTGGTATGTGGTGTGTGTGTGTGAGCTGTGTGTGTGTGTGTATGTGTGTGGTGTCTGTGTTTGTATGTGTGTGTGTGGTGTGTGTGTATCTGTGTGCGTTGTATGTGTGTGTGAGCTCTGTGCGTGTGTTTTGTATGTGTGTGTGTGGTGTCTGTGTTTGTATGTGTGTGTGTGGTGTGTGTGTATCTGTGTGTGTGGTATGTGGTGTGTGTGTGTGTGTGTATGTGTGTATGTGAGCTGTGTGTGTGTTTGTGTGTCTGTGTGTGGTGCGTGTGTATCTGTGTGTGTGGTATGTGGTGTGTGTGTGTGTGAGCTGTGTGTGTGTTTTTGTATGTCTGTGTGGTGTCTGTGTTTGTGTGTGTGTGTGGTGCGTGTGTATCTGTGTGTGTGGTATGTGGTGTGTGTGTGTGTGAGCTGTGTGTGTGTTTTTGTATGTCTGTGTGTGTAGTGTGTGTGTATCTGTGTGTGTGGTATGTGGTGTTGTGTGTGTGTGTGTTTGTATGTGTGTGTGTGGTGTCTGTGTTTGTATGTCTGTGTGTGTAGTGTGTGTGTATCTGTGTGTGTGGTATGTGGTGTGTGTGTGTGTGTTTGTATGTGTGTGTGTGGTGTCTGTGTTTGTGTGTGTGTGTGTGTGTGGTGTGTGTGTATCTGTGTGTGTGGTATGTGGTGTGTGTGTGTGTGAGCTGTGTGTGTGTTTTTGTATGTCTGTGTGTGTAGTGTGTGTGTATCTGTGCGCGTGGTATGTGGTGTGTGTGTGTGTGTGTGTTTGTATGTGTGTGTGTGGTGTCTGTGTTTGTATGTGTGTGTGTGTGGTGTGCGTGTATCTGTGCGCGTGGTGTGTGTGTGGTGTTGGTGGTGGACACGATCGTGTCCCTAACTGAGCTCTGAGACCTTGGGGCTCGGTACCTGGGTCTGCTCCCAGAAGGGTCACCGCTGAGGGCTCGCAGGCCTCGGCCACTTGGGCCGTGATGGCCCCGGCAGGAAGCTGTGGTAACTCTTGCCGCATCACTAACTACCGTGCGGGGCAGTGCTCTCTGCAAGCACAGAGTGGCCCAGGGGAGACGCCCAGGTCTCTGACGTTCAGGAAGGAGGCTCAAGGCCAGACCCCCACCCCGGGGAGGAGCTGGTTCCCTGTGACTGTCCTGTCACTCACCCCACCTGGAGTCAGGTGGGGAAGGGTGTGGGGAGCAGGGGGCCAGGTTTGCGGGTGGTGGCAAGGACAGGCCTGAGGTGGCAGCTCCCAGTCGGTCACAGGGTCGCAGGACTAAGGGAAGGAGTGGAGGGGAGAAGGGTGGCCAGCCCAGGTTGTGGGTTTGGGTCGTGGAGACTGGAGCTCAGCTTAGAGGCCACGTTATCAAAACACACTTAAACTTCCCGTTGCCTAACCATTGAATTTACATTTGCTAATCCGCATTCTAAATCTCCTTCTTTCTCATGAGGAGCTTAAAACAGACAGAAACCATTTGTTCTGTCCTGCGGCAGAATAGAGGGCTTGTGGAGGGTGCAGCCTAATTTTTATCCTGAGCGAGTAAGCCTGTGGATTTCTGCAATGTTGGGCAGAATGCTGTGGTTGGTGGAGCAAGTTTCTATGCTGAAAAGACCATCTCAAGGTCCTGTCTCTAGGTTCCTGATATCCTCGGGAAAATGAGTGAGAGTTTACTGTACAGCTGTCCATTTTTTAATCAGAATACTTTGTTTTTTATTATTTAAAATCGAAAAAGCAGTTGTAACCTTGTGGCCTAATTGTTTGACAAACACAACTCGTTTCCAAACTGCCAGGATCTTGGAGCTGAACTCCCACAAACACTGTTTGGAACCAGTAAGTTGTATTTATTTTTAGCTTTCAAACAGCCAAATAGTTTGCCCTCAGTATCACAGGAAGAAAATTCCCCCTGGGCCGAAGCTCAGGGTCTCTGTGCCTGACTGTCCCTGTCCAGGCTCCACATCATGGAAACAGAGGTTCCTAGCGACTAGGCCGTAATAGCAGTGCCCATGCTCATGAAATAGCAGCTTCTGAAATTACACTGAAGAATGTAGTTAGATGGCCGGCTTCAGTCAAGTCCATGGAACCACAGCATCAGCGCCCTGGTGGTGTGAGCAGGACCAGGTCAGGGCTGGCCCCCTCTGGCTGGGGTCCATGCGGGCATGCTCTCCATGAGGCTGGGTGTGTGGACCTGCACAAATACGGCCGTTGGGCAGAGGAAAAGGAGCAGGTGTCCCGAGCACTGTGGTCTAGACATGTCCACATGTGTCCATCCCTTCAGCCTCCTGTACCCCTTGCCGGGGTGGGGACTGCAGGCTGATGTAGTTGGTGATGAATGAGGCTGCCTTTTCGAATGGGCTACAAGGAACAGGGTAGGCCTGGGGGATGGCCTGGAGGTGACCTCCGCCCTCCGTCATGCTTTTAACTGTGATTTTGAGCTGTGTGATCATGCATGAGTTCCTATCTCTCTCAGCCTGGGTTTTCTCATCAGTAAAAGTAATAATATTAATGGTACTTGCCTCATAGGGCTGTTGTGAAAAATAAAGTGTCTGTAAGTCTCTCAGGATAGTATCAGACACATACACGATGGTAAATTATCTAGTGTTTTTATTTCTGTTATGTTATACATCCTGGAGAAGGGAATGGCTACCCACTCCAGTATTTTTGCCTGGGAAATCCCATGGACAGAGGAGCCTGGTGGGCTACAGTCCATGGGGTCACAAAAAGCGATTCATACTGCTTCAACTACTACTACTATGTTATACTCTTTTAATTCAGGCTAACGCGTTTATTTCTTGAAGGCATCAAATGCAGAGGACAAGGAAGATCATTCTTTTGAGTATTCATGATACTGCTGGCCTCTTCCTTGAGTCACAGAACCTTGTTAGCAGCTCTGGTTCAACTTCAGCACCTGCCACATTCCTCTTGTCTGGAATTTGACTGTGAGAGTGAGTCAGGGTCCCCAGGGCCCTGCAGGACAGCCCCGCCCCTTCTTGTTTCTGGCACCTCAGCTTAGTGCTGAGCTCGGGCTTCTCAAGAGGCATCGGAGGAGGACCATCTGGGAGGCTCTCATCAGATGCGGAAGAGCAGGGACCCCACAGCGTCACTGGGGTCCCACAGTGACCATAGCTGCTTCCCGCTGTGACCACAGACCTCAGCATGCTGTGCATGTCCTGTGGGAGATGCAAGGGACTGAGGTCAGGACCCGAGGTGGCCGTTGGCCAGGGCCACAGTGATGGCTGAGGCTTGGCCTCCTGCTAGCCCTGGGCTGCAGCTCTCCAGCTGAATGAGGCACCTGATGCTGAGGTCAGAGGCCAGAGGCAGGGCAGGTGTGATTATTGAAGCCACCCAGCTCCTCCTCTTGCAGAGTGATCAACGGCCCCGAGAAGGATTGTAGGGAACTGTGATGTACAGTTCACTGTGTGGTACAGAAGAAGCCAACACAGCATTATAAATCAATTAGACACCAATAAAAGTTAAATCAGACCTCTCTGGTGGTGCTGCCATGCAATGCAGGGGACAGCAGTTTGATCCCAGGTCTGGGAAGATTCTGTGTATCTCGGAGCAACTAGGCTCGTGTGCCACAACTGCCGAAGCCTGAGCACTCTAGAGCCCGTGCTCTGCAAGAAGAGAAGCCACAACAATGAGAAGCCCGTGTACCTCAATGAAGAGTAGCCCTTGCTTGCCACAGCTAGAGAAAGCCCACTTGCAGCAATGAAGACCCAGTGCAACCAAAAATGAAATTTAGAAAAATATAAAGTAAAACTTGAGTTTTGAGTAAAAGAAGAAAAAGCATGCTTGAAAAAATTCTTTTCATTTTAAGAGAAGTTTTAATGCATAAGAGTTTGCGGTTTTGCTTTGATGCAAAGATCTATTAACAATTTTAAAAATAGAAAGTGGTTATTACATTGTATGTTCATAATAAAGAATTCAGTGAACAGAGAATTAACTGGGTCAAACCAAAAAAGCCACCAACAAGGTTTTGGTCCCAGGGTCCAGGCAACTTGAGAGAACCACTTATGACAGCTTTCCATTTCGTGGTCTTTCAGCTTCACCTTAAATTACAGCTTAGAACAGCATGGAAACTAGAGCAAGAGATGGAAAAATTAAGAATAACAACTACCATGTTCTTGCAACTTATCCTATTGAGAAGTTTTATTAATAATCAGGAAAACCAGGACAGAATTTGAAAATTTATTTAAAAAATATTTCTCAAAGTGTTTATTTTTCTCCAAAAGAGTTTATTTTTTCTCCATGGCATATTGGTTTCCCATTGCTGCCGTAACAGGTTGTCATGAATATACTGGTTTCAAGCACCCCAGTTTCTCTCACATTTCTGTACATCAGAAGCCAGCAGGGGGGTTCCTGGGCTGGAACAAGGTATCCACCGCCCTCGGTCCTCTCTGAAGCTGTGGGGCAGGGTGCTTGGATCCTGCTGCTGTCTGTGCCCTCGGCTGGTGGCCTTCAACCCAGGGAGTCCTCATGTCATGTGGTCACACGGTCACCGCACTCTTGCACTGCCTCCTCTGGGCAAGCTGTCCACGGTGAGGTTGCCCACGCCACCACGCTCTGGACACTCAGGGGAAGGACACAGGCCCTGTCTGTCATAGGCAGATAGCTCTCAGGATGGAAGTGCCCGCTCAGGACAGAGGAGGTTCACGGTGGATGAGGGGCCAGGAGCTGTCGTTTTCATGAAGGAGTGGACAGGACAACTGAGAGGGCAGGAAGGGCATGGTTCAGAGGGACTGGGAGGGCGCAACCGTGACTGTTCAGACTTTAGAAAGTTGGTGATCAAATTTGGAGGCTTTACTGTAAATGGTGTATAAATGTACAACTTAATAGAGTTGAAACTGGGGACGTGTGCTTAAGCGAATCCAAGTCAGGTAACACTTCCTTCTGAGTGGGACATGGGGTGAATGTTCACCAGCTTCAGGAAGTTATCTCACCCTGGAGTCTCCCTCCAAAGACAGTGCTATTTTCAATCAGCAGAACGGGGATTTAAAATGCGATCCATAAATAAGTCGTTAAAGCTCAACCAAGATCACTGGCTGAAAGGCATGTTTCCTTAAGAAAATAGGCCTAGAAAAACTTAAATAAACACTCAACAGTCTTTTTAATGTTTTAATTATCAGTTTGGTGCCAATTCTTTTTTACTAGATAAAAATTGAACCATTAAAAACATGGCGCCAGGGCTGTGCTTGGGCGCTGGCCAGGAGGTGTTTACGGGGACCACCTTTGGGGGCATGCTCAGGTGTGGTTATAACGTGGCGTTATCTTTGTCTCCATTTGGGGGAATGTGAGGGGTTGTCTCAGTTTTAACTCCTCTCTCCCTTCCCCACTTTCTTCCACGTGTCTTCTGAGTCCTCGCCACGTCATAGTGACACAGGTTAGGCCTGGCCTTCTTGGAACTTACCTTCCAGAGAGGGAGAGAGAGAACTATGTCAAGAGATAAACCACACAGTTCCAGACAGTGACTGATGCTCTGATGACAGCAGGATACAGAGAGAGTAAGGGGAGCCTCCCGCAGGCCTGGGGTTCAGGGACTCTACCCAGTGGCGTGTCCTGGACAACTCTCCAGACTGTCCAGGCTGCCCCTTGGGTGGGTATAGTCTGCATAAAGACAGAGCCTCCCTGCTTTCTCCTTCATCCTCCCTGTCCCAGAGGAGCCTGACTTATCTTGGGAACAGGTGTGTGTCCTCTCCCAGGTGCGGGGGCCTCTGAAGATCGTCATCCCCACTTGACCCTGAGAAAGCTGAGACTTGGGTACACCAACCCCTCCACCCCAGACAGCAGGGTCGCAGGCTGGTGTTTGTGAACACTCACCACTCCTAGGGGGCTGCCCTGGCTGGAGAGGACGTGTTCATGCAGGTCCCTGGGCATTGCAAGGGTCAGGCACCACTTGCCTCTCCTGAAGTTCAGCTCAGCTCTGGTCCCTGCTTCACTCCATGGTGTCTCAATTGTTCTTGTTGTTTGGTTGCTTTTAGTTGTGTCCAACTCTGTGTGACCTCATGGACTGTAGCCCACCAGGCTCCTCTGTCCATGGGATTTCCCAGGCAAGAATACTGGAGTGGGTTGCCATTTCCTCCTCCAGGGGATCTTCCCGACCCACGGATTGAACCCAAGTCTCCTGCACTTTAGGCAAATTCTTTTGCACTGAGCTGTCAGGGAAGCTCTAAATTGCTTATTTTAGCAGAATTAAGATCAGTCTAGATGTTGGCAGAGCACATTTTTCTGGAAGTCTAGGTAGGAGAGGGACTTTTCTGCTTCTTTATGTGATTTAATGTTTTTAAGGCCACATGGTCTTGGGGTAGAAGTGGTCCACAGGGCAGAAGCTCAGAGGTATTCTCCGTTTTCAGCACAATCACAGACTGGGCTCCAGTTCACCCCCATTTCTGGCTGTTTCTGGGAGTATTGGGGTGGTGGTGCTGGTGCCTGGACCTGCTGGGCTGTTGTTTCCAGCTTTCCGCTTAGGTTTAGGGGTTCCTCCCAGGGCTGCTGGGGCTGTGGGGACCCTGGGGCTTGGGCCTGTTGTGTCTCTGGGCCCCTCCATCCAATTGGCCCCACGTGTCACATGTAATATTAAGCTTATAACTCAGACCAGTAGACAGGTACCAAGGGTACATGTTCTGTTGTTTTATCCTGATAAATGTCTTCATAATGATAAAATAAAAATATATGTAAAGCTACAAGTTTTGTATGACTAAAAGCAAAATATCAAAGCTGATTTTAATTATTATTCCACATATATGGGTGTTCTATGGATATTTGAATAAAAAAATATACATAGTTAAATAATTAATGTATATTGATCATATAAAATTTATTTACTCTTGCTTTATTTCAGCTAAATCACAAATTATATAGATATAATAATGATTTTTACATATTTTGTGTTCAGTTGACAGTAGTGCTCTAAATGGTTAAGATGGAAGTATCTTACAGAACTATAAATTGAAACAAGTGAAAATTACAAAAGTAGTATTTTTCCAAAATTATTTTTATTTTACAATATTAGCATTCAAATGCAAATTTACACAAATGAATATTAATTTTAAATCAAAATTTTTGAAATATGGCTGAAAATTTTAAATTTTAAAAAGTCAAATGGTATCTTATGTAACTTTTAGTATTTGTATTTTATCAATATAAAACAATCTGTATTTCTAGCCTTAAATGTCCATCTCATTGCTGACGTGAAGAACTTGTGTCATGCTCCGTGCGTGTTGTGTCCAGACCGACACACAGAGGTTCGTGAGTAACATAACCAGTTTGAGATGGTGTGCTGTTAATCAGGTGCCTGTGGTTCTGGGCAGAGCAGTGAGTCCTGTGCTGCTGAGCGGACCCCTCAGAACCCGTGGACAGAACCACAAGAAAGTAAGAGAAGTGCTCTCAGCACCCTGGGTCTTGCTCCGTTGTGCAAGGTCTGCTGTGCTTATGGTGAGGGGTGATTGAAGAGGTAGGTTAACTTTCCATGCAGGTGTGTAACTCGTATATCCATTCTCACACCCAAATGCCCCCCCGTGTGCAGGGGCAGCGTTGGTCCCAGCTGAGGGCAGTGTTCAACCCACAGACTGGCACCATGTCTGGACATGGCTGCCCTTGCTGAGGATGGTGGGCTGGAGGTGGGGAGGTGGTGGCTGGGCCTGGAGGTGCCCTGTCCCTGGGGGAAGCACCGGGCTGGACCTCCCGTGAAGGCTGTGCCCCCCAGGCACTGCAAGCTCCTTCGGTTTGCTGTGTGTATTTACAACGAGCAGAGTTGGGGCAAGTCCCCTCTTGCCTGGTCTGGCTTCTGCATGTCAGTCTGAAGTCTGAGGCTATGCCAAGGTTGGGAGGAGTTCTCTCCTGGACTCCTGTTTCATTCATTTGTAAACCAGAGTGGACGAGTGTCCCCATGTCCCGAGGAGATCGAGGAAACAGCTCTCATTTCTCCTTGTCTGTGTTTCCTTCCTCTGCCCCTGGGAGTCAGGCCTGAGCTGGGAGCAGGTGGAGGGTGTGCTGAGTTACACAGTGATATTAGCATCACTGTGCCAGCAACACTCAGGAAAACCTCACCTTGACTTGTACTCACCAGCTTGGGGCCATATCTGTGACCTCGACTCTTTCCTCTCTTATAAGAAACATTTCCTAGGAATCTTGACTGCTCGTGCAAATATCCCACTGGTGGGCCACTCACTCCATCTGTCTTCCAGAAATATCCTAGACTTTCACCCTGGAACCTCCCGATACACTGCATCACATTTATACACTGTTACAGCATGTGCAAATGGAAAGTATATAAACCAAGACTGGCATCCATGTAGTATCTCTTTAATAAAGTTTGTTAGAATTCATAGCTTTGGGGAAATTTTCATTTTTTTTTCCTAGTGAAGGGAACATGAAATTCAGTATTACAGCTTTGAATCTGCTATTTTATTTAATTTTCATGTTATCCCTGCCAGATAGTTGTTTTTTCTATTTTATTTTTCAGACGAGAAACAGTTTTATAGAAAGTAAGTAATTTGCTATCAGTAAGTGCCAATATCTATATTTGAATACTGGTCTGTTTGATTTCAAAGCCTTTGTTTTGTGATAAACTACCTCCTGGTTTTCACTGCTGCAAATAAAATTCTACTTAATTTTAAATGGGGACCAAAATTATTTCTTATGATGAAATTTTAGGAATGGATGAGTCTCTCTATCCTGGAGGAGGAAATGACTACCCACTCCAGTATTCTTGCCTGGGAAATCCCATGGACAGAGGAGCCTGGGGGACTACAGTCCACGGGGTCATAGAGTCGGACATGACTTAGAGACTAAGCATACACGCATGAGGCTATCTGTAATTATCACCTTTTGACTCTTAGTGCTTTTGGCATCTACAAGGCTGTTGATACTGTTGACTGTTTTCCCTGGGGAGATTTCATGGCTTGGGAGCCTTAGTTTAGGATTCATTAAAAACCAAAATAGCTCTAATGCAGGGTTCTGATTTTGGGATAGATGCTGGTGAGAATATTAACAGGACAGGGCAGAAGACTAGGAGAACATGGTGACTAAGCATGCTGTTTTTCTAAAACTCTGAATAGAGAATTGTGGATGACAGGAAGCTGGTGGAGACAAAGGTCATGCTGGACATGGTTACCTGAAAGGTATTGTGATGAGGTCTAGCAAGCCAAAGTCTTGCAAGTAAACTGGTAAATCTGTATACTTCGTTTCAAAATGTCACTATACTAGAAGTTCAAGAAATGTGATGAAAGTGGTAAAATAAGAACAAAAACTGGGAGAGGGGTTAATATGAGCTGAATGGTGGTCTGAGAAGCTTATAATTCTTGCTCCCTGACAGAAGTATTGAAGGAAACAAACTATCTCAACCACCTTGACTGGGGCTCTGGAAAACAGGTAGTTTACAGACCCCAAGCCAACGTCCAGTCAAGAACACGCCGTGTTCAGAGTGGTCGGAGAGTCCTGTGGTGCTCCTCCCTGTCTCACCCCCTCCTGCCTGCAGCTGGGGCAGGTTTCAAGTGAAGAGTTGAAGGGATTTATGGGAAACTATCAAACAGATACATGTTTGCATTACAGGAGTCTTCAAACAAGAGAATGAGAGAGAGATTATGTGAAGAATAATGGCCAAAACCCCCAAATTTAATGAAAGATGTGAATCTACAAATAAGAGTTCAATAATTCCAGGTAAGATAAATTCAAAGAGACCCAAATGGAGATACATTATAATCAGACTGTCAAAAGGCAAGGCAAAAAGAGAATCTTGAAAGCAGCAAGAGAAAAGTAACTCAGATCTTCCTTGGTGGTCCAGTGGCCAAGATTCTGCCTGTCAATGCAAAGGGTACTGGTTTCATCCCTGGTCAAGAAAGATTGAATATGACAAGGGGCAGCTAAACCCATGTGTCACAACTATCGAGCCTAGAGTTCAGAAATGGCAGAAATCTCAGTGCAATGACAAGCCTGTGTACCACAACTAGAGAAAACTCACCAAAACTAGAGAAAACCTGCACACAGCAAGGAAGACCCAGTGCAGGTGAAAGTAAATAAATAAGATAAAGTGAAATAAAATATATAAAAAGTGACTCCTTACATACAAGGTATCTTACATAAGATTGTCAGCCCATTTCTCGGAAGAAACTTTGGAGGTCAGGAGGCAGTAGGATGATAAAGTGAACTGTTAACCAAGAATTCTCCATCTGCCCTTCCAAATGAGGGAGAAACTAAGACATTCCTAGGTAAACAAACTCTGAGGAGACTCATTACCACTAGACCTTCCCTGTAAGCAATGCTGAAGGGACTGCTGACAGTGTAATGCAAGTGTGTTTGGCGTAAATAGTAGTCACAGGAAGATATAAAGATCTCTGGTGCAGATATATACATGGCAAATGTGCACACCAGTATTATTGTAATTTTGGTTTATAACTACTTTTTATTTTCTACAGGATTTAAATGATAAATACATAAAAATAATTAAAAATCTGTGTACATCATGTGCCAATCTAACTTGGCATGTGATGTATAAAAATGTAATTTGTGGTACTGATAATGTGGAATTGTGTAGGAGTAGGTATTGTATGGAGAAGGCAATGGCAACCCACTCCAGTACACTTGCCTGGAAAATCCCATGGATGGAGGAGCCTGGTAGGCTGCAGTCCACGGGGTCACGAAGAGTCAGACATGGCTGAGCGATTTCACTTTCATGTATTGGAGAAGGAAATAGCAACACACTCCAGTGTTCTTGCCTGGAGAATCCCAGGGACAGTGGAGCCTGGTGGGCTGCCGTCTATGGGGTCACACAAAGTAGGACACGACTGAAGCGACTTAGCAGCAGCAGCAATTATTGTATGTGATTGAAGTTGATATCATTTCAGATTTGATCATCATAATTTTAGGGTATTATATGTAACCCCCAAGGAAACCACAAAGAAAATATCTATAAAATATACACAAGGAGAATTAAAAAAAGAATCAAAACATTATTACAAAGAATCACTGAACATATAAGGCAGTAATGGAAGGAAACAGGGGTAAGAAATTACATGAGATATACAGAAACAAATGCCAAAATGGCAGAAATAAGTCTTTCCTTATGAGCAATTGCTTTAAATTTATTGGGTTAAACCCTCCAACCAAAAGGCAGAGATTGGCAGAAGGGATTAAAAAAACAGAAAACCAGAAGCATGATCCAACTACATGCTCCAAGCCAGAGACCCACTTTGGCTCCAAGGCCACAAGTAGGCTGAATGTGAAAGGGGGGCGTGGGGTCACCATCATGGCAGCTTGAGCCACTCCTTTCTTCTCTCCCCTTAGACTTACCACTAGCTGGACACCTGTGACTGACCCTAACCTGGGAGGTTTAATCACCTGTGCATCCGACAGTCAGCGGACAGCCTCAGCAGGTCCACGGGGGGTCGGAGAGCCTGCCCCACCCCACGTGCCGTGATGGGAAGGCAGCCTCGGCTTTAAACTGGGCAGGTTTCTGCCGATGGCCGAGCGTTGGTGGCAGTCCCGCTTGCCCATGGCAGTGGGTTTTGAGGGAGGGACTCACACAGTCAGCTCCCCTCCCCACGGGGACCGCTTTGGCCGAGGTGGGGCATCCCGAATGACCATCCAGTTGACCCAGCGGTGGGACTGTGGCAGCAGGGACCCGTTTCGGTCCAGTGGCACCTGGACTCCTCAGGCGGGACGGATGACCTGGGGTGGAGGAGACGGGGCGGGGGAGGGGGAGGGGAGAAGGGAAGGCGGGGTGTGTGTGGGGGGGGGTGGGGGGTGGTTGAGGCAGAGGGAACACTCTCTGAAGGATCGTGTCTCCCGTTATTGCCCCGGAGTTCTCCCCCGGGACTTCGAGAAGCATCCTACCGGAGGGTCACCCTACTGCGCACACGGGGACCCCCAAGGCCCGGTGCCAAGGCCAGGCCCCTCTCAGGCAGCGTAGGTGCACAAACCTCAGTGGATCCGCCCAAACGCCTTCAGGAAAGGCCGCAAGACTGGGCTGTAGCGCCACCTTCTGGGACACAAGAGAAAGGTTTCTAATTGCCAGCCTGTTGAACAGTTCAGTTCAGTCGCTCAGTCTTGTCCCACTTTTTGAGACCCCATGGACTGCAGCATGCCAGGCTTCCCTATCCTGGCGTGGGATGGACAGGATCATCAACTCCCAGAGCTTGCTCCAACTCATCGAGTCTGTAATGCCATCCAACCGTCTCATCCTCTGTCGTCCCCTTCTCTTCCCGCCTTCAATCTTTCCCCGCATTAGGGTCTTTTCAAATGAGTCAGTTCATCGCATCAGGTGGCCAAAGTATTGGAGCTTCAGCTTCAGCATCAGTCCTTCCAAAGAGTATTCAGGACTGATTTCCTTTAGGAGGGACTGTTTGGATCTCCTTGCAGTCAAAGGGACTCTCAAAAGTCTTCTCCAATACCACAGTGCAAAAGTGTCAATTCTTTGGCATTCAGCTTTCTTTACAGTCCAGCTCTCACATCCATACATGACTACTGGACAAACCATAACTTTGACTAGACGGACCTTTGTTGAATTGTTAGAAATAGAATAAATTCTCAACTAAGGAAGACGTCTGCTCACTCAGGTGTGATAGTAGAGGCATAGGTTGTCAGATGCTATGAAAAATCAAGAAAAGATGGAATCAGAAAAAGAAAATAATTCTTCAGCAACTGAACTCAAGGACACAGAATAGAATATTGCAATATAGCTGATAAAGAATTAAAAATGGCTGTTATAAAGAAATTCAATGAGTCGTAAGAAATCTCAGAAGGCAATTCGATGAACTCAGGAATAAAATTAACAGAGGATTTCTTTATCAGACACTGAAATTATACAAAAAAACCCATAAAACCCAGAAATTCTGGACCTGAAGAGTTCAGTGAATGAGATGAAGTAGCAATAGAGAGTATTGGTAATAAAGCAAACCAGATAAAAGAAAGAATAAGTGACTTGGAGGATAGGATTGAGGAAATAATTCATTAGAATAGAGAATGTAGACTTAAGAGAGTGGAAAAACCTTATGCGAGCTACCAGGTTTGCTCAGAAAGACAGATATAATAATAAATTGTGCACCAGAGAAGAAGAGAAGGGGAGGAGACAGCGTTTATTTAAAGGAGTAATAGCTGAGAACTTCCCAAATCTGGGAAGAAATTAGATGTACACATCCATTAAGCTAATAGAAGATCTTATTGTCTCAATTCAGAAAGGCCTTCTCTAAGACACATTCTAATGAAACAGTCAAAAGATCAATGATAAAGAATCTTAAAGACAACCAGTGAAAAAAGAAACTAACTTATTAATAAAATTCATGATCCAAAATCCTAATAATGTGTGTACCAACCTAATACAAAGGTAGACAGAATCAGAGGGGAAAAAGAAAAGAAAAAAAAAAAAAAAGAAATACAACCAACCAGAAGGCAAACAGTAAAAAGGCAGGTGAAAATCCTGACACATTAATAATCACTCTAAATGTAAATGGATCAAACCCACCAATCAAAAGGCATGGAGTGGCTGGAGGGATGAAAAATGAAGACCCGACTGTATCTGCCAACAGGAGATGCATTTCAGCTTAAAGATACATGTTGGCTGGAAGTGATGGATGGCAGGAGATATTCCATGTAAGTGGAAACCAAAAGAAAGCAAAGCAACTGTCCTTCTATCAGATAAAATAGACTTCTGGATGGGAAGGAAGCTGGCAGTGGAGGAGAGACAGAGGAGCTGAAGGAACTATTGTGAATTAAGCGCACACAGCCAGTTTCACCGAGAAGCACTGTGCTACATCCAGGCTGAGCCTGAATAAAGGAGCTGGTGTGCCCCAGGGGGTGTGTGGCTCCCCCAGCAGAGATCAGGTCACCACTGGTCCCAGGGTGGGGGATGTGCTGGGGACTGCAACCACTCCATCCTAATATCACCAACCTCACTGGGAGTTTGTTTCTGGTTTGGTAGTAAAACCTAGGGACTGCATCTTATGCTCAGCACAACTTTTCGTTCTAACTGATCTTCAAACACAGAACAGGCCTGTGACCTAGTCCAGCTCATGGACCATGAAACACGAGATGAAAGGAGGAAGCAGGGGAGAGACACTGAGGTGTCTGTGACCATGAGGACAGCAGCCCTGGGGGAGAGGCAGCAGCTGGGGCAGTGGGCGTGCCCACAGGGGGCTGGATCATTTACTTTTTTAGTGATCAACCCCTTGGAAAAAATCTCTCCCTCTGGTTACACATCTGGTCTTTGTGATTTGTGAAAGATACTTCCTAATCTTTTTTGACAGCCAGTGATTTTTGCCACAAGTACCTTCTGAACCGAGGAGCTGGCTGTTGACTCCCTGAAGAGCAGAAACGAGGGTCTCAGAAGCCCCCAGCCCTCCGTGTGACATGGATGGTCACCATGGATGGTCACCTGGACTGTCACCATGGACCAAACTGCTCTGCGAGGCTCCCACCAGGGAGGAGGCGGCTGCTGTGACAGGGGACATGCCATCTCTAGTGAGGTGAGGGGCCAGAGGAGACGGGCTGGGCACCTGGAGCTCAAGGAAGCAGGCGCCCTGCACTTGGGCAGAGTGCTAGGTGGATGGGATGCCCTCTGACCCTGGGGGGAGGCGTGTCCTAGTTCAGGGTCTGGCTGGGGAGGCCTCGGAACAGGCAGGTCTTCTCATGCAGCAGAGCTGTGCTTGACAGAAGTAACAGCAGTTTGTCCATCACTCTGGGACAGCGTCTGTTTTCCCGTTTTCTCAAGACGTCCAGAGAGAGGCAGTCTGGGGCTGGTGTGGACGCCGAGTGTCTGCTCCTCCTTCAGCGTGAGCTTCTGTCTGGCTTCCAAGGGTACTGGCTCCGTGGCCAGACACTCTCCGTGCTCCAGGAAGGGAGAAAGAGCAGGTCAGGGCAGGGGGTATCTGCCAGCCAGGCCCCTTTTCTTAAGAACATAATGGCTTTATTAGAAGGGCCACTGAGTGGAGTTCCATCTTGTCTCCCTGACAGGTCATGGCCGTCCCAGCTGCAAAACTTCTTCTGTTGGGAAAGGAGACAAGACAGCAGTGAATTCCCACAGGATCCCGGCCACATCCTCTAAACACAGGCGCTGACTGTCACTTCATGTGTCATTACATAACGACGTAGATATACCAGTTATACATCTATGTTATATTCTCTGTGAGGATCCTCTAGTAAGTGCTGTGTGCTCAGTCGCTTCAGTCGTGCAGACTCTTTGTGACCCCCTGGACTGTATTCCACCCGGCTCCTCTGTCCATGGGATTCTCCAGGCAAGAATACTGGAGTGGGTTGCCATTTCCTTCTCCAGGAGATCTTCCCGGCCCAGGGATCCAACCCATGTCTCCTATGTCTCCTGTGTTGGCAGGCAGATTTTTTTTACCACTAGCACCACCTAGAAAGCCCTTAGTAAGTTCTACTGACTAAAAATCTTTGCCAACCTCAGTGGACCAGCGTGGGGGCTCCACAGGGCAGGGGGCAGGGCTCTCAGATGTGCAGGCAGTGCCGTTCTGGGTGAGGGTTGCCCATGGTCCAGAGGGGAGATGGGAATGACTTCCAAGGCTGCTATTCCTGAGCCTCTGAAAATACAAAATACAGTCATAAAATTATTTGGTTTTCCATTTAGCACAACCTAGAGATGGAGATGACATTGTTAAATGTGTGGCGTTGCGGGTTTCCTGGTAAAGATGTGACTGACAAGCAGACAGAGGTTTGGAAAGTGCCGTTGACTCTGTCGTTGTCGTCCCTCAGCAGCCAGACCAGGTCTGAACTCAGGTCTTTGGATTCTAAACTCAGGCCCCACGTTGATCCCAGGTGCCTCCCACAGTAAGCATCCTCCATGTCCGTTGAATCCTGTGGGACTGGGAGTTTGGAGCAGTGCTGAGAGAGAAAATGGCAAAAAGAGGGCGCTTGTAGCTTGAGGTTGAAGCTGCCCCCACCGTCCCCAGCTCTTGTGCATCCTTCTGGCCTGGATGTCTGTCCTCTCCCCCACCACCAAGGGCTCCTCCACACGCTTCCCTCTGAGCCTCCAGCCCTGCCACATTCATCTTTAAATGCCTTACTCCTTTTGAAAAATATTCACTGTTCATTGTAAAACTTATATTTTGCATGTTGTGCCTATTTTTTGTGTTTATCTGGAGAGAAGGTCAGATAAGGGATTCAGAGTTAGACAAGATCCCACTCTTCAGAAGTAATCAGTCTACTGACTTGTTGATGAAATACTATTCTAGAATCTTCCTGTGTGTATATAAAATATGCAAATACAGGCAGATAGATATGTACGTAAATAAAGCAATGTTGTATTAGGTCTTGTTTCCTAGCTTTTCGTTCAACGATATGGCATGGACCTCCAATGAACCCGCTCTACATGGTTTTTTTCTGCTGATTGGGAGCTGAGCTGCCTGCTGCGTGGACCTGTTCCCACACACCTGGTCCTGACATGCGTGGACATGGATTCACAAGCCCTCCCATCCATGGGTCAGTGGGGTGGCATGTAGATCTCGTGGGGTGGGGGCAGCACAGCTGTTAGCAGCACAGTTAACAGTGAGGACAGGGGTTTTCACGGGCCGCGTGGGAACACTAAGTCCTGACCGCACTGTTTAGCTTTCCCTCTGGAGAGGGCGGTGCCGCAGACCTAAAGTAAATGCAAGAGACCGAAGTTTAGAAAATATGACAAGAGTTGAAAACCTAAAGCTGGATCACACAGAAATAGCCCTTAGAAGACGGCCGCTGGGATGAGGGTGTATGTATATGTTTCCACGGCCGTTTATGGCTTGGAGTCCTCCAAGGCTGACTCTGAGCAGAGGGCGGGACTCGGGGATGCCCCTGGCGGCGCTGTGGGGCCGGGACTCAGGTGACAGGTATGGAACACACATCCTGAGAGCCCGTTGGCACGCGTCTGTGTCCATTCAGTGTATGTTTCCGGCTGATGTAGATGCCACATGTGGAGCTTGGGACCCTGTGTTGACCCTTGCTGTGTTCCTGGGTTCCTGTGGGTGGAAAAGTCACTCAAACAGTGAAGCAGCTCCGATCGCAAAGGCCAGAGCAGGCATGGGAGGTGGGAGGGACAGCCCAGCTGAGAAGCTTTCTCTCTCCCCCAGCAGCCAGGGAAGGTCTGTTCTCAGGGACGCCCCCCCCGCCTGGGTGGATGGGACATGGGGGTGGCTTTGGGTGGAGAGGAGGACCCTGTATGTAAGCATTTCTGGTGAAGGGCTTTTGGAAGAAAGGGTCTGAGTCCCTGGAGCTCACTGAATTTGTGTGGTTTGTTTTTTTTCATCCTGGTCAAGTCTCAGTGTCGTTTCGTACTTGCGATTGTGCGCTCTTCTTCCTAATGAAGGACCCCCACCTGCCCAAGATTCTGACCCCACAGAACCTGAGGCCCTGCACGTGAAGTTTGGCCAGGGCCACCTGTGGGTGCTGCCGGTGCCTCTCGGATTCCACAGGGTCCGGTCTGGTGTCCGGCTCTGGGTCACAGGCTGGGGAGCCTCCCCCATGAGCTGCTGGAGAAGACGAGCTCCCAGAATGCGCTCCCTGAGCCTTGCCGGGTGGCCCTTTGCTCTGGAGATGCGTTTGCTCAGGATAAGAAAGAGGATGAAGGGGCAGCGTCCCCAGCTCTTCCTGGCAGCCAAGCCAAAGGCAGTGGCCACAGTGCATGTGCCTGTGGGGACCCGCCCGAGTTTGTCTGCAGGAGCGACCTTGGCCCCTGGGCTGAGGGACTGGGTACTCATGGCTACCAGTGTTGGAAGAGGTGGCCTTGCCTGTGGCTCAGCCTCTCCCGTGGCTCAGCCTCTCGGCCCACAGATCAGAAAACAGGTCCAGAGATTCGCTGCTGGGACGGGGAGCAGGGCAGCTGGTTACTGTGTGGACTCTTGCTAGACAGGAACCAGCTGACGCAGGTCCTTTCCAGGCCCACCTCTGAGAAGTGCTGGCTTCTGAGAACCGTCTGGTCGGTTTGCGCTGGGCAGCCTGTGATCAGAAATATATCACAGTCTAATGTAATTATAAGTAAACTGTTTTAGATAAATATTTTATAACGACTCAGTGTTATCCAAGCAGCTCCTTCTTTGCAGGAATTGGCGGGGGGCACAGAGGTGTTTTTAGTGTTCATTTTCTGTTTAAATAAGGTTAAAAATATTTTTTGAAATTTTTACTTAGGGCCAAGAAATAAGCCCAGCTGTAGTGAAAGGTCTTCTCTCCCTCCCACTCTATCTTCACAAGAAGACTTCTGGAGCTCCTGAAGCTGAGGAGCCTGACCGGGCAGCAAGCCGGGCCCAGCCGTCAGGGGCTCTGCACCAGGGCCTCCACTCAGCCCAACGATCACTCTGAATTTATGGAGGATCACACACTTCCCATAAGGAAGACGGTGCCTGTGAGCAGCAGCTCCTGGGTTGTGCTTAAGCCCCTCACCTTCCGTCAGGACAGAGATCTAGGGTGGAAGAGCCTGCCCTCCATCTTCCAGAAGCTTCCAGTCTGTGTGGTGTTCCCTTGGACCCCTAGCTGGGCTTTGGTGGGCAACACAGACAGGGGGCATTTGAGACCCTCTTAGGGACTTGCTTCCACTTGCGTGGGAAGTCTGGCTCTGGTGGCAGGAGAGAGAATTCGGGTTCGGCTGCCTCCCTGGAGCATGGTGTGGAGAGGTTGCTCTGTGTTGGTCTGGTCGCCATGGTAGCCAGCAGCCCCCACATCTGGACATCTGGGACTCCTCACCCAGGAAGAGATAGAGCGGTGGACGTTTCCCAGATGGCAATCTGGTGAGTAATTCGTCCTCTGGGGCTGCGGCTAATTTTGATTGCGAAGTGATGGAGTTTGATTTTCTTACTAAGAAGACATGAATCTCGGCCGCTGAGTGGGAGGAAGTTCTGTGCTGGTGGATCCTCCTGGCACGGCCCTCCGCCTGCCCCTCTGTGTCTGGCCTGGGGGGGGGCAGTGGTCGGGGTGCCCTCCGTGGTCCCATGGGACCAGGCAGATCTGTGATGCCAGGTGACTTGTATGTTGTGGTCCCAGACAAGCAGGTATGTGGGGTCAGGGGAGGCACCCAGGGCACATGGACTCGACCTTTCCCGAACATTCAATGGCCTGTGATGGGGGTGAATGAACTGCTTTGAGTCTGTCCCCTCTTTTATGAAGTGAGGGCCTTAAAGTGTTTTCTGGGTTCATTTCTAGCTGCAAGTCTCGGTGTCTGATTCAGTGCCATGTTCTGGAAGCTTTTTGCTCAGTCTGTGTTATCATCAAAAAAAGGAATCAGTTGTTGGACATTCTTTCTATGCTGTCATCAGCCCAGGGAATTTTCTGGAATCAAGATGACATAATTAGACTGAGCACCAGGAGGTCTGAGTCAGTGACTCAATCTGGCTAGAGGGGTTAAGGCTGGGGCATCCACTTCACGGTCTTGTGGGTGAGCTGGGCCCCTACCTATGCCCCAGGGTGTCTGGGTATCTCTTTCCTTCAGAGTTGGCTCAGTAGACTAACTTTTGAGGTCTCATCAAGTTGTGCCCCAAGTGGGACAGCCTCTGACTTTCCTTCAGAAGTGCCGGGAGGAACTGGAGAACCTGCAGCAAGCAGAGCACAGGGTCCCGCAGTGCAGGCACAAGGGTTGTGCAGGACACGCGAGTACAGCCCACGCCAGCAGCCGGGGCAGTGGGGAGCAGTCACATGTGGCACTGTGGTGTGTGAGAGGACCACGTGCATATACTCTGCGGTGGGGTAGACTGCTCTGCACGGGCTGTGCTGCCCCACGGGACACTGCACACTGCACTCACTGCACTCTACTGTGTTATCTGAGACTGTGCTCTGTGGTGTTCTGTATTATACTACACTGGTGCTAGACCACCCTGCACACAGCACACTGGTGCTAGACCACCCTGCACACAGCACACTGGTGCTAGACCACCCTGCACACACCGCACTGGTGCTAGACCACCGTGCACACACCGCACTGGTGCTAGACCACCCTGCACACACCGCACTGGTGCTAGACCACACTACACTGCACACAGCACACTGGTGCTAGACCACCCTGCACACACTGCACTGGTGCTAGACCACACTACCATTACACTGCACACAGCACACTGGTGCTAGACCACACTGCATACACCACACTGGTGCTAGACCACACTGCACACAGCACACACCACACTGGTGCTAGACCACACTGCACACAGCACACTGGTATTAGACCACACTGCACACACTGCACTCTGCTAGCCTGCACTGTCCTGCTATGCCTCACTGTAGTGTCCCACCCTGCACAGTGCCGTGCCCTGCAGCTGTGTGGTGTTACAGTAGGGAGTGCAGTGTGCAGAGTCCAGTGCAGAGTCCAGACACTGCACAGTGCAGCACAGTGCAGTCTAGTGTACACTGCCGGTCAGGACAGCAGGGCACTGCACACACAGCACACTGGTATTAGACCACACTGCACACACCGAGCACACTACACAAGTGCTAGCCCACACTGCACGTGCTGCCCTGGTGCTACACCACACTGCACATGCTACCCTAGTGCTACACCACACCACACTGCACACACTGCACTGTGCTAGCCTGCACTGTCCTGCTATGCCGCATTGTAGTGTCCCGCCCTGCACAGTGCCGTGCCCTGCAGTTGTGTGGTGTTACAGTAGGGAGTGCAGTGTGCAGAGTCCAGTGCAGAGTCCAGACACTGCACAGCGCAGCACAGTGCAGTCTAGTGTACACTGCCGGTCAGGACAGCAGAGCACTGCACACACAGTGAGCACAGCATGTGTTCACATCACAATAGCGCACAGCACAGCGCAGTGTCCCCAGCCTCCTGCTCTCTCGGCTGCCTGAGCTGGTGAAGCAGGCCCCTCCTGGTGCCCCGTCTGCTTATATGAACAGCCTGCTTTCCATGTGTCTGCATGTGCCTGTGATGGTTCCTTCCACCCCATTTCCTGAATAAACATGAAGAGTTGGGTCAGAAGGGCCTTCCCACAACCTCTCCAGCCAAGGTGGTGGGAGCTGGTGGGGTCCCAGAGCCAGAGAGGGGCCCAGGGCCTGGCACACAGGGCCACGTCCCACCCGGAGAACCCCAGGGCCCCTTGGTGGGCCAGGCCCCTCTGGTTCCGCATGGCTGCGGGTGGAGCCCTGGGCGCGGGGAACCCAGATCTGCCGTGTCAGCGGCTCCTCATCAGTCTGCTGAGACCAAAGCCAGCTCTCATGCAAGCATTTCCTGTGCGAACCGCGTGTTTGTTACATTCCCCTGTGTGTTTATGAAGGCTGTGTCAGCCACACTGATTTACATAAACACTGCCAGGCTGGGGTGGGCTCCCCCACCCCCAAGAGCAGTTGAGTACCGACAGCATCCGCAGCTCTAACTCTTATTGTCTAAACAGAGCAGATGTTGATGGAATGAGCCAACAAGAAAATACAACAAAGGAGACTGTTTCGAGGGGGCTTTCGATTAAAATGCGTTCCAGATTGACAAAATGTTAAGATATTAGTGGAATGGATCATTTCAATGTCATGTTTGGCTCCTAGAGACCATAAGGCAAGCCTCATGCAAACTTCTGTAGCTCCTAGGCCGTAAATGCCCAGGGCGAGTGCAGCGTGTCTGTAAGTGAACCAGCCTCACCTGTTTAGTGACTTATCCGCATGTCCCACATCCTGTGTGGCTGCTGTGGGGCAGCCTCAGTCCTGCCAGGACTGCCTGGGACACCCTCTGCCTCCCTCCTCCAGGCCAGGTGGGGCCATGGGCAGAGGAGGTAGTCTGGTAACATTGGGCTGAACAGCAAATTTTTGTAAGTTCCCGCTGATGTGGCTCTCAGAGTCAGATGTGATAGTCCGGGAGCTGTGGTTGCAGATAGCAGACAAAGATTTGATCAATTCCTCATGCTTTACTTCAGGTACCCAGGGAGTAACTTCCAAAGGATGTTGGCAAATCCTGTTGTTAGGTCTTTTGAATCAGTCCAGAAGGAACAGCAGGGTTCATCGTGAGGTACTGTGTGTTCCGCTTGGATATGAAGAGTGAGTCTCCGTACTGTGGGTCCCAGAGAGGAAGCAGCGTGGATTATTGCACCTTTCCCCTTAAGTGAACAATGAGAGGAGCCCTTGGGATGAGCTGTGGGTGCCTTGGGGCCTGGGGGCTCCGAGCTGGTGGCCCCTGGTGGCGGCAGACCACCCAGTCAAGGGCCCCCCTGTTGTTCTGCCAGTGGAATGACTTGTAGGAGTTTACTTCCAGTCCCTTCATCTTCCCATTTTTATAACACAATTATCTTAAACATTTCCTCTGCATACATTTAGAACCGCACCAGACTGCTGTAATTTTTGCTCCAACTGCATAGTATAATATAATATAATACACTCAAGAGAAAAAAAGTTTGGTGTCTGTTCCCACATTTGTGCTTACTGTGTTTTCTTCCTTCCCAATGTCCCAAGATTCCTTCTTTTATAGTTTCCTTTCTGTTCAGAGGAATTCCTTTAGCCAGTTTTTCAGGGCAGGTCTATGGATGACACCTTGCTTGGTTTTCCTTCATCCGAGGGTCTTTGGTTTCCCTTTCATTCCTCAAGGATGTTTCAACAGATGATAAATTCCATTTGTTCTTTTTTCTTTCAGCTCTTGAATTGTGTTGAGCCACTTCCTCTTGTTCTCTTGGTTTCTGAGGAGAAATCATGATCATTTGGGTTCCTTCCCATTATTGATGAGGGTTTTTTTTTTTTTTTCTTTTCCTGGATTCTTTTAAGAGTTTCCTTGGACTTAGATTTCAGGAATTTGATTATGAGATGTCTTTGTGTTGATTTCTTTGGGTTTATCTTGTTTGTGTGTTTAGTCACTTCAGTCATGTCTGACTCTGAGCGACCCCATGAACTGTAGCCCACCGGGATCCCCTGTCCGCAGGATTCTCCAGGCAAGAATACTGGAGTGGGTTGCCATGCTGTCCTCCAGGGGATCTTCCTGACCCAGGGACCGGGATTCCCTTAATTCTTAAATCTATGTATTCTGCGAAATTTAAGATGTTTTCAGCTATTTTCTCTGGGTATTTTCAGCGCCCTCCCCTCAACTTTCTTCTCTGCTTCTGAGATTTCTGTGACACAAATGTTAAATTTTTTGCTACAGTCTGAGCACTGAAGAACTGATGCTTTTGAACTGTGGTATTGGAGAAGACTTTTGAGAGTCCCTAGGACTGCAGGGAGATCAAACCAGTCAATCCTAAAGGAAATCAATCCTGAATATTCATTGGAAGGACTGATACTGAAGCTGAAACTCCAATACTTTGGCTACCTGACATGAAGAGCTGAATCATTAGAAAAGACCCTGATGCTGGGAAAGATTGAAGGCAGGAGAAAGGGATGACAGAGGATAAGATGGTTTTATGGCATCACCGACTCGATGGACATGAGTTTGAGAAATCTTCAGGAGTTGGTGATGGACAGAGAAGCATGGCATGCTGCCATCCATGGGGTCGCAAAGAGTTGGACACGACTGAGCGACTGAACTGAACTGAGTTGAAGCCTATGGGTATTACCTTGTTTCAGTCTGTTTTCTCTGTTGTTCAGATTGGATAAATTCTCTTTATCTGTTCTCTAGTTCGCTGATTCTTTCCTCTGTTCCTTCCATCCTACATTGAGCACGTTCACTAAGTTTAATTTCAGTTATATTTTTCAGTTCTAAAATTTCCATTTGGTTCTTGTTTCCTCTATTCCTTTCAGCGACTTTCTCTCTTTGCTAAGGCTCTATTTTTAATTGTTTCAAGCATGTTTTTATTTGCTCACTGGAGTATTTCTGCGTTGGCTGCTTTAAAGTCTTTGTCAGATCATTCTCACATGGGTCATCTCAGTGTTGGCATCTGTAGATTGACTTTCTTCAGTCAATTTGAGATCCTCCTGGTTGTTGGTGTGATGAGTGAATTTAGACTGGGGCCTGAACCCTGGTTATTATGTTCTGAGCCCTTTGGTTTTTATGTGCTTCCTCTAACACTGGTCCAGCGGGGCCAGGAGGGTGCTTTCTCATTACTGCCAGGTGGGGTGAAGTCCTGGATCCCCACTCGGTCTCTCTTGATACCGAGGGGCATCCTTTGTTGCTCTGGGAGAGGCCCAACTCCCCTGGGCCTCCATGGGTACGTCCCTGGCTATGAGAGGTGGGAATGCCCCCTCATGCCCTTCACTGATGCCATGGCAGGGCAGCCCCATCACTGGCTGGGCTGTGATGAAAGTCCTGTTGTCCCCGAGGCCTCCCCTGGCACCACCCAGATGGTAGAGGGAGGGTCCCTAGGGCTACAGTCCATGTTGGGGTGGCCATCTAGGCTCCTGTGTAATCTCCACTGACACCACGCTGGGGGCCGGGGACCTGGGTGGGGGTGTGTAGGCTCCTGTCTCAGCCTTCCCAGGCATGGTGCTGGGGAGGGACCCTGGCTTTGCCTGTGGTGCTTGGCACAGCACAGTGACTGTTTCCTAAGAGTTCTCTTTCTGGATGGGCTGCCTTTTGTCTGGTCCTTTGCCCAGAAAGAGCTGCTTCTGCAGGGGCTTCTTTATCCATGCCAGTCAGCATTTCCAGGTTACTGGGTTCTTCAGCTCCAAGTCTGTGACGTTCAAGGCAGAAAGAAACCCAGGGATGAGGCGTGGTGCTCCCTCAGGTCCCAAGGTCGCCGGCCAGTCTGGCCTCTCCTCTCACCTCTCAGGGCTTCACGGCCAGTGTTTCCGACATACTGCGTGGGGGCAGGAGAGGAAAGTACGCCGACGCTGTCTTCCCAGAAGCAAGAGACGTGTTATTAACATTTAAGTGTCTTTGCCAAATAGTATAAATTGCAAGTGCAAGGCAGAGAGTCTGGGCCTTTGTGTGCAAATTTGCCACCAGGGCCCAAGGAGGTCACCTCCCGAGAGGACCGGATTCCCTCCTGGCTGCCTGCGGCGCCGAGGGCCTCTTGTTGGAGGCACTTAGTTTGCACAGACTTGATTTATGTTGGGTTATTCTGGGTCCCTTGCATTGAATTTCATCAGGACGGCCAAGGTGGACAAAAGTGAACATAAAAGCTGCTGCACAGGGTGGTGACTTTCTGGAGCAGGGAGCCCAGGCTGGCAGGCTCCAGGAAGGGCAGGGCCTGTCTTCTGAGCACGGCGATTTCACAGTTCACATCATCAAGCAGAGATGGGCTTAAGTGGCTGTTGCTGGAAGAGACACATTAGTGGATTTCCTGCGCCACCTCGTAAGGAGGGTGAACTCGAGCCTCTCAAAGGCACGCGGGTCCTGGCGGGCGGGTGGGCGGCTCCGTGCTCAGGGATCACCATAGAGACAGATGCTGCTGCAAAGTACACAGAGGAAAACGGGGAGTGAGTGCCCGCGTGTGATGAAGTGTCGCCAGATTTCCCGAGAGACAGGAAGTGGTGTGAAGACAGGGCACCTACTGACGTCTCTTGTAATGGGCCCTCGGACCCAACTTTTCCATTCGTGTGTTGTTTCTGACGAGGGATAGAAATGGAAACTATTTTTGGATCCAAACCCTGGACAGATTTTGGAGTTCAGATTCATAAAAGGAAGACTAAGAGCTGGTTAGAATAACATTAGAAACACAGATTATTTTAAAAGCCACGGATCCATCAGCCCCGCGACAAACACGGCTTCAAACTACCACCTACTCCACTGGGACGCTTCACCAGCCAGAAGACTTACCCTTGGCAGGTAGATGTCTGAAGGCCCCCATCCAAGCTGGCTCTGCTCGTTGGTGACATGGAATAAAGCTTTCTGGAGCCACAAGTTCCTCTGGTGTTCCAGAGCCCGGCCATGGTCTGGCCCAGAATAGGTGCTCAGTCGTGTTTATGGAGAGAATTGGCTGCACTGGGCACCTTTGCTCCACACCCCTAAATCAATAGGAAGGTTGGAGTCTATTTATATTTGGCTCTTAAAGTTGGGTTGGCCTTCAGATGAGCAAAGACATTTATTCAAGTTCAAGATTCTACGTTTCTTTTGCAAATAAGATCTGAGTTTGGAAATGACCTTGCATTATGGGATGTTATGGCTTGGTCTTAGAAGAATATTAGACCATGGACAAGCCAGCGTGTAGACCTAGTGCTCCCTTCTCGGCTGCTCTGCGTGTGTCACTGTTTGCCCTGACACGTGAGAGACTGTGTTAAGTCATGTTCCAGCATCTTCTTTTATCATGTGCCTTATGGTTTAGGTTGAATTGTGTGTGTGGAGGTAGCAGTCCTTGTTGTGTGTCAGTTAGAATTGGGTTCAACCAGGGATGGGGGCACCACCTAGTGTCACAGACGTGACCACACAGAGGGCTTGTGTCTCATGGCTGTACCTGCTATGAGAGCGGCTGGGGGCACGGAGGGTTTGCAGCTGGGCACGGGGTGTGTTGCTGCCCCTGGTGAAATGGGATTATGTGGATAAAAAACAAGAGAAGGCCCTTAGGTGGACGGTCTGCACTCTCTGCTGTGTGCACTCGGTGCTGGATCCTTTCTTGTGGTTTCTTAGGTCCTGCTGTGTGGGCCTCAGTGGGACATCTCTGAATGTGCCTTTCTGATCAGCCAAGACGGGAACAGGAGCTTGTTTGCACAGCTGTATGTCAACATCAGGCTGAGAGAGAGAGGTCCTGGGGACATGTGTTCTGAGAGAAACAGGACCTACCACACTCGACACCATGCCCTGGCTCATGTAAGCAGAGGCAGGAGGCGGCACTGGGAGGCATGTCCCTGATGACACTCGGGGCCTCTGACTCCAGGCTGGAGGAACCCCAAAGGAGAGAGGTGTCAGGAAGTGGTCCCATGCTCCATCCCAGATCACTAAGTCCTGCTGGTACCATCCAATCCCATCCCACATACTTCTGTGACGAAAATACCTGCTGTGCTCACTAGCTCTCTTGTCCACTTTCACCCCCCATGGCTTCCAGCCTTCAACATGAAATGGCATGGCCCAGGAGGTCTGCCACAGCTAAATGGAAAGAGATTGTTGGCTATTTAGATCAAATAATATGGTCTCTTATAGCTATAAGACATGCAAAGACAAGGCCATTGTGCTTTTGTAGATTTCAGATTTGCATGTTAGATGAGAATCTATATTTTTAAATTGCTATGATGGGAAAAATTAGTGCTAATATTATTGAATGCTGAAAATCTATAGTTTAAAGCTTTATACATACAACTATGCGAACGGCCTCCAGATGTACTGGCTTAAACCAAGCACCATTCATCACTGATCACCATCTTCTAGGTGGGGGTCCAGCTAGGCTGGTCTTGGCATGGCTTACTCATGTGTCTGAGGTCAGCTGGTCCAGGAGGGCTCCATGTGGATGTCTAGTGGTTCACCAGCTGATGCCCAGGCCCCTGGAGAGTCATCCCAGGGCTGTAGGTGACCTGGGAGGCAGGGATGGGCTGCTGGCTGAGCCTGTGAATGAGACACGTTCAAAAGCATGAGGAAGTGGTTCAGTCTCGCCCAGGATGGGCGTGGGGGTGGTGGGTGGGGATGGAGGGCTTGGCTGTGGAGAGTGTGATCCCCATGTGGAAACTAACCCCAGGGTTGGGATGCGCTGCACACCTTCCTGGCTGGGCCCTACCTGCCTGATGATGCAGGGACTTTTCCTCTCCCTCGGGTCTGTCTGTTGGCACAAGGCTGTTTATTTACCAAGCGCTCAGTGAGAACTCCTGTGCATTTCCTAAGAAGATTGGGGACTGAAGGGTTAGCACTGCTATTTTTGTCTTAGCAGCACCACGCCTTCAGTAGGAGAGGTGCTCGGATAGGTGAGTGCGCCCCTGACCACAGTCTGTAGGGAGCTGGGCCAGTGTAAATGGACCAGGAGACTCTGGGCCTCAGAGAACTTGCAGCCAAAGTGAAGCTAGAGATGAAAATGAAGCTTCTCTGAGGAAAGGAACTTAACCACCATGAATTTCACTGCAACATCCTGTGATGAAGTTTATCATTGAAGCCAGAAAAGTGAACCCAGTAGTGAACCCCAAAGCTGCCAGAAAACAGAGCCTGGTGGCAACGTGAGTTTGGAACATATCCGGTTAAGCAGGGTGGTGCCTTTTCTGCCGATGCTCCTGTCCACAGGTGGTTGTGCCTTCCCAGGAGGGGACATGGGATGTGGCCTTGGGTCAGAGATGGGTGTGTGGGCACTGGGTCAGCCAGTCTGCTTAAGTCAAGGGTGTCCGTCCTCCAAGTGATGTGGCTTCAGACAAGTTCTTTGGTCTGAGCCCTGGTTTCCTCATCCGTGAAAGACACACAGTCACAGCACTTGTGGATGGAAGGTTGTGGGGTCAATCTGCGTGCTTACTCCCTGCCTGGAGGTGGACAAGCTCCCTGAGGGGTGAGTGCTGAGTGGTGCACATTCTCTGGAGTGCCTGTGAGTGGACACTGGGCCGCTCCATCTGTGAAGCCTGGCGGAAGAGCTCGATGTGGTTGGTCTGCAGTGAGGGCTCAGGAATGTCGCTTGGTGGCTAAGTGGGGGGGTGATGGGTGTGTGGGGGTCATGGGTGCTTTACTGTATCGAGGCAGGAAGCAGAGGGGGCCTTCTTCCGGCTGCACTGAACTCACCCTCCCTGGGCTGCTTGGTCAGAGAGCCTATAAATTCCTTGCCACTTAAGTAAGTCTGAGTAAGGCTTTCTGTTTCTGGCCAGCGCCTCTGTGGACAGAGCATGGGGCAAAGTGGCTGTGGGAGCGGCTGGGTGCAGACGCAGCCCAGCTTCCTGGCCCAATCTCCATCCATCGCCTGACCTCTGCTTCTCAGTGCCTCGGCACGGAACCTCTCCTCTACCCAACCTCACAGTCCCCCCAAGGTACAGAGCAGAGGAAGGTGGGGAAACACCGGGGAAGTAGGTGAGCTCTGTGCATGCAGGGGAGACACATTTATACAACAGTGGCACCTATACCACTTCTTGATGTAAAGCTGGTGGTACGTGATTTTTGGCTAATGCTGAAACAAGGATGTAGAAGCCAGCTGTCAAACTGTAAGAACTGGTTTATAATCCCAAAGCTCTAAATTCTGTGATGCTGTAAGTTTCAGGGCTTATCTGTGGATTTCTACCATTCTGGAATACTGTACCATCTTTAAAATGCTATAGCCCTGAGTATTTCGAAAGTTACTCTGAAAAGTACTCATGTATAGACAAGGAACCTCAATGCTGGTCATTTTATCTTATCTTTTCAGTCTTCACACTTTGTAAAACATTAGTCCTCACTCATCATTGACCAAAGAGACCAGATAGTACTCGACAAAAAGGAGTGAAGTATTTATTTCAAGAGAACTAGAGAGAAGTGTTAAATAAAGTATTTAAGGAGAACTAAATAGTTTGACAAATAGTGTGAAAAAGGAAAGCACCTACAAAACATAAGAAGAAATTTGGCAGGGACTTTATTTTTTTTTTTTTCCATTTATTTTTACTAGTTGGAGGCTAATTACTTAACAACATTGCAGTGTTTTTCGTCATACATTGAAATGAATTAGCCATGGATTTACATGTATTCCCCATCCCGGTCCCCCCTCCCACCTCCCTCTCCACCCAATCCCTCTGGGTCTTCCCAGTACACCAGGCCCGAGCACTTGTCTCATGCATCCAACCTGGGCTGGTGATCTATTTCACCATAGATAATATACATGTTTCAATGCTGTTCTCTCGAAACATCCCACCCTCGCCTTCTCCCACAGAGTCCACAAGTCTGTTCTATACATCTGAGTCTCTTTTTCTGTTTTGCATATAGGGTTATCGTTACCATCTTTCTAAATTCCATATATATGTGTTAGTATACTGTAATGGTCTTTATCTTTCTGGCTTACTTCACTCTGTATAATGGGCTCCAGTTTCATCCATCTCATTAGAACGGATTCAAATGAATTCTTTTTAATGGCTGAGTAATATTCCATGGTGTATATGTACCACAGCTTCCTCATCCATTCGTCTGCTGATGGGCATCTAGGTTGCTTCCATGTCCTGGCTATTATAAACAGTGCTGCAATGAACACTGGGGCACGTGTCTCTTTCAGATCTGGTTTCCTCGGTGTGTATGCCCAGAAGTGGGATTGCTGGGTCATATGGCAGTTCTATTTCCAGTTTTTTAAGAAATCTCCACACTGTTTTCCATAGTGGCTGTACTAATTTGCATTCCCACCAACAGTGTAAGAGGGTTCCCTTTTCTCCACACCCTCTCCAGCATTTATTGCTTGTAGACTTTTGGATAGCAGCCATCCTGACTGGCATGTAATGGTACCTCATTGTGGTTTTGATTTGCATTTCTCTGATAATGAGTGATGTTGAGCATCTTTTCATGTGTTTTTTTTTTGTGACAGGGACTTTAGTGAAACTGGAACTTTAGTGATGAGAGTAACAACCCATCTGCGCTGGGGAAGATGCTCTCCATGGGTTTTGAGCTTCTGTGGGTCTGGCTGGGACACGAAGGACCAGGCTCCAGCTGGGCCACTTCTCTGTGTGGGGGTCCCTGTGAGTGATCTCAGCGATGGGGTGGGGTCTCCTTCCAGGACAGAGGGGGACTGCAGCAGGTGGGCCCCCACGCTCCGGGGTCTCAGCCACCACACAACCCATGGCACATGGACAACCTTCCCTCCACATCCTGTGTGGTCCTGGGGAACTCCAGGGCCACCGCTGGGCCCCAACTGTTGGAGGTGGCCTCTCTAACCCCAGAGTGCAGATCTTCTCAGTATGAGTGGGATGGAGATGTCTCAGGATGAGAAAGCAGCTCCCCAACTCTCCAAGTTTTGACGGTTTCAGAGACGTTGTGTTTGGTTGATTTCCATGAAAGCCTCCCTGTGCTTTGTCGGCATCTGTGGGCTCCTGGTGTCGGTCGCCAGCAGAGGGAGCCCTGTGATGGACGAGCATCCCTGGCGGTGCTGGCTGAGCCTCACACCTCGCACCGTTATCCCCCTGAGGGAGCCGGGTATGAAACACTGGCCTCACTGAGGGGCTTCAGGCATGAAGGTAAGAGCGTCACATTTTCCAAGGGGACCTCCCAGGAAGGGGGAGCAGGGGAGTGTACGTGGCCTTGTGTCAATAAAAGATAATTCTGAAGTTGATAGCCCCCGACTCATGAAAGGAGTGGACCTGCATGCAATAGCATATCTATCTTTGAAACTCTGAAACTTTCTCTCCTGTGACTACCCTGCGTGCTTTTAAGAAATGAGGTCCTATCTGGGGACTATCTGACATGTACTATGTCTAGAACTTCAAAGGGAAGCACAAGCGGGTCCAGGCATGCTGCTCTGATAGCTCCTGTCAGCTCCCTGTCGCCCGTCAGCTCTTCAGGTCACTGGAGTGTCCAGAGCTGACCGTCCACCCGAGGCTGGACCAGTTTCCCAGGAACAAATCTCAACGTCAGCCTGTGACAACCTCAGAACCTTCAGTTGGCTTATATAATAAAGTTTCTCCATGTGGAAGCACAACAGAAATACGTTCTTTGAAACAGAGAAAAGCTGCAGTTCAAAGTTGCATTTAAACATTGCCATATGCTACTCTCTCAATTTTTCCGCCCCCGACATATATACGTTACCGTGTTTAAAATAGATAGTTAGTGGGAAGATGCTCTACAGTGCGAGGGCTTAGCTCAATGCTCTGTGATGATCTAGAGGGTTGGGATGGGGTGGGAGGGAGGTTCAAGAGGCAGGAGATATATGCATACGTATGGTTGATTCACATCGTTGTATGGCAGAAACCAACGCAACATTGTAAAACAACTATATTCCAATAAAAAGTATAAAAAATTGCTGAATGGAGGGAAACTGAGTGGAAGATTAGTAATGATAAAGGGTGGTGATAATCATGGCCATTTCAACAACATCTCTCGTCACTTGGAATTTCTTCTGAAGCTGGGGGTCGTGTGGGTTGTGCATTGAGGTTACTCAGCCTCCAAATCTGGCTTTTTTACTTCTGTCCTGGGACAGCAGCATGACCTGGTGGGTGTAACACGGGGTCTCTGTCCGTGTGCCTTTCCATTTCATCATTGCTTTAATCCCCACCCTCTCCCTCTCGATTGTCGTTACCACCATCTTGCCTGAAAGCACCCTGCAGGACTCAGACAGTCCAAGAGTAAGAGGAATGAGAAAGTGCCCCTTGTCCCCAAGGCAGCTCTGCTCTTCTTGGAAGAAGATGTGTCAGAGGAAGTGATGTCATCAGATCTGACTTTCCCA
Organism: Odocoileus virginianus; assembly: GCF_023699985.2. Taxonomy (NCBI): domain Eukaryota; kingdom Metazoa; phylum Chordata; class Mammalia; order Artiodactyla; family Cervidae; genus Odocoileus; species Odocoileus virginianus. Next base: position 17,383,855 of record NC_069688.1, read on the forward strand.
CATAGTGTTATGAGTAAAGGGTTATTTCCCTAGTAGAGGGCTTATGCCTAAAGCTTGAAGGAATGCTTAGACTCCCCATAGAAGCCATGAGCTCTATGGCTCAGAAGCCATGAGCCTTGGCGGCACCTGCAGGTCAGTCAGTGGGGGCAGTTCAGCGCTGGCTGCACCCTGCCCACTGCTGTCTGATTTGTGCAGATGAGGCAGCAGCACTCTGAGAGGCTCTGGTCTCAACCAGGAACTCCAGGAGACCCTGGTGGGGCTGGTGGTTCAGCCAAGGTGTGGGTGGTGTGGCTGCCAGGGAGAGCCATGAGGCGCCTTGAGTCCTGGGCAGCTCAGCTACTGAGTGAGTTGCTGGAGGGTCTGGGGTGGCTGGTGTTGGTTTTATACGGACACCTAGAGGGAATCAGGCTGCACAGATGTGGAGGGTCAAGGAGACAGGGAGGCCCCTCTTCTGGGTGGAGAATCTTCTGGGAAACTCTTGACTGCAGGCGAGGAGGAGGAGAAGGCATCCTGCGAACACAGTGAGTAAGTCCCACGCAGGTGGTGCTGCACTGGGTCCTCCCAGTGAGATACTTGGGGACTCAGGGCTGCCCTTGGGGCTCCTGAACCTGCATATGGCTGTGCCCATCCCATGCACCAGGCAGGCCACCACTTCCTGGCGAGCCACCGTGATTTGACGAGAGTTTTTTTTCTCTGAACCTCATTGCCTCAACAGTTTCTGACATTTCCCACTCCTCTTATTTTTATAACCCAAAAGATACATTTCCCTGTGTGTGAGCAGATGTGCGTGTCTGTGTGTGAATGTGTACATAAGTGCATCTGTGCTTGCGTGCTTACACACGTGTACATGTGCCTGTGTGTGAATGTCCACATATGTGTGTGCTTGTGTAAATGCACACATGTGTGCATGTGCATGTGCCTGTGTGAACATGTGCCTGTGTGTATACACATGTGTGCATGTGGAAATGTACAGAGCAGTCAAAGCAGGTGGCTGAGGTGGGAAGGAGGTACTGGACAACAAAATGCTTGAGATGCTTGATGCCAGTTAGAACTTGAACAATTAAAATCATGCATAGAAAACTAGTACAGCCACTATGGAGAACAGTGTGGAGATTTCTTAAAAATCTGGAAATAGAACTGCCATATGACCCAGCAATCCCACTTCTGGGCATACACACCGAGGAAACCAGATCTGAAAGAGACACGTGCACCCCAATGTTCATTGCAGCACTGTTTATAATAGCCAGGACATGGAAGCAACCTAGATGCCCATCAGCAGACGAATGGATGAGGAAGCTGTGGTACATATACACCATGGAATATTACTCAGCCATTAAAAAGAATTCATTTGAATCAGTTCTAATGAGATGGATGAAACTGGAGCCCATTATACAGAGCAAAGTAAGCCAGAAAGATAAAGACCATTACAGTAGACTAACACATATATATGGAATTTAGAAAGATGGTAATGATAACCCTATATACAAAACAGAAAAAGAGACACAGATGTACACAACAGACTTTTGGACTCTGTGGGAGAAGGCAAGGGTGGGATGTTTCGAGAGAACAGCATCGAAACATGTATATTATCTATGGTGAAACAGATCACCAGCCCAGGTTGGATGCATGAGACAAGTGCTCGGGCCTGGTGCACTGGGAAGACCCAGAGGGATTGGGTGAAGAGGGAGGTGGGAGGGGGGATCAGGATGGGGAATACATGTAACTCCATGGCTGATTCATGTCAATGTATGACAAAACCCACTACAATATTGTAAAGTAATTAGCCTCCAAGTAATAAAAATAAATGAAAAAAAAATAAAATCATGCATAGATAAAGTTTTAAACAAAACCCAGAAAGTCAGAGAGTGGTAAGAGAATAATGCTAGCCATCACCTGACCACCCAAGCTGCACTCTAGAAAATTTCAGGGCTCCGGACAGTTACACAGCCTATATTTATCTGTTCCCAGAGTGAAGGCTGGTCTTGGCTCAGGATGTGAGTAGCCCCAGGCCACCTGGGGAGCCCTTCTCCTCTGGGGCCTGAGTTCAGTGTCTCTCCATGGCTCACAGCAGCTGCATCATTAAACTAACCTGGCGGCTGAAGAGAAAGATGAATCTACACTGAGATTAATGATAATGCACTTGGATTTACATAACACGTCAAGTCAGGAGGGATCCTTGAGTGCCCTGTGAGCTGCCCGCCCCACCCGCCCCACTTCTGTTTAGGCCGCTCACAACCTGGTCCAGGGACGCGTTGTTGAAGAAAATCGACTTTGTCCGGGAAAGGCCGTCGCCTAGTTCAGAGTGTTTTGTTGTGAGGTTTCGAGAGGTTGAAGCTCTCCTGTTCCTGTCCTGCCTGGAGGGGTTGATGTTTGTTGGGCTGGGGAGGGGGTCCGGGGTGGGATGGGGGCTGCAACGGCCTCTCTGACCTTTTCCCTCAGGAGGAAGGGGAGTGAGGACCGGCCGGGCAGATGGGTCCCTGATCAGTTTCCCTATTTGAAACTCCCCTGGTTGGAGTCAGGGCCACACAGCCCAGCATCCAGCCTGCCTCTGGGCCAGACCCTTGGGCCACAGGGTGAACAAGTGGAGCACGCTGTAGGCACATGGGCCTTGCAGGTGCAGGAGGGTTCGGGGGTGGGGGCGTGGTCACTGGGGAGAGAAGGGGAGGGTCTCCCGGCTGCCTGATCGGCAGGAGGAGACAGGAACCCACGCACACATGGATGTGCAGCAGGCAGGCTCTGGGTCCCCTCGGTGGGATAGGTGGGGAGACAGCCCACACCCTGGGCTGTGATCTCATGAGCAAAGCAGGACCAGGCCTGGCCAGGAATGTAAGGAAGACCTCCCAGGAGCACCCAGGGTGCACAGGCAGGGCCTGAGGCCGCTGATTCACTCAGTGGGAAATCTTCTCTGAGTCATTCCTGAGTCAGTGTTCCAGGACATGGCATGGGCTGTGCAGAGGACCGGGAAAAGTGGGAGACGGGCCCCTCTCCTCCTCAGAGGGCCTGGTGGACGATGCCCCCCTGTGGGTTGGACTGTGGGGTTTTCCTTCTGCCCATCCGATTCCCCCTGGGAGAGGAGTCCAGCTGCCCGCCTCCCCTGCAGGCTTTCTTGGGTACTGTGTCCTGAGATGCTGGCCAACTTTGCCCCATGGGGAAACAAATGCACACCCAGTAGCCTCTCTGCCCCAGGGCGACAGAAGGAGTGGGCCCGGTTGGTCTCCGTCTCAAAGACGCTGGTCAAGGGGGGTGGGGTAGCCTGTCTCCTGACTTACTGGTCATCTCAGGGGAAGGACTGAGGTGGAAACTTTTTACTGGTCCTGTCTTCAGTCAGTCAGGTTTTTCTTAGTTCTTTTTGTCTTTGACATTTCTTTTCTTTAAAAATTATTTATTTATATTTATTTTACTTTTGGTTGCCCTGGGTCTTCGTTGCTGCACAGGCTTTCTCGAGTTGTGACGAGTGGGGCGACTCTCTAGTTGTGGTGCATGAGCTTCTCATTGCAGTGGTTTCTCTTGTTGCGGAGCACCGGCTCTAGGGCATGCCAGCTTAGGAGTTGTGGCACACAGTCTTAGTTGTCCCACGGCATGTCGGATCTTCCCAGACCAGGAATCAAATCCGTATCCCCTGCATTGGCAGATAGATTCTTATCTACTGTACCACCAGGGAAGTCCTATTCCTGTCTTTTTTCTCCCTTAAATAAGGACATATTCTTGATGTCTTGTTATGTAATAGTGTGATGTGCTCATTACTGGCAGGCATGTAACTAGGACACACAGCAGTAATAGTTCTCAGAGTGATTTGAAAAATGGTCCAGGGACTGTGGAAGTTGGACACTGCAGATCACAGGTGTACGTGGGATGGTGGTTATACTTCCCAGGGGCTCTCTTTCCTAAAGACTAGCAGCCCTTGAGATCAGGGAAACTCAGACTCCAGGACACTATTTAGATTCAAGCACAAGTCAGGTCAGTTGCAGACTGGCACTTTCCTGGGACATCACTCCGCGGTGTATGGACACAGGAATTTCACAGTATACTGCTCCAAGTATCCACAAGTCACATAAGCAAGTTTCCTAAAAAAATTTCTAAAATATTTTATTTTCTAAAAAATGAGTTTTCTACATTTCTTGACTTTCTATGTTTGAATTGTGACTATGTGACTAATCTTATCCATACAGAGAAGCATTAATATCAAGAACACCCTCTGTGGTAACTGGGCATATGCATGTAAACTTCCTGTCACCCCAAGTAATAAATGTCTTTGTAAAAGCAAACGCCGTGAAGCGTGTCCTAAGGCTCGGATTTACTTCCGCGTCTTCGCTCAGTGCTGTCACTCTGTCCCAGCGGAAGAGGCGCGGTCCTTGGCTCACATCGAAGCTGCACGTGGAGATGCTGGTCCTTGCGACGAAGGTCGCGCTGAGCTGGGGGGAGGAACTCAGAGCGCAGGCCTGTGGACTGTGGAGCTGACTTTTCATCCGCGCGCCTGGGGTCTGCCTTTCCCGCCCCCAACCCCCCGCCCCGCGCGCACCTGCCCGCCCACCCGCTGCATTCCGGGCTCGCGGTCGCGAAGCTGTTCTGCAAACAGGAGTTGGACTAAAAGCCAAACCCGCCCAGCAGCTCGAGACTCGGAGCACCGACCGCCCGCAGCCCCTTTTCTAGCAATCGAGACGTTTACTAGGCTTCACGCAGCGTTTCCAAGATTTTTTTCCTGCTCGTCGTACAGAAAACGTGTGTCTATCAGAGTGGCTACCGCCCGGGGCCGCCAAATGTCCCTGCCTCCAGCGGCTGCGCTGCTGGCCGCGGGCCGGCGAGGAGGGAGTGGGGCGGGGCTAGAGCGCTTCCCGCGCGGCTCCACGAATGGATGTGCCAGTGGACCGAGCGTTGGGTTCACGCGCCCTGGGCGCCCCAGCACTCGCCCTGCGCGCCCCCTCACTTGCCCGCGCCCCGGCCCTCACCTGCCCGCGCGCCCCGCATCTGCACCTGCACGCGCACCGCGCCTCACCTGCCGCTTGCGCCCTGGGGCCACACCTGCGCATTGGAGTCCCGCCACCAGTTTCCGCTTTGCGGGAAGGAACCGCAGGGAGAGAGTTAGGAAAGGACGGGGCTGGCTCTTCCTCCGGACCCGGAAGGCAGGGTGCTCGGTGTCCCCACGGGGTCGTGGACCCGTCCCGGGGTGCGTGCAGTGAAGGGGGAGGCTGCGAAGCCACAGCTGACGTCATACAACTGCGGGAGGCACCTGCCCGAAGGGAAGCCTTAGAAGGAATAACGTGTGGACGGACCAGTCTTTTGGAAACACGTTCCTTTGAGACAGAGGCGGCGCGTTCAGGGAAGATTGCGGTTTCCCTGGCTGGTTGCAGGGTGGCATGGGCCGGGGCTTGAATTAATTTTTCTGATAATTTTTAGAAGTATTTCTTGAGTATTACACCTTTCTGCAGTGTTACACAGTTTTAGTATTTGTTCTTATTCTTGTACACAGGAACACCTGGAGTTACTACTGGAAGCAGTCCTTTGTGTGGGAGAGATAACACTCATATTGGTCCAGCTGTGTTAGAAGGCTTGGAGCTTCTTGGCCAGAGATGAGGATGACAGTAAAGCAGCAGGTCTGCATGTCCACCCATGCACACTCCCTGTGTCCAGGCCCCGACAGTGGTGAGGAAGCCTGTCAGCATGGCCTGGCTGGCGTGGCTCTTTGCTTTGTGAATAGGGCTTTGCTGAAAGGAAGGTGACCCTTTTCTCCTGCCTGCCCAGCTGGGACAGTTGGCCCTTGGGCTCACGAGGGTTCTTTCTCCCAGGGGCACATGTGGGCAGATTCCTTATTTTCCTTTCCTGCTTGAAGGAGTTGGTCCTATGACAGGATGACCAGTGTCTGGGTTGTGGCTATGATGGTCTAAGTGGCCAGGGCAGAGAGAGTTCCCCAAGGAAATGTGGCCCTGGGAAGGCTCTGGGAGTGGCTCCCCGCACGGGAGAGCTGCAGGAGCAGGGTTCAGGGGTGAGTGAGTGTGGGGCGGTGGCCACTTGCCAGATGGCGCCTGAGGCTGCAGACCTCCTGTGCGCGAAGCAGACCAAGTCGTGGGCCTCCGTGGACTCTGCCTTCTGTGTGAAGAGACCCTTAAGCCATGCAGGTGATGATGGTGAGAAAAACGGGAGAGATGAACCGGGAAGGGGGCCAGTGTGGGGCACCGGTCAGGGAGAGTTCCCCTGTGGGACGTGGGGGAGTCCATCATGGAGGTGGCCTTGGGACCACGTGGCCCAGACATGGAGGCAGGAGCACGCTGTTGTCCCTGGGGGGGCCACAGGAGGAGGCAGGAAGGCTGCCCTGGTGGCCATGAGCTTGCTGTGGTGGAGGCTCGCTGGCTATGTCTCTGGTGAGATGGGCTTCAGCCAAAGGCTGTGATGCTCTTGTTCCAGCTTTAAAATGTTAAAGTCGTATTGGAAACAGACAAGGAAACAGAGGCTGTGGAGGCCTACAGGGAGGCTGTGGGGGCCAACGAGGAGGCTGTGGCGACAGCATGGGTGTGAGATGGTCCAGCCGGAAGGTAGGGTGGTGCTGAGGTGTGGTGGTGGTCGTTATCCTGCCAGCTGGGGACCGAATGTGTCAGGAGACAGCTGTGGGCCGGGCCTGGCAGAGCCAACTTGAGAGGGTGGGTTGTCAGAGACCCAGGAGCTCTGTCCCCAGGGGTTGAGCATTGGTGGCTTGAATTGGTCCAAGGTGGGAGCATTTACACCACAGAAATGAACAAATCCACAAAGCCAGGCTCTTTCCTCTTGACCGATGGGCTTCTCGCCCATCGTGGGATCAGAGGACAGGCTGGGTGGCCACCCAGGACCGCAGTGACCAGAGGGGTGAGGCTGAGGAGCTCACAGACTGGGGGTCTCAGCTGATGAAGGTAGATCTTCACAGGATAACCATACTTTCCATTCAGGGGGAATCCCGTCCCTTTCGTGTCTGGGATTAAATCCAGCCCTGGTCAGGCACACGTGCCCTCTTCATGAGTGACAGCTAGAGCCGCACCATATTTCTTCCCTTAGGGGAGCCAGGTGTGGCTGCCCATGGGGCGTCTCTACAAACATACCCCTCCCCACACATTCTCAGTGGCCTCTCGTCCCCCCTTCTATCCGACTCTGTCCTCAGAGGACACCAGCGGATCAAATGCTCTGTTCCTTGGTGTTTTGGAGATTACTGTCCAGGGCCTGGCATGGCCCAGCGGGAGTGGCTTTGCACAGCTCGCGATCTGTATTTCTGTGGACTGTGAGGCTAACCTTCCCTCGGGCTGTATGGGCGGCTTGCTTCAGCATCCAGGAAAGTCCCGCTGCCCGTTCGTAGGGGCAGAGCTGCGGCCTCCCTGTGGGGCTAACGAAAACACCCTGGACGATTTACAAGGACTGCCTTTTCTGTGAAGTGTCCAGGACTTTCACCTACTACGCGGTCTGGCGCCGACAGCCCTGGCTGGTGGGGGGTTGTCCCAGCTGGGCGGGAGTGTTGAGGTGCAGATCTGCAGGGAGGCGGCCAGGCCAGGAGCCGGAATCCAGGCGCCATCCCCGTCTGGCCTTGACTCACTCTCTTGGATGGAAACGCTGTATGAGGATTCTGCGGGGATGGGCTGCTGTGGGCCCGGCGAGCCTGGGCTGCTGGTCCTGGTCCCTTGGGAGCATTTGGGAAGGTCTTGATTTTCCTGATTCTGGGGTCGAGAGCTCCTTTCATTAAAGGGTGGGTGGCGGGGGGGGGGGGGGGGAGTGGAGACATGCCCACTTGATGCCAGGGTACCTGTTGGGGGGGTGGGGACGGCAGGGGGCCCCCGCCTGCTTCTCGCTTGGCCAGGGTTGGACCTGGCGGAGCGCACTGACCTGGAATCTGTGCACTGGGGCGGTGACGACCCTGAAAGGAACAGGACCAGAGGAGCCCTGGAGTCTCCACCCGGCTCTCAGCGGGTGGGGGAGGGGGTGGTCGGTGTGAGGGGCTGTGCCTGGATCTCTGGGTGGTTGTGGTCAGGCTGCTCACCACCACCCCGACAGCTGCACACACACTCCCAAGGCCCAGGCCTTTGGTGTCTGAGTGGACACGGGACAGGTCAAGCGTTCCTCTTGGTGGAATGGGTGGGATAGGGGTGGAGGCAGGTGCAATTCCTGCACTGCTGACCCTGGGGCCTCTCAGGGGAGCATGTCCAGGTGGGTAGAGCGTGGGGTGGACAGCTCTGCCGTGGTCGGGGGTCTGGCCCTCCATGGGATGGACGGCTTTGCCCAGGGTCGGGGATCTGGCCCTCTGTGGGGTGGACGGCAGCCCCAGTGTTCTCGAGCAGGAGTTTCCAGCTTGTCTGAGTGGAGACTCAGCCCCGAGAGAAAGTCCAGAAAGCAAGATCCTAGAAAAATATTTTGTATTATTGCCATTTTTATTTCTGGGTTTCATTCTACCTGTATTTAAAGAAAAGATGGCATAAATCTACTGTTTTTGGCAGAAGCATTTAAAATGTCCTCCTCTCTCAAATTAAAAATAGCTTTCACAATTCTCAGGTCAGAACATACATCCTCCCTGTGGAACCATGCTGGTTCCACCCAGTCTGTCATCTACTGAGTCAAGCTCAGCTAGTCAGGGTGGACACAACTGCAGGAAAGATCACCTGGAACCCCTAGCCTCTGGCAGGAATGCAGAGCCTTCTGTGCAGCCTGCAGCCAGTGAACACAGAGAACACCCCCTGCCCCCTGCCCAAGACCCCCCGCCCCCCAACCTCCCACCAAGGGCAGCATCTCACAGGAACCACCCCCACCTCCCACCAAGAGCAGCTTCTCACAGGATTCCCCCACCCCAGTCCCCACCCAAGGACAGCATCTCACAGGCTCCGTGTGACCGGAACGCCACCCCCAGTCTCTGGGTTCAGAGAGGAAATAGAGGACTGTTTTTTTCCCCCATTTCTAACAGCAAGGGGTTTTCCTCATGAGCCATCAGTTTTCTGATTTTTTGACACCAGCTGGGCCGACAACTCAGTTCTGATGCCAACTCCTAGAGGGAGAGCAGACTCTGCGGGTAGGGGCTCACTCACCAGACCCCCTCACTTCTGCCTGGACGACTGCAGATTTGGTTTTTCTGGCCTGATCTGGCCTGAAGCTGCCTGGGGCCACACGAGAGTCCCCTCATTAGCAAGAATTTGGGTTTGTTCAGAAGGGTCCTGTTGTGAGCATGAGAGACACTTCCGTTGCTCAGGAAATTCCAACAGTTTTCAGAGTGCTGTGCCGGGAGCCTAGAAGGGTACCAGATGTGTGTTTCCTATCATACACCCAAACAGAGGCTGCTTCCCTTGCCCAGCGCTAGTCACCATGGAACGAGGCCAGAGCTCTAGGTGAGCTGGTCCTTGCACAGGGGAGGGGTCCTGGGGGCTGTCAGTGTCTCTTCACATTTTCTGTCCTCAGAACATAACTTCTGTTTTTGCACTGACCAGTTAGGCTCTGGTAAAAACAAAGTGTTCCAGCGGCCACTGGAGCACTGGACAAGTGGCTGGTGCCCTGCAGTATTATTATTTATTGAGATGACTGCTTTATTTAGTTCCAGTCAGCTCAAGCCCCTGTGGCTCATGGCTGTGCTGTGAAGCTCTACACACAGACCCTCTGGAGATGACGGGAGACCTCAAGGGGAGAGAGTGCCGCCCCCCGAGTCGGGAGCAGCTGCATACCCCTCATCTCTTACTTCCCTCCCTGGAACTGTAACCTAAAGTGAGGAGACACTGGCATTCCTGGCCGTGCTCAGTGTTGGATTCATCCATCCATCCATCCACTCATCAATCCATCCATCCATTCAATCGGCATCACCAATTCAATGCACATGAACTTGGGTGAACTCTGGGAGATGGTGAGGGGAGGGCAAGGAAGTCTGGTGTGCTGCAGTCCATGAGGTAGCAAAGAGTCGGGCATGACTTAGCGACTGAACATCAACCATCCATTTGACCATCTATTCATCCATTCACTCCTCCCTCCATCCATCCCTCTGTCCATCCATCTTTGAACAAATATTTCTTGAGCATGTTCAACACTTGGTCACATTCAGTGCTTTTCCAGGTACATGAATTTAGAGTCACACAGCAATTCTTAGAATAGTTGCAGAATCGAATTTAGTATAAGAGCAGAGTTAAATACTGAAATTATGTTTAAAAGTTTCCTTCCCAAAGTGATGTCAATCGAGAGGGTGACTCCTAGTGGGAGGAGGTGGGTGAAACAGGTGAAGTGATGCCGTGCGTCCAGTGTTTGAAGGATCCTCCTGAGTGAGATGGCGACTGCCTGCAGTGTGGCATCCTGCACCTGCCGCAGGTGTGAAGTGCTTGTTCAGTACAGGGGCGGGTGGTTCTTAAAGGGGTGTTGGTGATGGAGGGCAGGTTTGGGAGCTACGTGGCTTCCCCCGCGTGGAAGCCTGGGTTAGATGGAACTGAGCAGGGGCCCTGGTGGACCTCAGGAAGGGGAGTGAATCAGAAATCTAATAGTGGAGAAAATGGAGACAGAAGCAGCCGTGAGCCACAGTACCCTTGGGAGGCTGGTGTTTCTCCAGAGAGGGGTGGTGTTGAGGTCAGAGGAGGCTCGGCCAGCTCTGGGCACGCTGCGGGGAGTGGTGCCCAGGGACTGCCTGGAGGAGGTGCTTACTCTGAGCCCAAGCCCCTCCCTGCGTCCCCTTACCCCCGCCTGTCCGGGAACTGGGCCTTGTGGGTGGGAACAACTCTTGCCAAGAGGAGAGCAGCCGGATGGAAGCATAGCTGCACATTTTGTTCTGTGCATGGTGGACAGCACCGGTGAGATGGCCTGTGGCCCTCTGGCCCGTATCTGTGTCATGAGAAGGCACTGGGCCAGGGCCCTTTTCTCTGTTCCTGGGACAACAACAGATTAGCACAGAGCAGGCCTTGTGCACAGAAGAGCCTCAGCCCTCAAATCTGGACATCCATGCAAGAGATGTTGAATGTGGTATACAAATGCACACAGAGATTTATGAGTGTATATAATACATATATAGCATTTGGAATGGAGCACTTCTATATCCCAGCAAAATGCATTTCTCTCTGTGTAGGTGAGAGAGCTGGGTGTATGTGCGGCCTGGGAAGGATTTGTTTGCAGGGAAATTAATGAAATTTTACATTTACATAAATCACCAATTACATGGTCAGCTTCTTTCTAAACCTTTACAAGCTTACATAAATAATTTAATCTAATTGCCTCGAAGCCCCACTGTCTTGGAATTCTACAGCTCCAGCTCCCATTCCAGGGCCCAGGTCACTCCCCTTGGTTTGGGGAACACCTTGACCATGTGCTGGCAGAGCTAGGGTGGGGGAGAAAACGGGCCCGAGCAGACCCAGCAGCAGGGCTGGACAGCAACTAGGGAGTCCGGCTTTGGTCCCAGGTCTGGATGGACACATAGGCAGGGGTGGGGTCCTGTTTGGGAGAGGTTAGTGGGGTAGGCCTGTGGGCAGGTGTGGAGGTGTGCTCCCTGCTGGTGCTGGTGCTGGGGCCCTAGCTTGGGGTTGGGGGGTTACAGGCAGCCATGGGGAGGGGCCTCCAGAGGGGAAGGAGAGGCCTGCAAGCATGGAGGCCCAGTCTTTCCTGGGGGCCGCTTGCCCACCTCTGATTTCAGACTTCTACAGCCAGGCTGCTTCTCTCACACGAAGCCCTTTCCATCTGATTTCTGTCCATTAGGGAATGAAGGCAGTTAGTGGCGATTTAGGAAAATGTTAAACTTGATGTGTGGAAGTGGTGTTTTCCCACCAAGGTCCCATCTGCACACACGCACTTGACACAGCAGTCCGCTGGCGCTTTTAGGACAAGATCTGTGCCTCGTTGCTATTCACCCAGGGAAGCCGCCTGGCTCCTCAAGGAACCTTCACTCAGGGCTTGGCTTGAGTTTTTTCCAGCAGATGGGGAAACGGGAGTTGTGGTGTGGCCACGCACCCCTAGCCGAGGCTCAAGCGGCTGAGATGGGGGGCTCCTGAGGCTGGGGTCCGGGCCCTCTGCCAGCCCCAGGCGGGGTTGCATTCCACAGGCTCCCAGGGAGCCCACACCAGCTCCAGCTCGCTCTGTCAGCACCTGCTGGGGAGGCTATTGATTACGCAGGTCTCTGTGGGTGGCCTCTCCCCCGGGAGCCTGTCCCAGCCACAGCCAAAGCCTGTGTGAGTGAGAACACTCGGCGTGGCTGCAGGAAGTCCAGCTGCATGGACGTGTGTGAACCCCAGGCTGCCTTGGGGTTCCCCGGCGGTGTGGAGCCACGGGTTGCCCGGGTCGAAGGTGGCCCCCTTCCCGAGTGTGTGGGGGGTCTTGCCCTGGGCCTGGCCTGGGCCTGCTCCTCTGGGAAGGGCTCTGCATCTTCTCTATGCAGCCCAGTGGCCAGGCCTTGGACCATGTGGGGCGGATGACGGCCAGTTCCGCAACCCCCGCCCCCTCCCACCACCACCTGCTTGCCGTGGCTGGGATTTCACTGGACTGGGGAGGAATTCTTTCCAAGGAGTCCGTTCTGGAGGCCTTGTCCTTCCTCTGGTAATTTATGAGACATTTGCTGTTGCATCTGGACCCTCCCTCAGGGTTTTGCGTGTTACTGTAAAGGTTTTATTCTCACCCTAAAAGTATAAGACAATTGCTAGTTTTGTTCCAGGAAGCTTATGACTTTTAAGAATGAAGGGTCTTTTCTAAGAGACACGTGTAGCTAGCTGTGTGACCTGAGCGTGTTGTCATCATCTTTCTGGATCTGAGACCACACTTCTGCAAGGAGGCGGCTGTCTAGATCCCGGTGTAGACCCTCCACGCCCTGACGTCCTGACCGCCTCTGCACAGTCAGAGAAACAATGCCCGTTGTCGACCGAGAGTCCATGGAACAAAAATGGCTGGATCAGGTCTTCCTAGAGCAGTGCTGGTGGGGTGGGGAGCCTGGGGAGATGAGCAGCAAAGGAAACAGCAGAAAGAGCACTTCAGATGTGTTGGCAATGGTCTGATCTGGCTGGGCAGAGTTCAAGCCTCTCAGGGCAGGGCTGCTCTCTCTGATCCTGACCTCAGACCAGGGGAGCTCAGAGGGTGGTCAGGAGGCTCAGACCAGGGTGTGGGCTCGGCGAACGGGTTCCTGCTTTAGCGTGCGATAGTTTTCATCAGCTACATTCTGGTTTGTAGCAGCTTGGATGACTTTCCTTAATTCAGGCCTGGTTCTGGGTTCTGACCTTGGGGACAAGGCAGTGGAGGCAGGAGAGGAGGTCAGCCTGGTTTGTGGTCAGGGGCCACGTGGGGACAACAGTCACGGACCTCAGTCCACAGAGAGACCCATGACCGCATGACACCATGAGAAACTACCTGCTTTTTTTCTCTCAGCTCTGAAACCCGTGTGGAGTTTGAAAAACATAGAGCTTCATATAGCCGAAATGTAGAGCTTCATTTGGCCAGTCTTTGAGAATAGGTCTGCTAGTTAAAAATTGTTAATATTCCGTTTTCCTTTGCCTAAGAATTTTGTATTTCCTCTTCCTTCTGCAAGTGTGGTTTCAGTTCAGTTCAGCAGCTCAGTCACTCAATTGTGTCTGACTCTTTGCGATCCCATGGATGGCAGCATGCCAGGCCTCCCTGTCCATCACCAACTCCCGGAGTTTACTCAAACTCATGTCCATTGAGTCAGTGATGCCATCCAACCATCTCATCTTCTGTCAATCCCTTCTCCTCCTGCCTTCAATCTTTCCCAGCATCAGGGACTTTTCCAATGAGTCAGTTCTTCACATCAGGTGGCCACAGTATTGGAGTTTCAGCTTCATCATCCGTCCTTCCAATGACTATTCAAGACTGATTTCCTTTAGGATGGACTGTTTGGATCTCCTTGCAGTACAAGGGACTCTCAAGAGTCTTCTCCAACACCACACTTCAAAAGCATCAATTCTTCAGTGCTCAGCTTTCTTTATAGTCCAACTCTCACATCCATACATGACTACTGGAAAAACCATAGCTTTGACTAGATGGACATTTGTCAGTAAAGTAATGCCTCTGCTTTTTAATATGCTCTCTAGATTTGCAATAGCTTTTCTTCCAAGGAGCAAGCGTCTTTTAATTTCATGGCTGCAGTCACCATTTGCAGTGATTTTGGAGCCCCCAAAATAAAGTCTGTCACTGTTTTCCACTGTTTCCCATCTATTTGCCATGAAGTGATGGGACCAGATGCCATGATCTTCATTCTCTGACTGTAGAGTTTTAAGCCAACTTTTTCACTCTCCTCTTTCACTCTCATCAAGAGTCTCTTTAGTTCTTCGCTTTGTGCCATAAGGGTGGTGTCATCTACATATCTGAGGTTATTGATATTTCTCCCAGCAGTCCTGATTCCAGCTTGTGCTTCTTCCCACCCAGCGTTTCTCATGATGTACTCTGCATATAAGTTAAATAAGCATGGTGACAATATACAGCCTTGACGTACTCCTTTCCCTATTTGGAACCAGTCTGTTGCTCCATGTCCAGTTCTAACTGTTGCTTCCTGACCTGTATACAGATTTCTCAAGAGGCAGGTCAGGTGATCTGATATTCCTGTCTCTAAGAATTTTCCACAGTTCGTTGTGATAAGTGTGGTTTGTGCAAACATAAAATTCTGGTTGACAGTTCTTTCCCCTCAGCACCTGAACATGGTCATGCTGCTTCTTTCTGGTCTTCTAGGTTTCAGATGGGAGAAGGCAATGGCACCCCACTCCAGTACTCTTGCCTGGAAAATCCCATGGATGGAGGAGCCCTATAGGCTGCGGTCCATGGGGTCATTAAGAGTCGGACATGACTGAGCGACTTCACTTTCACTTTTCACTTGCATGCATTGGAGAAGGACATGGCAACCCACTCCAGTGTTCTTGCCTGGAGAATCTCAGGGACGGGGAATCCTGGTGGGCTGCCGTCTATGGGGTTGCACAGAGTTGGACACGACTGAAGCAACCTAGCAGCAGCAGCAGCAGCAGCAGCAGCAACAGCAGTAGCAGCTGGTTTCAGATGAGAAATCTCCTGTTATAAACTCTTGTTCTTTAGTAAATAATGTGTTATTTCTCTCTGCCAGTTTTTAAGATATTTTTCTTCATCTTTAATTTTCAGAAGTTCCATGTTGATGTGCTGGTATGAATTTCTTTGGGTTTACTATTATTTCTCTCATCTTAAATTTGTGTACTCCTCTGGGTTGCCTTGTATTGTGGGATTGGAGCTCAGGAGCTGCAGAACCAAGGCTCCCTCTGCTGTTGGTGGAGGCGGGGGTGCTGGACCCTCCCAGGACAGTTGGGGGAGGGTGAGGCTGGCCCTGCAGGGGGCCTGCCTACCTGCCAGCTACTTGGCTGGGGGAGGGGAACCTGGTGTCCTCTGGCTACAGAGAGAAGAGAAACGTCATCCATGCCTCTCGGTGGCTCTGTGTTGCAGGCTTCTCCTGCCCTGAGTTCTAGACCAAAGGAGCCTGGGGAACCACACTGCCTTTCTCCAAACCTCCACGTCTCCAGTCAGCCCTTCTTTCTTTCTAGGCTTTAGGGTCCTTTTATCATCCTCTGTTTATAATTTCCAGAGTTATCTACTTGCATTTAGAGGATACATCAGAGAAAAGTGAGCTTACCCCATCCTAATAGAGACCCAGAAAGTTTAAGTGGATTTTGAAATACAGAAATTTCCTCTGCATTTGCAATAGAGGTCAAGAATAGCTGCCATGACTGTGGTTTGAGCTGAAATGATGCATTTTCAAGGCCATTTGTGTTGGTATGGAGATCATCTTGTTTTAAATTTTAACAAGAAGTGTATAAAGCATCTTGGTACTGCTTGTAATTCAGACAATGTTAGTTGTTGATGAAATGACTAGGTTGAATTTCTTCTTTTTTTAAACTTTAGTTATTTATTTTAATTGGAGAATAATTAGTTTGCAATATTCTGATGGTTTTTGCCTTACATCAACATGAATTGGCCGTAGGTGTACAGGTGTCCCTTCCATTCTTCCCTCCCCACCCTATCCCTCCAGGTTGTCACAGAGCACTGACTTTGGGTGCCCTGAGTCATACATCAGACTAGCACTGCTTATCTGTTTTACATATGGTAATGTGTATGTTTCAATGTCATTCTCTCAAATCATCCTCACCTTCTCCCACTGAGTCCAAAGGTCTGTTCTTTACATCTGTGTCTCCTTTGCTGCCCTGCCCGTAGGATCATCGGTACCATCTCTCTGGATTCCATATATTTGCATTTTGTGTGTGTGTGCACTTAGTCACTCAGTCGTGTCTGACTCTTTGAGACCCCATTGACTGAAGCCCGCCAGGCTCCTCTGTCCATGGGGATTCTGGTATTTGTCTTTAGGTTGAATTTCTTAAGAAACATTATGAAACCTGCAGCAAGAGCTAGTTTTCAAGGCAGTTCAGTGTTTGATAACAGGGCTTGCAGGTGGTTCTTCTGACCAGGAAGGAGCTCGGGAGCCCTTCGTAGCTGGAGTCCTGTGTCAGGCAGAGGCCTTGGTTTGTTGGTTTTTGTTCCACCACCTCGATTTCCTGGCGGAGCTGCTGAAGGGTTGATGGGTCTCTGGGGACCAGAGCTGGGTGTAAGGTGTGCTGGTTTCAGGCCTGGGCACTGCCCCCGCATGGCTGATCTAAGCCCCCAGAGTGCTGTCATTTAGCAGGGACGTGAAGCGGTGGGCAGAGTGGGCTTCCTAGGTGGGCGGGGCGAGCTGGCCCCAGCAAACTGTTGACCAAGACCCTCCCAGGAAACTCGGCTTCCGTGCCACCCGCGTTGAACAGCTGCCATGGGCATCGTTGTATATTGGAGGCTGTTCACTCAGAGTGAGCCTCCCCTTCATAAAACACACACACGTATGGTAAAGCCGCTTTCTGCACGACTTCAGTTTAATAGAACAGAACAGGGGAAGAAATAAATCAGATTTTTACTTTTCTGCACTGGGCCTGAAAAACCGGCTTAGCCAATCCCACTCTTTTTTTTTCTCCACAAATATTTACTTTTGGAAGGATGAGCCCTGTGCCCCGTGTGATAGATAGGACCACAGATGAAGCAATGTTTCTTTATGCCATTTACAGAAACAGTAGCCCGGTTTGGATCCTGAAAAAATGGCAAGTTTTGTTTTAAATGCCTTTTGTGGTGGCATATGTGAATATTTCAAAGTGATAACGGATCTGCTTCTTTGAAAATCGGAGTCCCTCAGTCAGCAGTGTGTGTCTCATCCCTGCCCGTGAATAGATGCTTGGGGCGGGGGGGTGGGGGTGCCCTGGAGCACGCCTGCTGTGACCCATGTCTTCAAACCTCCTGTTTTCTGTCCTCTCCTGGCCCTCCCCCCCAACGGTGACTGTGCCCAGCACGATGGCACAGACAGCTTCTACATGCTTCCTCTCGTCTTCTGGGGACTCTGGCCTTCAAACCTGGGGTCTCTCCAGCTTTCCTGGGGGTCTGTTGCTCCCCAGGGGTGAAGGCAGAGGTTTCCTGGACACCCAGCCCCTCTGGGTCCCCTCTCACCTCCACACCTTTGTCCCCTCGTCCTGTCAGGGCACCTTCATGCCCCATCCTGAGATCAGAAAGAGTCTGGGGTTGTCAGAGTAGCCCCCTGGGGCATGTGGTCTCGGTGGGGGCTGCCCAAGGGAGGGGTCTGGGGGGAGGTCTGGGAGGGAGGCTGGGGGCCAGGCTGAGGGACGTGTTGGCACACGGCCCCCAGAGCTGCCACGTGGAACCACACACAGCTCTGTCACATCCACCACGTGGAACTTCGATGGGGTTTTAGGTACAGGGAGGCTTCACCTGGAAATCTTCCCCTTGACCAGGCGTTTCTTTAACAAGACACGGAGCTTCCATTTAATAATTGGAGGTGAAAATGCAAATGCTTGGAGAATTACTGCACTGGCTTGAAGGGGTTTGAGTTCCAGGATGAATGTGTCATTTCAATTTCAGAAAGGAGTTAGGAAGACCCTCGGGGACAGGAGAGGGCAGGAGGGCAGTGAGATTCGGCTGTGGTCAGTGACCATTTCTGCCCATCCCCTGCTCTTCTAATCTGCTCCAGGCCAGAGGGATGGAGGGCTACCTCTGTGTGACACTGGGCCTCCTTGGGACTTGGATCACCTTGGAAATAGGGTCACCTTGAGTCTGAGTCTCCTCGGGTCTGTAGCCACCTCAGGTCTGGGTCAGCTCTGGCCTGGGGCTACCTCACGTCTGGGGCCATCTAGGGTCTGGGGCCACCTTGAGTCTGGGCCAGCTTGGGCCTGGGGTCACCTCGGGTCTGGAGTCATCTCAGGTCTGGGGCCACCTTGGGTTTGGGGTCATCTTGGACCTGGGATCACCTCGGGCCTGGGATTACCTCGGGCCTGGGATCACCTCGGGCCTGCCTGGGGTCACCTCAGGCCTGGGGTCACCTTGGGTCTGGGGTCAGGTTGGGCCTGGGGTCACCTCAGGCCTGGGGTCAGGTCAGGCCTGGGGTCACCTCAGGCTTGGGCTCACCTTGGGTCTGGGGCCACCTTGTGTTTGGGGTCATCTTGGGCCTGGGGTCAGGTCAGGCTGGGGTCACCTCGGGGCTGGGGCCACCTTGTGTCTGGGGTCATCTTGGGCCTGGGTTCACCTCGGGCCTGGGGTCACCTTGGGTCTGGGGCCACCTTGTGTCTGGGGTCATCTTGGGCCAGGAGTACCTTGGGCCTGGGGTTACCTCAGGCCTGGGGTCACCTTGGGCCTGGAGTCACCTCAGGCCTGGGCTTACCTCGGGCCTGGGCTTACCTTGGGCCTGGGGTCACCTCGGGCCTGGGCTCACCTTGGGGCTGAGGTCACCTCAGGTCTGGGGCAACCTTGGGGCTGGGGTTGCCTCAGATCACCTCAGGTCTGGGGTCAGGTCAGGTCTGGGGTCACCTCAGGTCTGGGGTCAGGTCAGGCCTGGGGTCACCCCGGGGCTGGGGTCAGGTCAGGCTTGGGATCACCTTGGGCTTGGGGTCATCTCAGGCCTGGGCTCATGTCGGGTCTGGGGCCACCTTGTGTCTGGGGTCATCTTGGGCCTGGGGTCACCTCAGGGCTGGGGTCACCTCAGGTCTGGGGCAACCTTGGGGCTGGGGTTGCCTCAGGTCACCTCAGGTCTGGGGTCAGGTCAGGTCTGGGGTCACCTCGGGTCTGGGGTCAGGTCAGGCTTGGGGTCACCTCTGGGATGGGGTCAGGTCAGGCTTGGGATCACCTTGGGCTTGGGATCACCTCAGGCCTGGGCTCACGTTGGGTTTGGGGCCACCTTGTGTCTGGGGTCATCTTGGGCCTGGGGTCACCTTGGGGCTGGGGTCACCTCAGGTCTGGGGCAATCTTGGGGCTGGGGTTGCCTCAGATCACCTCAGGTCTGGGGTCAGGTCAGGCCTGGGATCACCTCGGGCCTGGGGTCATCTTGGGTCCTGGGTCACCTCGGGTCTGGCCTCTGCCACAGGAAGGCTCTGGGGAAGGTGATTCTTGGGAAAAGCTGAGAGGCTCTAGCAGAGTGAGGCCAGGTGCAGGGGCACTGGACAAGTGTGCACCGCCTGCTGGCGCGGAGCTGGGGGCCCTATGGCCTCAGCCGCCCAAGTAGAGCAGTTCTTGCTGGGACGCGGCGGTCGAGTTGGCCAGGGGCTTCTGGGGAAAGGGAGCTGGTGCAGGGATGCACAGCCTTGCAGCAGGAGGGGCATGGGGAGGGGGTGTGGGGGGACCACAGCCTGCATCCTGGGGAGGGGCTGTAGGAACGCCCACCCCAGCAGGGCCGCCCTGACCCCCCGCCCCTGACATGGGGGATGTGGAGGGTGAGGCCTCACTGGTAGTTTTTCAGGAGCCCAGGCAAACAAACACAGACCCCGCTGCCCAGGGCCCTCTCGGCACGGCAGGACCACTGACTTCAGGACCTGGCTGGTGGCTGCGGGCAGCAGCACACCCGAGAGGAACCAGCACGCAGAGCTCACCTTGAATCACGTTTTTCTCCGATAACGTTTAACGTCAAAGAAAGTGGAGAGGAAATAGGCCCAGGTGAGTCTGACGCAGTGCATTCTCTGGTTGGGGTTGTTTCGGTTTCCGGGACTTCTCCTGGGAGGCTGATCTTATTCGGGACAGTGGGATCCTGTCATTCGGGATTCATTTCACAGTAGAGACCCAGGTTCCCATCCGACCCAACTTCTTCCACCAGACAGAGTAACATGTGTTTCTCATGAAGTTGTATGTATTTATCAAAGATGTAAATGAACAAATGCCATATCCACAGTGTACTGTGTAAATGTGTATCAGATATTTTATACCCGATGGAGAACTTTCTCATCAGAGAGTGGGTGGCGAGTGGTGTCCACACCAGGACCCTGGTCTGGAGAGGAGGACTGCCCCACCCCTGGTGCAGGCTGAGGTCATGGCTCCCTTCTGGGTGGGGGAAGGAGAACAGTCAGGATACTCGGGGGTTTGGGATGTCAGACCCCGGGGGTGGGTGGGCATGTGATCCCTGAGAGGCCCTGTCCCACCCCTGTTACTCTGCCCAGGGTGGGGCCTGGTGGGAAGGCTGACACAGAGCTTAGGGATGCCCCACCATTAGGACTGCTGTTGGGTCTGCTCTTAATTCTCTCCTGTCATCTGGGTCTGTCTGCTAATCAGCCCTGTCTGCTGCTAAGGATCTCCTTCCCAGGGGAGCCCAGGGCCTCACTAAGCTCTGTCAGGACCCCCGCCCTGCCCCGTCTGCTCTCTCAATGCCGTGGGTTTTCTCAGCCACTGCGGTCAGTGCTGTGTCATCCAACTCTCATCTCACAGCAAAGCCATGATGAACCCCACCCAGCACCACAGCATCACTTTCTGTTCCAAGTGCTTTTCCAACATTAACTGGCTCCTCGTGCACAGGCCTGAGCAGGACGACGCCCTCATCAGCCTCCTTTGCAGATGAGGGCGTGGAGCCCAGGGAGGCCCCTCCGAGGGTCAGAGCCACAAAGCCAGATGGGCACCGGGCCAGCCCATCTCCTGACCTCACATCGGGGGTGAGCTGCCCAGGGAGGCTGGCGGCTCCTGGGCTACGAGGCAGGATAACCCCAGAGATTCTGCAGGTGAAGACTTCCAGCGCTATTGCTCAGAGCCCCACTTAGTGCATCAGGGAATCTCGTCAACATTCCTTCCAGGCTTTGGGTAGAGCCAGAGGGAAGCCGTGTTCCCTGCAGGCTGGTCCTGGGCACACAGTAGGCCTCTATGCATGTGTGCAGACACCCCAGTCCGCTGGCCTCGACGGCAGAGCCTCAGATGAGTCTGCGGCTGCAGATGAGACCACAAACCACAGCTGTGGGCCGCTACTGATCTCATCAAATACAGGAAGTTTAGGCAACGGTGTGTGACTAATTTCAGGAAAATTTATTGTGATTGAAAAAGAAAACTTCTGACTGGAAGACAGATTTCTTCCCAAGCTTGTGCTTCCACTTTTGTTACCTGCCTGGTCACAAATCCACTCGCAGGCAAGGGTGCCTGGGGATCTCCCCGCTGATGGCTCTCATGGTGAGGTCTGGGGGGTGGGGGGGTACATGGGCTCAGAGTGTCAGTCAGTTCCCTCCCTGGGCATCCCCTCCATGTGGGATTCAAGCGCTTTTCACAAGGGGCACCCACTGGTCACCGTGTTGACCAGTGTTGCTTTCTGTTCTTTCAGCAGTGGCCCAGCCTCCCCAGTGTGTGAGGGTCCTCACGCCCCCCATCCCCGACCCCCGCCAGGGCTGGACAAGACATTTAATGTAAACCCCTGCTTCTTGCATGTTTCCAGAGTGCACATCTTTCTCTGTAACATCAGAGCCAAACCCAAAGAGAAGCATGAAAGTCCCTGGGCAGCGGCCCTGCAGATGGATTTCCCGTTTCTGCTGGCGTCCCCCCTCCCCCCCGCCTCCCAGGGCTCAGTGTGTGGAGGGAAGGGCTGCTAGACTTCATGTCTGTGCTTGGTGGGAACTATTAAATTACTGCGGGATGTTTTCGATTATACCACACATCAGTGCCTCGGCCCGCGGCCTGGAAGCCACATGTACCCGCGGCCGCCCGTGCCCCCGCCCCAGCCCACGCTGGCTCGCGGGAGCCCCTCGGTGGCACCGACCGGCCAGGATGGAGCTGGAGCAGCCCAGGGAGAGGAAACGGCAGTAAACTCGGAGCCTCGCGGCTTCCTGGAGCCAGGACGCTGGGGTCGGCTTAATTGCTCTGAAACGAGAAAGATTCGGGGGTTTTCAAGAAGTCCCAGAGGTGCACTTGCCAAGCCTCAAATATTAGCTTGAATTACAGTTTCTAATCCCGCCCTCTCCCCTCGCCTGCAGCTCTCCTGGAGGTTTGTCCTGGGCTCCGGGCCGGGGGGAGGGGGGCAACCAGGAGGGGCGGCCGAGGCTCCCACCACACAGAGGCGCTCGAGGGGTGCATTGCTGGGCACTGGCCACTGTGCTGCCCTGTCCTCATACTCCGAAGAGGGGGTGTTGCAGAGACCCAGAGCCCCGAGGCTGGCCTTCCTTCGGGGCAGCATCCACGGCTTCTTTCAGGGTCTCAGAGAGGTCCTAAAAAAAAGATTAAGAAGCACTAAAAGAGAAAACGGAAGTGTGATCACACACTTGAAGGGTTTTCCTGGGAGAGAGGGTGGATTTAGGAAGTGACTGGAGGCAGAAAGGGAGGGTCTGACCTCACTGGGGACCCGCCGCAATGAGTTACTGGGGCAGGGCAGAGGATACAGTGTGAGAATGAGCGCTGAGTCACGGGGGACACTGGCCAGGTCAGTGCCAGGGACTGCAGGGGGGCAGAGCAGAGAGCACAGGGGCAAAGCGTCCCCCACACTCAGGGAGGCTGCTGCCGATGTAGCTGCTGTCCCAGCTCACGAGGTGGGCACTTTCCGGCCAAGCCCGGGGACCAGGGCCTTCTGCAGGCTCACCTCCTCCCAGCCCCACTAAGGCACAGCCTTCTGGCTCCTTTGCTGCCTCGGGGAACAGGGGTCCAGGGTGTTCTGGAAGTGTTCCTCCTGCCTGTCTCCACTCACGTGGGTAACCACAGGTTTCCCCCAGTGGGCTGAGTGGTCCCTTGCGGTGGTGGTGGTGGTAGAGGTGTCGCCTTGGTTGCAGCTGGAGAGCCCAGGCAGCGTGTGCTGGCCCCGCCCCGTCGAAGACACAGGACTCGGGAATCTGGAGACGACCGATTCCAGGGCACAGCATGGCCTCCAGGATGAGGGCAGCAGCTGAACTCCAAAGGGGAAGCACTGTGGGGGAAGTGGGGGGTACATTGGGGGGTGCAGAGGAGGTTCTTGGGGTGGCGATGGGCCCTTCACACAGGTTGTTCAATACAAACCACACAAAAACTTTCCTAGGGGTGAACTATTGCTTTCATTCTTTTAAGTGATGGAACTAAAGCGCAGAAGCGTATTAGTAAACATCAGCTATTGTACCAATTAAACCACTGAATGTGTCAAGGTTTGAAAATGACAAAGCTTTATTTTTCTTTTGTTCAATTTCAAATAGGTCCCTTCTTGAGGGGCACAACTCCAAGCCACCCTTCAGAGGTGTGTCTCTCTTCACTTGGGACTTGCCATTTTCTTTTAAGGTGCTTTTGGCCCCTGTGGTAAAGTTGATTTAAAATTTGGTGAAAATGGTATTTTTGACCTGAAATGAACCATAGCAACAAATAGTTCAAACAACATATTTTAATCATTAACAAACATACATTCAAAGGGGCTGAGGATTAACCAAGGTCTCAAAATTAGGTCACACAAAAATCAGCTCCTCAAAGCAGGAGGCATCATGCTTTCTGATTTCAAGCTATACTGTAAAGCTACAGTAATCAGCACAGTATGGCACTAGTATAAAAACAGACACACAGATCAATGGAACAGAATTGAGAGCCCAAAAATAAACTCAATTGTATAAAGTCAACAGATATTTGACAAGATAGCCAAGAATACTCAATGGAGAAAATACAGTTTCTTTGATAAATGGTGCTGGCAAAACTGGATAATCTCACATAACAGAGTAAACTTAGACTTCTATTTTACACCACTCAAAAAATTTTACTTGGAGTGAATTATAGACAAATTAGCGGCAAAGAGCTCACCTGCTAATGCAAGAGACATAAGAGACTTGGGTTCAATCCTTGGGTTGGGGTGATCCCCTGGAGGAGGAAATGGCGACCCTCTCCAGTATTCTTGCCTGGAGAATCCTCATGGACAGAGGAGCCTGGTGGACTACAGTCCATGGGGTCACAAAGAGTTAGACGTGACAGAAGCAACTTAGCACATATCAATAAGACTCAAAACCATGATATTCCCGGAAGAAAATCTAGGGGAAAAAAGTCTCCTTGACATGGGTCTTGGAATGATTTCTTGGAAATCACACTACAATCACAAGCAACGAAATGAAAAATAAACAAGTGGGACTACATCAGACTAAAAATCTTCTGCACAGCAAAGGAAAACATCAATAAAGTAAAAGGACAGCCTACAAAATGGAAAAAATAATTGCACACCATGTATCTGATAAGGGTTAATTTATCCAGAATATATAAAGAATTCATACATCTCAATAGCATCAAATGAAATAATCCAATTAAAAGAGAGGCAGAGGATCTGAATACACATTTTTTCCCAAAGAAGACACATGGATGCCTGCAGGTACCTGCAAAGATGCTCAACACCACTAACCATCAGGGAAATGCAAATCAAGACCATGACGAGACATCACCTCACACCTGTCAGGACTGAAGCCCTTGAGGGCTTGATTCTGAGTGAGGCAGGTCAAATACTGAAAGAGGACTACTGCATGATGTTTCTTACATATTAAAACCACAACAAGCCCTAACCCACCAAACTGATAGAAAAAGAGATCCAACTGGTGGTTTCCACTCTGAGGAAGGTGGTCAAAATGTAATACCATTGTAAGATGTAACACCATTGTATTACCGGTAATGTAATAGCATTGTAATACCAATTCTAAGATGAATAAGGAGAAGAGCTGTGATGCACAGCACAGGAGCTATAGTCAACACTGCTCTGTGGTTCACAGGGAAGTTGTGGAGTAAATCATCACGAGGAAATAGTTTTTCCTCTCTTTATTGTATCTATGCAGGATGATGGATTTTAGCTGAAGGAACTGTAATCATTTCACAATATATATAAAACAAGCCAGCGTGCTGTACACCTTAAACATATACAGTGATGGATGTTGATTATTTCTCAATAAAACTGGAAAAATAATACACTTGGATACTAAAAACAAGATTCTCAGGTCTCTTTCTTTAAATAAATTAGTTTATATATTTAGTTTTCCCCACTCCAGTACTCTGGCCTGGAAAATCCCATGGATGGAGGAGCCTGGTGGGCTGCAGTCCATGATGTCACTAACAGTCGGACACGACTGAGCGACTTCACTTTCACTTTTCACTTTCATGCATTGGAGAAGGAAATGGCAACCCACTCCAGTGTTCTTGCCTGGAGAATCCCAGGGACAGCAGAGCCTGGTGGGCTGCTGTCTATGGGGTCGCACAGAGTCGGACACGACTGAGGCAACTTAGCAGCAGTAGCAGCAGCAATGAAAACTTTGCTGAATGGGCCAGAATAAAGATAAGATTTTTTTCCTTCCTCAGTAAGTTAAAAAACAAAGAAACCACAAATTGAAATCAGCTCCTATTTTAGACACGAAGTGGGGGGTTCAGAGCTCTTCTAGGACAGTGTGAATGCTTCCATGAGGTGGGGCCATGCATGAGGCTGAAGGACGTGGTAAGCACTGGGCACTCTTCCCATTTTCTTCCAAAATATGCTTCCCTCTGTTGGCTTGTAAGGAGTGTTCCCAGTAGGTGACAAGTAAGCTTTCTGATGCATCATCTCCAGGCGGATTTGATTCCAGCTGACTTCTGGGTTCCCTGGATCCGCGGGTGCAGCAGGTCAGGGGAGGGACCCGAAGGCCTCATCAACCCCAGGCCCCTCTCTGCATGCAGGTCAAGGCCTGGCTGCAGAGCGGAGAGAAGGAGAGGAACTCGGTGCTTCTGAACAGAACACGGGGAGATGAATCATGCGGCCCAGAGTGCACACAGGCAGGTATGAATGGGGTGGCAGTGGAATCTCACCCTCTGGTTCACTTCCCGCCACAGCCCGGGGACCAGACCCGTCCTGTCCTCAGAGATGAAGGCCCGGGCTGGCTGTCTCCACTGCAGAGCACATGCTCGCTCACCAGCTGGACTTCCACAAGGCACAGGTGACAGGGTCTGGGGTGCCAGCAGTGATCAGGACAGAGATCAGGTTGTGGCCTTCAGGCATTAAGTCTCTTTCTTATCTGCACCCTACACACCCTCTTCCTACCATCAAACAGAAGATAGAGGAAAGAGCCCAGCAGCACTGAACCTCCACAATGACAGGGTGTGGTGTGCCAAAGCCCTGGAAACAGTCAGCGCTGCCTCTCCGCCTTGAGGACCAGCATCCCCCTGCCAGGGCCAGGCTGACCGGGCCACCCTCCCAAAACCTGGAGACACATATTCATGCCCAGAAGGCTGTGACCAACGCGGATGAATGCAGACAGAAGGTCAGTTTGCACAATGACTGTTTTTTAAGTGAGAGAAATAATTTGTTAGAGAAGAGTCATTGCTTTGAGCAGGGCTTTGTTGCTGTGAGGGTCATCAAATCTACAAGTGTGCAAAACTTGTGAAGACCCTTGATGCATGGTGTTGGAAGACAGTCTTCTAGAACCCCCTGCATCTCCCTTTCCCCTAGTGACAAATGATCCTGCAGCCATGGTTGGCAACAGGGAGTGTATGTCTGAGGTTCGGAGGGTTTGAACCTAACCAGTTGTGTAGAATGAAGTGGAAATAAATTACTTGGATCTTGAGTACATTAGGCTCCTGAGCTCTTCAGAGACTTGAGTAATTTCAGTGGAAATCTAGGCTCTCCCACCAGCAAAGGCAAGACGCAGACACACCACAGGACTTTAGGGGTTCTTTTAGACAACGCTGCATTATTGGGGAGATTTCATTCTATCATTCAAATCAGCTCCCTGGTAAAGGCAGCTGCTTGGCTGACAGTGAAGTCAGGATGAAAAACACATCAAGGGCAGATGGGACACAGGGCATCTTTTTATTCAAGTAAAAGTGTGGTGACCAATTGTCTTATTTTATTATTTTTCACAATTTAATTTTCTGATTTTATTTGGTTTGTGATATTATTTTCTTTGGGCTTATTACAGTAAATGTGCAATACTTTTTGCTTCTTGGAGAATAAAGTGGAAAACCCTTAGTTTCTAGACAGGAAAAAACCGGTCGGCAGCAAAAGGCTGAGGTGCCATTTGATCCTCAAGGGCCGGGAGCCTGTGGACAGAGTGCCCAGCTGGGGAGGGGTGGTTCGGGTCTCCATCCTCCTACCTCCTCCTCCCCTAGCTTCTCCCAAACTGTACAAGCTTCCAGGGAATTCCTGGAGCTAAGGGACCGAGTCCTGGGGGCTCAGCCCCAAATCTGGGGAAAAACCCCGTAGCAGGGAAGGCGGGTGCGTCCAGAAACAGCTCCAGGGCTGAGGGCTCCTGGAACGAGCTATAACGCTGGGATCAGCAACATGTCCTTTAGAGCAGACACTCTCTGGCTGCAGTGCTGTTTTTCATACAAAAACATTCTTATATGTAAAAAACTTCCTTTAATAAAAAAGTTACATATTTTCTCCAATAGTGCAAGCAAGCAGCTGTGAACAGCAACAAACCCGTATTTATTGTAAGAACCTCACACCCTGATTGCCTCTTCCACCTCTGTCCGCCTTGCTCTTTCTCCTGTAAAAGGACATCCATGAGGACCACCTGGGTATGTTTCTTTTTTTTTTTTTTTTTCTGGGTATGTTTCTTAAAAAAAAAAAAAAAAAAATCCTTTTGTCTTAAATTCCATTAGTTTTTGAACCTCACAAGAGATGTCAAATTCGGCTGACCCCAGACTTTTCTCTTGAACAGAGTCGGGCCTGTAGGGGGGAGCTCTGTTAGGTGTGGGCGCATGACCTGCAGGGAGGATTCTGAGGGGGCATTTTAAAAGATTGTGCCCAAGCCCATAGCTCTTGGTTCGGCTTCACTTCCGAAAGGCGGGTAGGCAGGACTTCATTTAGATTTGCTCTAGCTGCCCGCATCTACCACCATTCTCATCAAAACCCAAACCCAACACAAGCTTCTTATCGTCTAACCACACTTGGACTTTTTCTCTTTCCTCATTTTGTCGGTGGTCTCTTGCTGATCATTCATCCCGTTACCCCTTCATCGGCGCCGGTCGTGTGTTTGTGGGCACGGATGGTGGGTGAGACACAGGTCCTGCATGAGAGCAGTTTAGTCTTGATTTTGTTACAGAAAACCGGAATGAAATTACGGGCTAACCCAACACTTGGTGAAGGATGAATATGGAGGGAAAACCCATTCCTGCTGCCCTTCTGGACCATCCTCCATGTTCCAGCCTTGAGCTCATAACCCAGGCTCTGGCTGCCTGGCCTCAGACCTGGGGCCCTGACGTGAGGTGGGCGCTTGTGGACATAGCCATCCTACCGTTCACATAATTCTCCTATCTTGTTCAAACATGGTCCAGGAACCTAACCTATTATAGCTTTCTTAGTCACTATATCATGATTTTAATGCCTTTTTTAAAGGGAGAAATTTTGTTTTTCAGTGGCTGTGTCTGTATAAACACATGCATGTGTGCATGCTCAAGTCGTCTCTTTTGCCATGTAGCTCACCAGGCTCCTCTGTGCATGCGATTTCCCAGGCAAGAATACTAGAGTGGGTAGCCATTTCCTTCCTCAGGGGATCTTCCTGACCCAGGGATCGAACCGGTGTCTCTTTCATCTCCTGCACTGGTAGGCAGATTCTTTACCACTGAGCCACCGTAAACACACTGCTGCTGCTGCTGCTACTGCTAAGTCACTTCAGTCGTGTCCTATTCTGTGTGACCCCATCCCTGGGATTCTCCAGGCAAGAACACTGGACTGGGTTGC
Source organism: Odocoileus virginianus (assembly GCF_023699985.2). Lineage (NCBI taxonomy): Eukaryota > Metazoa > Chordata > Mammalia > Artiodactyla > Cervidae > Odocoileus > Odocoileus virginianus. The sequence continues at coordinate 17,412,707 of NC_069688.1, forward strand.
CATTTCCTTCTCCAATGCATAAAAGTGAAAAGTGAAAGTGAAGTCGCTCAGTCATGTCTGACTCTTCGTAACCCCATGGACTGCAGCCTACCCGGCTCCTCCGTCCATGGGATTTTCCAGGCAAGAAGTGGGGTGCCATTGCCTTCTCCAGTAAACACACTAAAGTCAGTTAAATCAATTTTTCAGTTCAGTGCAGTCAGTCATGTCTGACTCTTTGCAATCCATGGATTGCAACACTCCAGGCTTCCCTGTCCATCACCAACTCCTGTAGCTTATTAAAATTCATGTCCATCGAGTTGGTGATGCCATCCAACCATCTTATTCTCTGTCATCCCCTTCTCTTCCTGCCTTCAATCTTTCCCAGCACCAGAGTCTTTTCCAGTGAGTCAGTTTTTCGCATCAGGTGGCCAAAGTATTGGAGCTTTAGCTTCAGCATCAGTCCTTCTAATGAATATTCAGTACTGATTTCCTTTACGATTGACTGGTTTGATCTTGCAGTCCAAGGGGCTCTCAAGAGTCTTCTCCAACATTACAGTTCAAGAGTATCAATTCTTTGGGGCTCAGCTTTCTTTATGTTCCAACTCTCACATCCACACACGACACACATGAAATCAGTTTTTAAAAACTTACAAAAGCTCAGTTATGCCACTGTGCATTCAGCCTTGAGACGATCTGCAAGCTGAGGCATGGAGTCTGAAGGCAGCTCACAGAGCAGGGCTGCAGAGACCGCCCTTTCTACTGGGGCCCGCGGTAAGGCCGGGCTCCCCGCATCCCCACAGCTTTCCAGCTGCGGCCCACCGGGATGCAGCCTCTTAAGCCCCACACCTGTGCCACCAGGCTCGGGGCTTCCAGGGCGGCTGCGCACCTTAAGTTCACGCGTGCGAGGGTCCAGGTGCGAGCCTCCCCTCCCCCACCGCC